>NC_030679.2:104497128-104806218 GCF_000004195.4 Xenopus tropicalis
GATTCTTTGCTTTCTGGTTAACAAAAAGCTATATGAAATGAAAATAATGTCATAATACTGTTAATGAATGATTAATGTAACACTGCCTTGTTATTATAAAAACTTCAAAATGTCTGAATATGTAAATAATTTTAAAACCCTAATATACTACTCTAGGTAAACATTAGATACTAATAAGGATTCCTTAAATGGGGCTTTTACAAAATATAATTAATAACATGATTAAGGCTGAGTTGGAGTTCTCTAACAAAGCACTTCTGCCATCTGCTGGGGCTAGTAGTATTTCTGTAGTGCAGTGAAACACCTCAGTTACATTTACCCCTAAAAAGAAAAATCATCCCAAACCTACATAAGTAGATATAGCACTATTAATGAAAAAACTGAGAAGTTACGCACAACCACAAACTGATTGTTCTCCAGCTTTATGATGTCGCCTGCTCTTACATTCATCCACTTCTCATTCTGCAATCTGCAAAAGAGGAAAAAACAAGGCTCAGTGCTTCCTTTTCCAAAATTCCATTTGTCAATTACAATCAGGTTGAAGTATCAGTAAATCCATTTCACTGGAGCACAAGCAGACAGAGGGAGCAAAGTGCAAATGAGGATGAACTACCTTTCTTTATAGCTATACACACAATTTGTTTAGGAATAAATTCAAAATAGGATCAAGCATCAATTTTTGTAATAGGAAAAAAGGAGTTAAAAGACAATGAAAGGTTAATATAAATTAAGAGTAAGTCTAAAGGCATTCTTTTTAAGTACATAAGTGCATATCTAAATTCCCAGATCCCTGCTTGCTTCTCTGAGATATGGTGCTGGCAGCCTACAGCAGTGTGAAGACTACAGTGACATCACTGAAATCTCTCTCCCCTTCCTGTAGGTGCCAGTGGCAGCCTTCCTATTCTCTGAGCATGTGTGTAACTTGATCCTGTCTCCTGTTCTGAGCTACACATGCCCACCAGCCAATCAGAAGTGAATCTGGCAGAGGGGAGGGGGGGGGAGGGAATGAAACACATGTGCAGTATGAAGCAAGGAGGGAAAGGAAGGGAGAATACATTTTTAGAGATGGCTGCCTGTTCTAGAAAATGTGAAGTAAGTGTGATTGAGTAAATATTTGATTAGGTGAGCCAAAAGTTTGGCGTTTTTACTAAACAATAGGAGGACTATTGGGCAGTATGCTTTTAAAATTTTGACTTGCATTCTCCTTTAAAGGATATTTTCCTCAATTTCCATAATATTTCTGACATCTCAAAACCCACTGCACTGATTAATGTTCATTTACAAAAAGCCATCTGAGCTTTAGGATCATTTCAACATATTGTATGTTGTTTGGGGAAGGATTTTATGATCCTTGCTGTATGAATTATGCACACAGTTCTTAATTAGCAACACCCAGCAAAGCCTATATTTAGGCCCTAGAGATGGAGTTAAAATATGCCTTGCTTATTTAATGTTTTGTGTGACACAGGACCTTAATATAGCAGTTGTACTGGGCACCAGAGAAAAGATCAGATATTTGAGAAGGTTGCTGAAACACACTGCATAAAAATCACCCTAATTCAAGGGAAAAGTTTGGGTGCACGAGACCTGGTTGAACTATATACATCTAGACAGTCTCAGCACTCCTAAAATACAAAATGCATGCAAGAAAAGTGAAGTAACGACCCTACAGGCATTGAGGGAAAATACCTGCACTCAGCTGAAAACAAGATTTTTCAACTGAGTACAGGTATTTTCCCTCAACTGAGTGCAGGTATTTTCCCTCAATGCCTGTAGGGTTGTTAAGTATTAAATTGGCTTAGCTTGGTGAGCTACAGCGTATCCCTTAGCAGTCAGTCAAACAAGGCAGCTTACACTCATTTGTCATTGCAAATATCTATACTTGAATAAACTGCCATATTCTTTGCCTCATGAAAAAACAGTTTTGATTTGTAGGATGACAATTCTGTTCCCAGCGCCTAGTTTTACTGCTAACCAAGGCCAAACAGGAAGAAGGTGTCCTGATAATCAAAGCAATCATGGCTGCTCCCACATATTTTATTTATTTATATATATCAGGAAAAAACAGGTGCACTCCAGGAACCTTTAAAAAAAATCAAGATTGTTTATTTAAGTCATTTTAAAAATGTATCAGGCCAACGTTTCGGTCTCCTTCTAAGACCATTATCAAGACACACAATACGCACACACACACACACAAATAAACAGATAAATGAAGCAGCAGTATTTGTTTTTGAAAAACCCTTTTCTGGAAGGTCCTCAGGTCCCAAACATTTTACATAATAAATCCCATAACTGTACAGCATTTGTCTAGTCATGCTTGTCTAGCAAGTTTTAACAACCATTCAGCAGATAACCTTTACTTTTCAGCTGTTAGTAATCCACAGTAACCTATCAGATGTGCCTGCTAAGTATTCTGAAATTTGCCCGAACCGAATCCAAATCCTAATTTACATATGCAAATATAATCATAGAAGTAAATGCGTTCTGAATAGCAAAAAGCCACTGTTTCTGTGTGTGTACCCAGCTCACATACATGAAAAAAAAAATGTCACCCTGTTATAGTTCCAGAAGTATTTAGGACAGGCTCTTTGACTTTTTCCTAATCAACTTCACATTGTATTGTGACAGCGTATTTCTCTTCTTTGCCTGAATCCTTTGATGATACAGTGGAGGTGTATTAAAGATAAATCACAAAAACAACAGTGCTTCTAAGGGACTAGAGAAAAAAGTGACCCTACACATGCCAGAAGATACCAAAGTGTTTCAAAAATGGAATTAGTTATACAGGTTTCGGACCCCTTATCCGGAAACCCGTTATCCAGAAAGCTCCGAATTACGGAATGCCCGTCTCCCATAGACTCCATTTTAATCAAATAATTAAAAATTTTAAAACTGATTTCCTTTTTCTATGTAGAAATAAAACTGAACCTTTTAATTGATCCCAACTAAGATATAATTAATCCTTATTGGATGCAAAACAATCCTATTGGGTTTAATTAATGTTTTATTGATTTTTTAGTAGACTTAAGGTACGGAGATCCAAATTACGGAAAGACCCCTTATCCGGAATACCCTTGGTCCCGAGCATTCTGGATAATGGGTCCCATACCTGTACTATATCAGATGTTCATTCTAAAGGCATCACCCCCCATGCATGTCCAATGGCAATCATCTGGACCCAAAGTTCACAAGTAAGTCAGACAACGGTTAGTAGGAAATGCTGAATACAACATTTTCAAGCAACTGTCCCAATCAAATCTGCAAATTCAGGTGATTTATAATAAAAATGAATGAGGGGTAATTTGCAGCATTTTTACAACCCCCACACTGGAAATTACTTGGGAAAAAAAAGACCCATGTGGCAATGCAATAAAATAACTGGTAATGAAAGAAAGGTGCCTATCGAAAATTTTGAGAAGCACTTAACACACTGGAGAATTAATTATGTAATCCAGTTCTACAGCAGGAATAAATCCATCCGTATATAAATTAGTGGCTTGTTTTAGACAAAATAAAGTATATTTGGAGGCAGATTGGGAGCCGACATGTAAACCAAAGTGTAGGATACCTTTTATGGACAGTTATTGAGCAAAGCTTATGAGACCACACATAGCCTTTCAGTCAGTTTCCAGCATCATTTACACTGGGTATATGACAAGTGCCTTGGATTAATTGCTATCATGCTGTAAACCATTCTGTCACTGTCAAGCATATTTACTTCTTTTTATTATTATTATCTTTATACTTATTTCTAAAGGTTAGTTTTAGATTTGGTAAGTCCGAACTGAACTAAAAGGTCAATGTTATAAATCAATTTGGCATAAGAATATCATTTGAACAATGTCAGTGCTTGTGGAAAGACCTTATTTAAAAGATACACTAATTCCACATCTGCAGATTAATAAATAAAGGAAATTTTTATTCCACTGCTGCACAGCGAAAGCTAGAAAATAAGTTAAGTATTAAAAGGTAAGTAACTTATGTTTCATAGACCATAGAATCTATGTTGAACTTCTAAAATCATGCAGTGCTTTTGATTTCAACATTTAGGGCTCCTAGGCCAGCACTCGGAGGGTTAATAAAGCACTTTTTTTTGTTAAAGTTCAGCTTTTCACTCCACTGCGCATGAAGAAGGAAGAGGAGACGACGCTAGCAGCTAACCCAGGATGGTGCAGTTTTCTCCTAACAGGGGCACCAGCCCAGGGTAAAAGTTAAGAGATTAAAGTCACTTGGGGGTGCCTAACATTTTAGCACCCCCAAGTGACTTAGCCTTTCCTTCTCCTTTAACCTAGTGAAGCTTAAAAAATAATTTTTCCCATCACTTTCACACAACCTACAGACTTATTCAGTCTGCATTTATGTTTTTGGAGCCTTGGAGGAAAGCCATGCAAACCCCCAGGGAAACATATAAACATTTTGAAAATAATGCCATGGTTGAACTTAACTGCTAAGCTTCTGTGTTGCCATGCTTAAACACCCAAATTGCAGTGCACTCTGGGCATCTAAAAGCAATGTCCATGTATGGCCAGCTCAGGTTTACTGAAGGGCACCGTAGTAAGTATTTCTGTACCAAACTAGCAAATAGCAGAGGGTCATGGCTTGAATTGATATAAAGTCCCAGTCCAATTATTTAATCCCCTCAATCACCACTATTTAATCAGAGACTTATCAAAGGCAAAATATCTCATCTCATATTGCTAACATTAAAGGAGAAGGAAAGGCTAATAAAGAGTTAATCTCAAGCTGCAGGCATACCTTCAGTTCTCTTAATAGTGCCCTTAAGTCTCCCTATATTTTTCCCGTTCAGATGATCAGAAGCCTCATAGGGAAAAAAATGCCTCGCTCCTACACCCAGACCAAGACCTGTGAACATGCTCAGTTAGTAAGACTATGAGGAAGCTTCCTGCTGATTGGCTAAGATCCACTTTCCTAAGGGGGGGGGGAGTGAGTTCTTAGTATTCTTGAGGGAGGGGGGAGCAGGAGAGAGCTGTGTGTGTCTGGCAGAGGAAAACAGACACAACAAATCTTTTGACAGAGAACTCATTGCAGAGTTTCTGTGAGTACTTATGGCTGTATTTACATAGACCTTTCTGATAAAGCTTACTAAGTTTTTACCTTTCCTTCTCCTTTAAGAGTCATACCATTTCACTAATAACTGAAGTTATTATAATAGCTCCCTGTGAATCTACACCTTAACAACAGAATTTCATACAAACATTTAAAGGAGAAGGAAAGCCATTTTGGCATTTTACTGCCAATAGATTAGCCACATTAGTGCCACCTAGAACGCTTTACTATATAGAAGCTTTACTATATAAAAAGCCCTAGAAGCTCCCTCCGTTTGTTTAAGACAGCAGCTGCCATTTTAGCTTGGTCTTTATAGCTTCCTGCTGCAGCTCTAGCCTTTGGTAGCTCAGATGACACATTCCTAGGTGAGGGGGAAGTGAGTGTTATGAATTCTTATGGGAGGGGGGGGAGCAGCAGAGGGGAGAGAGCTGTGCACACTCGGACCCTGGGAATGAAGGGTTTTTCTGAGAGAGGAAGTCTGATACCAAAGAACATGTTTACAAAAGGAGACAAGAAATCATGTGTTTCTTTTGATATAGGACTCAGTGCAGCTTTTCTGTGCTTATGGCTGTATTTACATAGACCTTTCTAATAAAGCTTACTTAGTTTTTACCTTTACTTCTCCTTTAAACCAGTTGAAAAAATGTCATAGATAGATGTTGTTTCCCAACCAACTCTAAAAAACATCCCAAAATGTCACGCTAGGTTTATTCATACATTCCAGCAAAATTATTTCTTGGATTCCTTGTACAACATTTGATAATGTCAAGCATTGCTCAGAGGTTTATTTTTCTTGGTCAACAATATCATACTTGGACGATGTTATATAGACATTTAAGTATCACTTAGAAGCCACACATCTTGAAAATACAAAAACACAAAAAAAAAAGTCTATGTGCAGGTTACAGATAAACCTCCATGATCGCTGTATCAAGTGTACAATTTTCTTACAACTGTTAAAATGCTCACAAACTCAATGCTAATCATACTCTATAAAACAGAAGTGCCAATCACTTTGCTAACTATTACACCAGCATGGCAAACATTTGCAAAATTCTATGAGAAAGCAATGAGCAGTCCTGCAGCCCATACTGAATTATACTGCATGCTTCAGACTAAGCTATTTTGGGCAAGTCCCTCTTCTTGTGTAAGTTATTTTTGTATGTTTAGTATATACTCCCATTTATTAAACAGCGGTGTAGAATATGTTACTGCATTATAAATATGTTAACAGTTATGATTTGCAATGAGCATACAGAAAGCCCTCCTTTCATGCAGCATACAAACCCAACATTACACACCCCACCAAATTCTTAGGTTTTACTAAATCAGCGTGCAATATTAGGCTAGCTAAGCTGTTACAAACTTTCTTTCCAGTTCCAACATCAGTGGTGAACTTGTCAGGCATATAGGCCTGTGAACGGACTGCTCCATAGCAGGGACAACTCAGAGCGTTTTTTGACAGCCTACAGTTACACAGATATTTTTTGTTTCTTTATTTTTTTTTTTCTTTAACTTTTTAAGTGGAAAAGTAGAAAACAACTGCTGCAGTAATCAGTCTGAAAATATTTGTCAATGTTAAAGCACAGTCACATTTATTTCACCAAACCATAAAAAGTAATTATGACATGTGAAAAAGTTAGGACACTCTAACAGCAGCCCGGTTGGTATTACAGCTTGCAAATGCCTTCTGTATCTTTTTTGTATGCATGGATTTTGCCCACTCTTTATTGCAGATCACTGCTTATTCATAGATCTTCTTGGGCCATCTTGCATGTTTAAGATCTTCCTACAGATTTTCAATGAGGTTAAATCAGGTCACTGAGTGTCATTCCAAAAATCTTCAGCTTGCTTTTCATCAAGCAGGTGGCTTATTGTGGCTTTTAAGGTATGTTTAGGATCATTGTCATATGAGCCGGATACTTGGCTGACAATCTTACACTGGCAACCAGAATTTGTTGATATTTAGTGGAATCCATCCTTCCATTTATGGATACAATGTTTCCTGTGCCACTGGCTGCTACACAACCCCAGAGAATAACCGATCCACCCCCATGCTTAACAGTTGGCAAGCAAGGACTAAAACTGCTGCCAGGTGAACCTTATTCTGCCATGAAAGTATGATGTATAACTTATATTGTACTTCTAAAGAAAGTTGTTAAAGCATAAACACTTTTTTTACCCAAAAATGTATATGTATATTCTTTTAGCACAGACATATCAGATTCCACAGATGAAAAGGGAACCATGCTTGTCTATTTCTGTGCTCTGTGGGTGCAATTCCCCATCCTCTTTAGGCTCACAGTGGTGCACCCTGTGATAGATCCTGCTTTACACATTGGGCGGAGCACAGATTTTCTGGAAAGTAAAATAACTACAATTCCCACAACCTGTCACTTCACATAAGGTTCATAATCTATATTTATGAAATTAATTTAGCTATGGAAGACTGGCACTTGGCAAAATCCTTAGTAAGACTCCAAAGAACTACACATTATTTTAAAGTTAACAAAGCTTTAGAATTGCTAGTAGCGCTGATAGCTTTCCCTTTAAGCTGCTTTTATTAGCTTCCAAATGTGTCCATACAGAGTAGATCTGAAGCATCTGGCATGTGCAAGCAGTCAAAAGGATTTGCTAAGAACTGCTGCTAACAAACTTTTCAAAGCCAAGGATTTATTTGGTTTATACATGTCACAATATACCAGTTTAGGATCAGATTTGCAAGGAAACAGACAGGGCAGAGTTCTGCAGAGATAGATGATAATTATTGCAGACTCGATATGCCTGTTGTAAACAGTCCCCAAAATAGCAAATCTGTCTTTGCTATTTAATGCAGAGGGATTAAATAATGCAACAAGAGTCATATAGAACTTTAAAATGTCTATTTAAGGTGAAGCACTTTCGAATATGGGATTAACAAATGTTATGATGGTTTAAACCTTCAAATAATCTTCCTGTAGCGTGTATTTTAAGATCTGGTCTATTTTAAGGCTATTCCAGGTGATCAGTTAAAAGGAATTTAACATACTTAACACCCACAAACATGCAAATAATAAAAAAAAAATTATTATATATATATAAGGACAGAGAGCCACACGCACAAAAAAACTGCGTCAAAAACCCAGAAACCTCAAAAGCAAAGAAAGATCCTCCAGGGAAGAATAGGGACATCTGCGGTTTTCCTGTGTACATATTTTATTTTGAAAAGTGCCAAATTGTAGCAACGTAAAAGGTCATATCAGCAAAATATGATAATGAATGTCTAAGGGAATACAGTCACACTGCACCTTCAGCAAGACTTGAATTTCAAATGCAATAGTTTTATTGGTTTTTAAAAAAAACAAAAAAAAAAAAAACTTTCAAAAATATATTCTTAGGGCTGTCCATCTAGAGCACCACAGGCTTGATGTGACCTTCCAAAATTTGTTTACAGCCCCAGCATCTCCATAGATCACTTTGTGGGACATCATTACTTAATAATCAATCCCAAAAACATGTGAAATAGTGGGTAATTGGCCCAAAGAATGGAAAATCTTGGACAGCACTGATCCAAATAAATGTTTTTTTGGGTTAGTGAAAAATGATGTGTGGTCCAATTGTTCATCTGTTAGTTTCAGATGACTGGAGCCAGCCTTATATTTACAATTTGATATTCTGTTTTATAAACTAATGTGATGTCAGCATCCCTATACCAGGAAGGGTGTTTCTGCTAAAATTGGATTAAGGTTGCTAGAGATCAGAATTACAAACGGATCAAGTTTTGGATAGCCCAGAGAGAACACGGTTCATGATTCCATGGATCAGTGCATAATTTTTTCCAATCACTGAATCCAAAGGAAAAGGAATTTCTCTTTTTTGGTCTGTTTTCTAATCTACAGAAACATTATTGCAGGACAGGTCGTGCTGACCTACGCTGACTGTAAGATTGAGAAAAAACATAGATCTTTTCTTGTTACTTCTTTTCTTCTACAAAATGTAGCTGAGTTGCACTGGCATAATAAGACTTCATGATTAAGCCACCCATAGGGATCTAAAGGCAACTGTACCGCCTTTTAGAGAGCACTTCTGGTGCCGAAGTACATTTTCACTGGAGATTTAAACTGAATAAAGGTTAATATTTTTTTAGTTATATGGTATCAAATTAAATGGAAGTTCTGCTATTAAAGTTAAAATGTGAAAACACCTTTCTTCAGATTAGCTAGTTAAATGCTGAAAAATGAAAGTGTTTTTTCCCCTATGTAGCTCCCCTAATCCAGGGGTAGGATATCCTTTCAGTAAATGTTAAGCTACTAGACATCACCAACAGTTTTTAGCTGTTTCTTTTGCTGTACTAACAGGCTCAGATTTGTAGGAAGGCACCAAAGGCCAGGCCTATAGCAGCAAAATTTATGGGCAGCACACCGCTCTGTTGCCTACTACTAGAGACAGAAGGGGGAATTCTGCATTTTTAGCAGTGTGGAGGGCAACGAGGCTTGTGTTATTAGGAAAGTGCAGGCAGCGTAGGTAATGTATACAGGGAATGGAGTAAGCATAGTTGGTGGGGAGGAGAGAACGATTATGCGGGGTGTGACACATGGGTGTGGTCCAGTGAGGGAATTAGAATATTACCTTTTGATCGGGACCTGGGGTTTTCCTGGAAATGGAATGGAATCATTTACAAAATAAAATATATGTAACAGGAGTGTTTTGCCTCCAATAAGAATTAATTATATCTTAGTTGGGATCAAGTGCAAGGTACTGTTTTATTATTACAGAGAAACTGGGAATACTTTTCAAAAAATTTGAGTTATTCATTTAAAGTGGAGACTCTGGGAGACGGCTCTCTATAATTTGGAGCATTCTGGATAGTGAGTTGATCAATAAGAAATAAACTAAATCTGGCAGGAATACTTGGTCCAGGGTCATTATAAAATAAATTTTGCATATCCTAGTCTACATGTTTCAAGCAAATATCTGGTCAACAAATATAAGACGTCCTGCATTTATTAATAATTGCAAAAGGCAAAACAAAAACAGCTTTAACATGCAAAACCCACTTTTAAAGTGGGAAACACACAATCACAAACACACCACTGGCAATCCACAACACGTATGTAATAAATGGACTCATCTATTTCATTCTGGCACAGCACTTTGTTTTTAGATTTTGAGAAGGCTTGAAGTCCATATGGTCTCCAGATATTCTCTATGACTGCACTTGGGAACTTCACAATACTAACAGTTCATTTTCAACATCAGTTAAATAATTAGCTGGAATTACTAAGTTAATTACATTCAGGCATTCTGTACAGGAACATATTACCAATAAAAAAATGAGATTGTCTTTAATCGGACACAATTTGAGCACTATCTGTCCAAGAGTAATCAGAAGTGAAAAGTTCAGAGAAGTTAAATTAAATACACAAAGCAAATTTCCACTCTGAATAAATTAAAGTTGTATCTGGGGAATTTAATAAAAGCTGTTAATGTAGAAATTATGCACAATGTGAAAAAGGCTTTCATTGTGTGAACAATTTTGAGTGTAATATAAACCTATCCTAACCTGCCTATCGCTTCATCTGCCAGTGGGAATAAAGATTTATCTCTTATGCCACAGTGTGTCATTTTACTTGATTTCTTTTTTTTTTTTTTTTTTTTTTAAACTTATTACATTTTCTCATGTGTTTATATACAATGCAATATAGAAATATACAAACAATATATGATGAGACATAAATGAGTCAATGCAACTATAAATGCAGGGTTGGTACCTGTTATCCAGAATGTTTAGGACCCAGGGTTTTCTGGATACTGTCTCTTTCAGTAATTTGGAAATTCATATCTAAAGTCTGCTAAAAATCATTTAAACATTTTATATAGACTGTAAGCTCTACGGGGCAGGGACCTCCATCTTTGACTCTTAACTTATTGCAGCTGTATCTTGTATTTATTTGTGCTTATTGTAATACTTTGTATTTATCTATTTTAATACCCCTGTTTATATTAATGTATTCTACTGTACAGCTCTGCGTACATAAGTGGCGCTTTATAAATAAAGTTATACATACATACATACATACAAACATAAAATAAACCCAATAGGGCAGTTTTCCCACCAGTAAGGATTTATTATATCTTAGATGGGATCAAGTACAAGGTACTGTTTTATTATTACAGAGAAAAGGGAAATGTTATTAAAATTTTAAATTATTTAATTAAACCGAGTCTGTGGAAGACAACCTTCCTTTAATTCGGATCTTGCTGGATAACGGGTTTCAAGATAACAGATCCTATACCGTTTCAATACTGTAATAGTGCCAAGTTCCTATAAACATTAATAGGAATGTATCTGTGTTACTAGAAAGATAGATGCATGATATACTTTCTATAAACAAGACTCCCTCAAGCACCCCAGTACAGTGATAACATCCACAGCCAATACTCCATCATGGCTTTAGGCTCTTGCCCTGGATTGTCTCAGTCACACTGAGCTAGAGGTGGCATTGTCCTGCCTTCAGTCCGGCCCAACAGAAAGACACTTTATCAAACTAATAAATGCAGTAAAGACAGGGCAAGCCTGCAACCCTTTGTGCAGTGCATCTCACAACATAATTTTTTTTTGTTCAATGAAAGAATGAAGAATGCCAGCTAATCAAACATTATCAAGTAATACAGCATAATGCATAAAGGAATATTACATGATATAAAAGTTAAGTACTTTTTTTCATAGTTCAAAGTTTTATAGTTATTTCTTACAAAGAATCATGTGATGAGGGACAAGAAAACCTGAAAAGAATTTTAAAGAATAAAAAACTAAACAAGGATAAGAATAAGGGAAGAAAAAAAAAAAAAAAAAAAAAGACACCAGTATTTTATGGCTGGGTAAATGATGCAAGCATATCCAGTGGACTTAAAGGAGAAGGAAAGGCTAATAAATAGTTAATCTCATACCTTCAGTTGTCTCAATAGTGCCCTTAAGTCTCCCCATATTTCACCTGTTCAGGTGAAGAAAAAACGCTGAGCTGTGTAAAGAAAGTTCCTATAATGCCTCGCTCCTGCAGAGACACCCAGACCAAGTGAACATGCTCAGTTAGTAAGACTATGAGTCACCTTACTGCTGATTGGCTCAGATCCACATTCCTAAGGGGGGGAGTGAGTTCTTAGCATTCTTGAGGGAGGGGGGAGCAGGAGAGAGGAGACAGCAGAGAGTTGCCTGTCTCTGGCACATGAATTACAGACACAAGAAATCTTTTCACAGATAAGTCAGTGCAGCATTTCTGTGAGTGCTTATGGCTGTATTTATATAGACCTTTCGGATAAAGCTTACTTTAAACAAGCTGAGAAGAAATTTTGTGATTAGACCAGTTTTAATTGGTGGTTTGTTTCTGGCTCCTGTACTTGGGCAGTGTTGTAAACCAAGCTAATTTTCACTCCCACAGTAAAAGTGTGTAGATAATAATACCCTTGTGTCTGATATTTCACTAACATAACATCAATACTAGAAAAATGTGCAGTTTTATTTTCAATAATCAAACCAACAACCTTGTGGTGAAACTCATAACAACCACTGCAAGAAACACTCATTTGTAAGAGCCATGGCGTTGGGCAAGTTATTTGAAGGCTTGTTAAGGGATCATATACAAAATTATGTACTGCAGAATGCCATTATGAGCAGTAATCAGCATTGCTTTATGAAGGACAGGTCATGTCAGACCAATTTAATGATGATGAGGTGAGTAAGAAGCTGGACAGTGGGGATGCAGTAGATATAATCTATTTGGATTTTGCCAAAGCATTTGACAGTAAGTCAATTTCATATGTTAAAGAGAAAAACAAGTGGCCCTTAATGTTTTTTGTTCCTCTTCTCAAGTACACTTGTAGCAGGTATTTTACAAAAATATTAAATGTATGTAGAGGTGCCACCTGGTAAGTTGGTAGACTCCATATGCATCACAGGCTTAAACTACCAAGGGCACATGATTTAGCGAAGACACACGGAGCTACTAGTAGCAGCTACTTGTCGTGGCTACTAAAATAGACAAAGCTGATAACGGCTAACTATCTCTACGTGTGACAATACTGAGGCAATTCTCAGTATTGTCTATGGAAAGGTATTTTCTGGAGTTTAGTAGCTGTGAAAAAGTATCTGCTACTAGTAGCTCAGTGTGCCTTCACCCTTAGTTTTCCCCCCAAGACACATGGAGTGGGGCAACTCATGTCTCATGTCAACTCATGTCAAGAGGTAACTGTTTTGCATTTAAAGAGAAGCAGTTTGGCTAGAAAGAATCTATGTACACAATTGGTTTCAAAATAGATGATAACAAATCTCATTTCAAACTAATGAGCCCTAAAAATCACAAAGCTAGATGACAGAGAATTTTATTTTAATCTGGTACTGATTTAAAGGTGAGATCCTGTTTCTCAAGCTTTTTTGCCAAATGAAACTATGATTTCCTGATTTACCAAGGTTTCTATTGCAAAATGCTATAACTGTCCAGGGTTCTTTTTTTTTTTTACTGGGCAAAGCAGGCTTCAAACATAATTTTATTTGAAGCTTACCATTTCAGGAAAAACAGAACAAAATACTTTTCTGACCTTGGTCATGGACCAAACATTTTCCTGCTTAAGGGGAAAAAAGTCAGGTATTACAAGCAATGAATCTCTCCTGCAGTTTAAAAGTGATGTGAAGAGAGAAGATGAGGAATAAATCTGCAGAAAAGCTACTTATATTAATGGGCCAAGTCTTCCTTGATAAACAGCAAATGCCAGATGTGAGCAGCACAGATACATTCCGCTAAAGCACAATATGCAAGAGGTCTCCATCTTGGCAGTAGACTACATTTTAAACAAATGTAAGTAGTTTTCTGCACGAGATACAGGAAAAGCCCTAAGGCAAAACACAGTGGTTACTTCAATCACAGTAAAAACTGTGCACTGTAGGAAGGGAAAATGGAGCCAAAATGACTCAGACATAATACAGTGGCCAAAAGAATTTTAGCAGCATGAGTTGAAATTTGTCTCTCATTACATAAATCATAACCAATTATATTTGGTGTTTAAAGGTAACTGTAAACTAAAAATAGCATTGAACAATGCCCCCACTGTTTGTTACTGCGTCCCAATCTTTTCCCATGCCACACCACCCAAAGCTGGCCTCAAATCTTGAATACATATTTAAAAAAAAACTTGCAGATCAGGAATGAAATGAACTAATTCACAAAAAGATAGATAGATCGATAAATAGTGGAAGCATATTTAGACTAAATAAATCTTAAATTGTAATTTAAACATTTTTTTTTTTGGAAGTTTGTGGAGTCACAATTTGCTGTCTCCTGGAAAGGTCCAGCACATACTGGAGGCAAAATATGAAGTAAAGTGAAATTATTACATTTAACATTAAGGTTTAGTCAGACATGGAAGTATCTGGGTTCATTCATTCATCTTGTTACGGCAACAAGACCTCAAATTACCGCAGATCTGTACAAATAAATGAACAGTGATAAATGAACAGTGATAAATGAACAAGTTACCATGCGTACAGGTACTGGGGGGAAAGATAAAATATATTCTCATGGAAGGTCAGATATGTGCCTGTGATACATATTCACTCCACCAACCTGACTCTTGTATGAAGGGTTTCCTATAAAACAAATATATTTTGTAGAAGGTCTGGAATAACATATGCATATATACTATCATGATGCGTGAACACCACCTGTATGTGTGGTCTGTGTCTCCCTTAGGCTCAGCAGTTTATTTCTGTACAACAAAGCTCAGTAGTTTACTTCTGGAGAACAAAGCATGTATGTTATAGAATTAAATCACATTTCAGTGCTAATTACGATAAACAATTGTGTTTGAGACTGTGTCTGTAGCAGAGCGTGAAACATGTGCTTGCATGCATGATACTGTCACAATTAAGACACAAGCAAAGGCATTTTACGGAATAAAGTGTTAAACACTGGATGATAAACTTGCACTATTAATCTTTATTGTAGAAAGCAACCATTTGTTTCATGTAACAATAGGGAACAGTAACTGAAACAAAAAGGAACCAATCTTAAAGGACACAACTTTTAAATCTCTCCAACAACTGGTAATCCAATAGTATTGTGTCCTTTTAGTTTTTAATAGTTACTGCCTTAGCTTTAGTAACTGTTACATATTGTTCATACATGGGAAATTTTATATTGCTATATAAAGGTTTTATTGTGGTGGTCAGTGCCAAGAAATAAAGAAGCAATACAAAGGTCTCTAGTTAAGAAGCAACACAGATGAGCACTGTACAAATCTAAACTCACTCAGAAACATCATGTAAAGAGAGAGGCTAGAATTATTGATTCTGGAAAGTCTGTATCACTTTGCCAAGGCATAGATGACTTTGCAGCTTCTTACCAATGTTAGAACATTTTAAACCTAGTAAAGCTTTTCTAAGCATCTAGTGCGTTTATGGTTTCATTACAAATATATAGAATAGGTCATGAAAGATAAGGGTCTGGTGTCTTGAGTTTGCATCATGAGATATTCTGAACAATTAAAACACTGCAAAAAGATTTTTTTTTTTTGTATATGCTGTAATGATTGGCTGCTAAACAATCTTTTAGTAATTCAGAAAGTCTGCAAATTGTAAAAACAATTTCTTTTTATCAATAATAATAATAATACAGCACCTTGTACTTGGTGGTAACTAAGCTCCATAAATCCATATTGGTGGCAAAACACCCTACTGGATCTTACATATCAATTATTTTTAGAAGGCTTAAGGTGATATAAAGGATCCCTTATCTGGAGAACTCCAGGTCCAAAGCATTCCGGATAATAGGTCCTATCCCTGCACTATAATTATCCATATTTAACAGGTATGCAATTGTATCACTTTAAAAGGCACTTACCGTAATTACCTGTTTTGGCCTGTGATTTCTCATTTGCCACTGCAACAGCGACAGTGTCTTTGTAGGCCAACAAAAAATCCAATAGACTGGAGAATGAATGCATACAGAATCCTATCAGGTCTTTGCCTCACCCTAAGCCAAACATGCTTGCTATGGCAGCCATGACTGAAGAGGTCTCTCTAGTAGACAGAGGTAACTAACAGTGGTGGCATGGGAGGAGGCAAGGTTTTTGTTTTAGAACACTAAGTTAGTGCCAAAAAGTCTTTTACAGGGTTGCTGGCACATTCTTGTTAAAACATGGACTGGCATTGCATCTTCCCTGGCCAACTAAAACCCAGATCTCAGGAAGACACAAATTTACTGAAAGGGTTACTCAACACACAGGCAGCTCCTTCAAATCAGCTTTTAATAAAATCTCACTGATTCTCACTACTAATGTCCCTGGAACACACTACGGCACTACAAAGGAGTTCAAATGGAAAGCTAAACTATTGGCTTCACTTGGAAGTGATAACAGTATCTTGATGCAATTAAATATATTTCTCAATACTAAGTTACACTCCAGAGAGATAGGCTCCAGAAGGCACAGAACCTTCCATAAAATTTGCCAAGCACTTGCGTAAACCATAAAGGCTATTTTTGATTTTTATCTAACAGAAGCACACCAAAACGTCATGGGTGTTGTGTGGTCTGCAGTTTCAATAAAACAGGAGCAGACATATAGTGTGTGCAGCTGGAGTATCTACACAGTATCCAAACCAAGGCACCGATGGGTACTCGATCATTCACAGCCCAAAAATTACACAAAAAAAAGTACTGCTCGCTCATTAAATTTCAGTATAGTCTCCCAATGTTGCACTGTACCAGTGCCCAACCCTGGCATGTGGGGGGGGGGGGGGGTGGGGCCTGTCACAATCTCTGCACAGAGGCCCTATGCTATTTGCCCCACTGCATTAAAACAAATCTATGCAAAAGTATTTTATGTTTACATAGCAGCAACAAACAAATAAAAAAATTGAAAGAGGTCACATACACTCAAAAACTATAAATTAACACATACCAGATAATTAAATAGTTTAACCAGTTTAATAGGTAAAGCTGCAATAAATATATATATATCTCAATTTCCAGCCTTTAAACTGTGCAGTATAACTTGGTGTATAGAGACAACTTGAGTCTAGACTCATGTTCTCTGTTACAAAGCTATAAAATCTTAGCCACATGTCAGGGAACTCCAGTCCAGGTTAATACAGCTGGCTTAACAATTACAGACATGGAATACATCGCTTATTTTGCAGCTGCAAAGGAAAAACACCTGACATCCAAGTTATTATCATGTATTATATTATTATAATTCATGATATTATATGTATATGAGCCAACATATTCATAGTTTGTCAACACTAACATTAGTACTATGTTCTAGCTATGGACCCTGTATGGCCATTGTGAACCAAAATGACTAATCCAAGAGTGCATTAATAAAGTCGAATTATTGCAGAGGCATGTGAATAGCTCTGTTTTGAGAACTTAGGTTGTGGAATATTCATTTATATAGGTGAAAATTTTATGGTCACAATGAAACAGTTCTGTCTTAGGCTCCTAACAATGTAAGTACTTAATAAATAGCATAACTAATCAGGGTAAACTCCCTTTTTTGCAGCATATGTGAGTGTGCGCCTCCTACTTACTACATTATTGAATTTTGTGATCTTTTCCTTACTTCTAGGGAGAATAAAGCACTATTTTTTTTTAAAAAATTTACAAGTTCGGAGGTGCAGCTGTGTGTTTCATTCATAAACTAGCTATAGATTGAGGAACAGGGCACACCAAAATATAAAACAATCTTTATTACATCTTATATACAAAAAAAACCCACACGTTGCAACCCCACAAAAAGACTTCATTAGGGGCACATGCATTAAGAAAAGAGATTTGCATGTCAACCCCAAAAATATTTTTTTGCCTAATAAAAGAAAACATAATTTCAAGCAACCTTTCAATGTGAATGTATTGCAAATTTTTAGTGCTTATTTGTAAACGTAAATTTGCTATTGAAAGCAGCATTTCCTAAACTCCTGGTTGTTACTTTTTAAACAAACAATGTTGCAAAGGTCAGTCTCTACTACTTTTAATAGTTATATATACAAATAAGTCAAAAACCATTGTAAATTTCTAATGAATGTATAGTGCAAAGTTGCTTAGAATTATGGTTTTTTTTTAATAAGGTGAAAAAATTATATTTTGAGTTGACTTGTCCTTTAATGTGTTCTTAAGTGTTCTAGAATTTGAAACATCAGAAAATTGTATTAAGTAGGAATGAAACCTTTAGGCAGAGCCCACTTATAAATAAATTATCAAATATATCTGAAAATAAAGTATGATGGTAACTTTTTATTATTGTTCAAGGAACAGTAACACCGGTTTTTTAAAGTTATATTAAATATAATGGATTGTTTTACCCCAGTAAAAACTATTGTGTTTGCTATAGAAACATTACTTTTGCCATTTATATAAATAAGCGGCTGTGTAGCCACGGGGGAAGCCATTCACTCTGAAAAAGGAGAAAAGGCACAGGTTACATAGTAGATTGGCTCTGTAGAAGACAAAGGGTTTAGTTTCCCATAGAAGAACTAAAACTATTGTATTCTACAAAGCTTATATTTATTCTGCTATGTAACCTGTGTCATTTGGTCCTACTTTACATTAAATTGCTTCCCCGTGGCTACACAGCAGCTTTTCTATATAAACTATAATAGTGTTTCTGAAGCAATAACATCAGTTTTACCAGACCAGTGCTACAGTAGATTTTTTATGTAACTGTTCCTTTATATAGAAGTTTAAAGCCTACAGCTCCAATAAATCAACTCCTAAATCTGGAAAGTAAAAATGAGTTTACAACTAAGCATTGCACAAATTAATGGCGGGCATCCCCGTTTTAGAGAGTATTTGAATTCCCAGGATTTAAAGGATCTTTGAAGTGCAGAGATAAATCTGAACTAACCCTTTGAAAAATTGTTTTGTCTAAATTTGCTCGGTCTTGGCAGCTAATACACTTCTGATTATAACTATAGTGATGTGGAAACCAGACTTTTTATTATTTAATCTTTCATTTTAGCATGACGTAATTCTTGCCCTTTACATTTTAATCACTCGCAGGACAATTCAACAATGATACATATACGTGGTTTCCATCTGCAGCAGAAGCCACTCCCTCTCATCTACAAAAACAAAGGAATTGATATCAATTCACTTACTTGCCACTGAGCAGCACCTGTGACTGCCGGTTGTTTACTTGGTTGTCAGTTTTATGTCGAAACTACAAAAGGTAAACATAGAATACTTTCAAACATACATGAAAAATACCCATGGCAATATAAAGCATATAAAGTACTTATTATTAACTCAACAATCCAATTGCAACCTTTAAGACATCACAATAAAAGAAAAACTATAGCTCTCTTATTTAGATTGGATGCTGTATATAACATACAGCAGTATGCTCTCCGGTGCTTTGCTTCTCTAGAAGAACACAGAAAGATGTAGGAAATATCTTCCATGTCCTAGCTATATAAAGGGAATTTATTCTATTGTAAACAAATTGACTTATGTGAAATTAAAAAACATGGCTGACACACAGAAACACAAATGAGTTTTAAAGGGGATCTAAAAAAAAAAACAAAAAAACCCCTTATTTTGCATTACAAAAACCTGTAATTAGGCACATTTCCACTATACATTTAATAAAATATTTGATTATGCTTTACATTTATTAGTAAATGTAAGTGCTATTGAAAGCAGTATGTTTATCCCTAAAGGAACAGTAACACCAAAAAATAAAAGAGCTTTAAAGTAATAAAAATATAATGCACTGTTGCCCTGCACTGGTAAAACTGGTGTGTTTGCTACAGTAACTCTACTATAATTTATATAATAAGCTGCTGTGTAGCCCCGGGGGCAGCCATTCAAGCTGGAAAAAAGGAGAAAAGGCACAGGTTACATAGCAGGTAACAGATAAGTTCTGTAGAATACAATAGTGTTTTATCTGTTATCAGCTATGTGCCTGTGCCTTTTCTCCTTTGAATGGCTGCCTCCATGGCTACATAGCAGCTTATTTATATAAATTATAGTAGACTTTCTGAAGTAAACACACAACTTTTACCAGTGCAGGACAGCAGCACATTATATGTTAGTTACTTTTATACACTTTCATTTTTTGGTGTTACTGTTCCTTTAACTGCTTTTTACAGTTTCTGTAACAATGTTCCGTTTCAGGTCTGGTAAACAGCTTGCTTCTGCAACATTGTTTCAGTCATAACCAGGAGCACAGACAATTTAAACAGCCAGACAGATACTGCTTTCAATAGAAATTACTTTTATAAATAACTTTGAAACCACCGACAAACCTGGTACTGAATGTACACAGTGCTGCAACTTAACAGTTCTGTTATAAAGTTTGATTTACCTTAACTGGATCTCCAAAAGTAGTTTAAATAATAAAAAGGAAAAGTAATTCCAAACAACCTTCACAGCTTCACTAAATGTGACCTAACCCAGGCTGGTTTGAAAAATATCTTGGAAACGTGTCATAATTAAAATTGAAGCCTGGCCTGTTATTGCAATTGAATCTATGCTTTGCCAACTGTTACAGCAGAAAATGAAAGTGCGAACCACAATTTGTGTTATCCACACAAGCCATTTTGCACTACATTTGTTCTGCTAGATATTACTCCTATTACTGTGGGATGTAATGCAAGAATATGAAAAGTAATCACCACTGTTCTCCTCCCTCATAGAACTCTTACATAAAGTCCTTCCTTTATGTGTTTAGGTGTGTTCAAGCCTGTGTTTTAAAAGCATGTCATACAGAGCTAATAGAATCCATTCAGTGCCGGAGTGCCACCAGCTCCTCTGGGACAGATGGCAGCAGGAAGCGTAAAATATGGACGGGACTATTAGGGTTTATATTATGGTTCATATTTTTTAAGCACATTCCTGCTATATTTATAAGAGTATTAAAAAAAAGGCTTTATCCCCCCATATGTAATAAAAGGCACTAAGTTTGCCCGAACTAAACATCTTTTTAGTTGCTATGGGTTACTACTCCTAGGCACAAGTAGTGCTTTTTAGTACATATGGGGGATAAAGTCTGTATGTAAGGGCCATAAGAGATGGAACAATATCAGAATAATTTGTGTTAAAATTTCCAGAGTAAACCTATGCATTAAAAGAAAAACTGAAATCTCACTGATTTAATCTTAGGTAGGATAGTTACATTTGGGTAAAATACGCATTTTGCATTAAAATCTACCATATAGATTTATTGTTAATAGGTATACAAAAAAAAAAAAAAACTTATTTATACCTGTACCATATAAACTCGACAGCTGCATCAGAATCTTACATGCGTTATTTCTCTGGAAACCCTTGCCTAGCAAAGAATTTCTACTGCTACACAAAGGACTATACTGCCACTTAGTGCCAATCTACAGCACTGCAGGGAATTGGAAAAGTTGTGAATGCTAGAATAATATAATAAATCACTATTCTAAGCAACTTTGCAAAATGTATGAATTACACAATCTCCGTGATTTAAAAGCTATGTGTAAATGTAATTGCTGTTGAAAGCAGTTTTACTTATACCTCTGTTCTTTGGATCTAGTTCTTAGAATAAAGCAGCAGCAATTAAGTCTGCATGCAGCAAATGTTATGTGCCTTTTCCCACAAAAATGCGGCAAAGATGCATTTACTCTTGGAAATACAATTTAACAGTAATAGAGACATCTTGAAATTAATAAAGTTTTCACACTTCTCATATAATAACTCCTAGGTTTTTTTTTCTTTAAAGCTTTTCTTAAATACTCCTTAGACCCACTTGTTTAGAGAATTATATTCAATAGACCCTGATGGATCAGAAGTTAACTTTTCATAAAGAATCATAATTTGTTTTAAATATATGTTCTACCTGTTCCCTCACCCCTTAGATTACAAACAGGTCATTAAAAGAATACAAGGACATGATGGTTTAGAAATTTGTCTGTGTATATGTGTTGCCAATTTAGCAACACAGACACAGAAACGTGTGTCTGTGAAATTTCACTTGCATTTCAGGCCAGTAGTCCATCACATGGTAAATACCTTACAAACCCAGAAGCCTGTCTAAATGATTTGAGTTGTTGTTGAACTTGACACAAGAAACTGAATAATCATTTCATATGTTCACTGATCCTATAATTGCTACTGTACTACAATCTTGACTATTACATAAAAACAAATGCTTACAGGGCATGCAGAAACACAGTCTAGCAAAATCTGGAAGGCAACACTGAAATGGCTGTTGGCTTTACACCCATTAACAGTATAAACTGACAGACTGTGGCCAAACTGCCAGGACATACACTGTATTTTCACCATATTCATAAGTTTAAACGCAAGAAAGTTAAAGCGAGAATACTTACAAAGTCATCTGTGGCATCTTTCACAGCAGTGATAGTTAAAACAAGCACTAAAGGCACAATGGTAGTAAACCATGACAGGGAAGATATTTCAGGGATCAGCTGCAAAGAGTAAAAACACAGGAGAATAATCAGTAGTTATGTGTCACTTCTTCATTGACGGTCATGAAAAGGCAGCAAAATAAAGGAGTCCATGCTCTTATTTTTCCAACAGGACCAGTGTTAGCGGAGTACCACAGGCAGCCTTGCCACTTTGCTTTTAACTTGTTTATTAATGACCTGGAGGTGGACCTGTATACACATACACAAACATATAAAGTGGTGCTTGAAAGTTTGTGAACCCTAAAAGTTTCTATATTTTTATATGAATGTGACCTAAAACAGTCTGATTTTCAAACAAGTCCTAAAAGTAGATGAAGAAAACCTAGTTAAACAAATTGAATAAAAATCATATCTGGTTGTGTATTTATTGGAAAAAAAACGATCCAATAACTTATCTGCGTGTAGCAAAAGTAAGTGAATTGTGCTATCAGTATTTGGTGTGCAGCAATAACTGCAACTAAACATTTGCAATAACTGTTGATCAGTCCTGGGCAAGACTTTGATTGGCCATTCTAAAACATTCTAGAAGCATTCTTTGGAAGAGACTTGTGTGTATTATTGTTGTCTTGCTGCATGACCCACTGTCTCTTGAGATTCAGATCACGGACAGATGTCTTGACATTTTCCCTTAGAATTTTATTTTATAGTTTAGACTTCATTGTTCCATCAATGATGGGAAGCCATCCAGGCCCAGATGCTACAAAACAGGACCAAACCAGAACACTCCCACCACCATGTTTCAAAGATGGGATAGGTTCTTATGCTGGAATGCAGTTTTTTTTTCTTTCTCCAAATGTAACTACTACTAAAAGACATGTAAACCCACCCAAACCACACCATTTGTATTGCATTTATCCCCTCCGTTTGCCAGCACCATCACATTTTCCTAAAGCAAATAGCAGCTTTAACCCGGTGTCCATTTTCCCTCTCACACATCTTCAGTGACATTTACATCTGCAAACAGTAGCACTGTTAAGTTAATGCAAGAAAAAAATGCAGGCTTACACAGGCAGAACTTACTTTAATAAAAAAAGATCTGCTTTGATTGAGGCACTGTAATGGTTAAGGAGCTCAGGAGAGGAGATAAGGGGAAAAAAGGAGCAATAGAAGCAGACAGTTAGAGCAGAGTTTCTATGGGAACCAGCAATGCCATGCCTTAATTGGCTGCTAGATTGGAGGGAGTGTTTCGTAACCTGAGCTGAGAAGAACTGAGCATGTCCAAGAGTTAAAGTGAATTCCTGAGGGTAGGGTCCAAGTAGGTAAGAGAAAGTGAAGTTGGACTAAGTGATTAAGTGGACGATTCAGCATAACTATTAACCTTTGAACAACCAGAGTTACAGGTATATCAAGATTTCAAATATACTGTTCACTGATTAAATTCTTGTGTGTGGGGGGGGAGGTTGGTTAAGCCAAAAAGTTCTATTTTGCCTTCATCTGTCCACAAGCCTATGCCTATGCCTATGATTAACTCCATTTGGGCATCTGCACCCGTGACACTACAAGAATTGGGTGAGTTACAAAACATTCTTTCAGTATCCTTCTGGTTTGTCAACATGATCTTTAGCAAACTATAGACGGTCAGCAATATTTCGGGGGGAGAGCAGTGGCTTTCTCCTTGCTTCCCTGCCATACACATCATTGCTGTTCAGTGTTCTCCTGATGATGGACTCATGAACATCAACATTCTTCAATGTGAGACAGGCCTTCAGTTATTTAAAAGCTACCCCGAGTTCCTCTGTAACTTCTTGGACATTTAGACACTTTACAGTTGGAATTACCTCCATTTTTACACAATCTGTCTGACTGTTGACTGGCGAAGTCCAAACTCTTTAGAGATTTTCGTGTAACCTTTTCCAGCTTTATGGGCATCAGCAACTCTTTTTTTTGAGGTCCTCAGACACCTCCTTTGTTTGAGCCATGATACACATCCACTGGTTTGTATGTGTGATTAGGTCTTGCTGGATCCCCAGTTGTTAAATAAACAAGATATACACACCCACACACACACACTCAAACAAAAAATATATATATTCATACATACACATGCTGGGGTCATTTGAATGTCTTTTTTTAACCCACAGTAACACTAACTATATATTATACTACAAAACAGAAGGGTTCCAGCTGATAACTACAGCCTTAAAATACACTCCATTGTCTCACTGACAGAGTGTTTCATCCAGGTCCTTCACCAACCAGGAAGTGCAGTTCATACAGCTGAAAGCAAGGACATTTGCTTTCCTGTTTTATCCAATCCAAACTAAAGGGAGATCTAATTGAATAAACTGAAGCAAATCATGGGATTCTAAGCACTGCTAACATCGCTAAAGAAATGTTTATACTTATCTATGTAGCCATATTATACTTACCTGTAAGATCAGCAGGAAAAGAAAGTATGCATTGGCAACTCGCTGGAATTGTTCAAATAAATTTATAGGCAGGAACGTGACAATATTGTATTTGGATGTCTTGATCGCATTATTCTGAAAGGAAAAAAAAGAAGCTAAAATTAGTACAACACCAAGAAAACACAAACAGAAAACAGGTCAAAAAGTACACATCACTAAGGGGATACCATTAGTTCTTCCCTCTAGCTTCTCAGCTGTCAGATGTTCAGAGATACAACTCAATTGTGAGGAAGAAAGATTACTGGAATTCTAAGAAACACAACAGTACTCATTTCTATCTGAGCAATTAGGATTGCAATAAGTCTAGCAAAAGAACCCTGATATAGCCTTTCCAGGCATTTGACTGTAAGGGTAATGTCCCACGGAGAGATGCCAACTTCGGAAAACTGAATCAATACATCGGCTTTTCCACCAGCAATTTCCTTTGTTGTCGGTGGAAAGGCGTTTCAGAGAGAGATTAGTTGCAGCAGTAGCAGAGATCTATCGCAGAGACTAATCTCTGGGTGGGACATCAGCCTCACACTGTACAATAGCTTTACCAACAATTACAGCTTACTGATTAAACAGATAGTAGGCTCCACTGAATAGGGCCTTTTAAACCACCTATATCAGTTTTAATATGTAATCTATATGTCTGATGTATATACTATTTTAGGGTAATGCCATACGGAGCTACTTGTTGCGGCTACAAAATAGACAACACTCATAATTGTCTCTACGTGTGTTTTAGCAGAGACAATTCTCAGTCTTGTCTATGGCAGGGTATATTCTGGCATTTTGTAGCCACAACAAGTAGCCCCATGTGTCATAGCCCCTTTGAACAGTGCCGGTCATATATAATGTATATATTAATAATAAGAGTAATAAACACTAAGCTGTTTTATTGTTAGGGTTGCATTGTACAAATAATTAAAGGCAGTGGCTGATTTTTCTATTTTTTTTTTATTTATTGTTTATTTATTGCGGTGTTGTTTCAAGAAAGGTAACAGGCTATGTTACAGTTGTGTCATTACTCACATATAAAAAGACGGTGTGCCTTTGTCCCTGGGTTAATTTAATCAAAAATGCTAATAACCCACAGCAACTAATCAGAAAACACTAAGCTTGTATCAGTACCATGAGGATTAAAATACATCTATCAAAAGCACCCTAATAAACTCTCCCATTTTGTTTTTATTTTAAGAATCTGGCCACTGTACTAAATTTCAGTATGTAAACTCTCTGTCCTGCAGAGGTCACTATGGAATCACGTTTACATCTCTGAATATGTATATTTTGTACTGTTGTAGTAAGAGCACCACATCTTCTGATCCAAAGTTTTAAAATAAAGGTTTATTGATGGAAAAAAGGTAGGGGAAAAAATTGGGACACAATCACTTCTACAATATGCAGTTACTTAGACTTATCATATGTTTTATCAGCTGAAGTGTAAAGGACCCTAAGATTAAGAACCCACAAGGTGGGATGTCAGGCAGACAATATACCTGTGCATTTGAAAAATCTTCTAATTATGCCTGCACGTGGAAGCATGCACACACAGCCAATATCTGCCAATTAACATGAGACTTTGCTTTGTTGGCGGATATCGTTACATGTGCTTGTACCCAGGTGGTTTCCGCTCTGTGGGGCCTTCCCCTTTAAGAAAAGGAACAGCTATGCAAAGCAGCAATGAAGACATACCATTAATCAATGAAGAAATAAAGTTTCAAATCACATTACATGAATGCTCCATTGTACTGGAGTGCAGATGAATGAATAGACAATCTCTAGAGATCATTATGCTACATAACCAAGGATAAAGTCTCCTGACAGTTATGGTAAGGAGCAGTTCCGCATTAGCCCAGATTAGGGTTGCCACCTTCACAGGTGGCTAAACCCAAACAAAGAGGAAAGGACTGAAGGCATCAGCACTGGGGCAGTGACACGGTGTGGGTATGACGCCAAGGGCAGGCACGACTTTGGACATTATCCAGCTGATTGTGTCTGTTTTCCCAGTATTTTAAACTGGACAGAAAGTTTTGAACCAGACACCCTTTTAAACCAGATGGGTGGCTGACAAGTATGTCCAATCCTTTAATTAAAAGTATGGGATCTATTATAAAGAAATCGGTTATCCAGAAAGCTCTGAAATGCAGCAATTCTAATTTACAAAAATAATTCCTAATTTTTGACCAACTTGCTTTTTTTTTCTGTTATAATAAGAAATAAACTGTACTTGATGATGCTTAAGCCACGTTCATAAGAAAAACAATCACAGCAAGCAGCTCAATATTGAAACGTTTTTCAATTATTGGCCAACTTATTCAGGTTTCACAAAAATGAAACCCAGACAGTTGCGACACAAACATCCCTAAGAAAAAACGAATAATTCGAGTCACAAGAAATGGGCGGCAACCCTAGCCTAGATCCCCATCATTAAAGAGCACCTATTATCCCCATGTTGTTTCCCCCAAAAGAGGGAAGTTGGGTTAAGGGGAACAATTTTTCTTAAAAAAAAAAAAAAAGCCCCTGACAGCGCTGGGCTGCCTACTTGACACTTGAATTCACATTATGAGGGAGCCCCACAAGTTGCATGCACTGCTCCTACATCAGACACATGCTCATACTGAGTGAGATGGGGAGATCCGCTTATTATGCGCACCATGTTGTTTCATTCGCAAGAACATAATAAGCAGGTTGAAAGATATCTACTTAATAATTGGTCATATATGGAGCATTATGGTTGATAAATGAGTTACTGTGATTACCAGCCATTACAGACAACCCCACAATGAGACAGGTCTCAAAGGCTGCATAAAAATCCCACTGAATGGTTTGCCATAAGCAATTATGGAAGGGTACAAATCAATGTAACCCAAAAAAGAATAAAAATATGCAGTGCCATGCTTGGACAAAGGGGCCTCCGCCAATTGCACAGAATTGCTCCAGTTTAATCTCTTAAAGTCCACCTATTGTCAAGAAACTGTTCCCTTGACAAGATCTGTGGGCTAAGAGTCAGCACTAACTCTGCTTAGAACATGTCTTCTATCCGCCGAGCGCAGGGGCAAGGTAGGGTGGGTGGGTGCCAAGGATGCCAGACGCGATGCGGGGGAGGGCGTGGCCTGCGCTCGGCAGATAGAAGACGTGTTGTAAGGCTTAGAACTCGTCTTCTATCTGCAGGCCACTCCCCCCATTATTTTTTTTATTAAAGATTTGGCAGCGAGCCAGATGCAGCCATCAAAAGAGCCACATCTGGCTCCCGAGCCACAGGTTCCCTACCCCTGCTTTAAAGGGAAATTATACCCCAAACAATATAGGTCTTTATAAAAAATATATTGCATAAACAAGCTCATATGTAACCCTGATTCAGCTAAATAAATATTTTTTCATAAAAATATGCTTTTTTAGCAGTGCTATTGGGTATTCTTAAATAGAAAAGAAGGGCCACCTCCTGGGACCATAGGATTCACAGTGCACACAAACAAGGCACACATACATGCTAGGCACCATCAGCCCATTAATGGACAGAGTTCTGCCTTTTACTCCCACACTACTTCCTGTTAGAGCTGCATTATTTCTGATCATCGATCTCTGAGGGAGCACTCAGCCCATCACTAAATTGTGACTCAAGGGAAAGGATTTAAAATGGCAATATTTACTGATCCAGTATATACATGATACAAGTCAAAAATGTTCACTCTACAGCTCTTTGTCCCTAAAGGAAAACAAAACAACAACTACTGGATCTTCTAGCAACACAATGTACATAGCATGAGGGTGTTTGTCACACACAGCCACAGTGGCACAGGGCTGGAAACTACCCTGAGAGACCAAACACCATGTCAATATGTGCTGAATACCATGGAAAATTAGAAGCCATTTACTGAGCACTATCTGTGCAATTACCCACAAGGGATTCCTCACCTACATAACAATCTGTTGCTGTTGAGACAAAACTATTCCTCTGCTGCATAGCACATATGTAACGCTGATAGAATTCTCAGTGTCCCAAATCATTATTAGAGAGAGAATATGCTGGTGATTTTTTTTTTTCATATCTTTTATAACTGAATACTTATGGCAATGTGCCTTTCCAAACAAAATGCTGTTTCCCGTGTAACTTTGCATGCAATCACTGGTATTTAAGACCTTGTCTTACAGGCACCAGTATATTGCCAGGGTTGTGTAGATAAGACTTTAACTGAAATGTTTTTTGTACTATCACAGCATCAGTGTGTTGGCAAAAGTTGAAAGCACTATTTTAAATATAAATAAAAAATAAAAACAGTTTAATCATTTTTTTTTAATATTAGCAACAGTTCAGTGTAAAACAACACAGGATAAACAGTCTGAGCAAAATGAAAAATGTTTACAATACAGTAAGTTAACCAAAAATGTAATTATAAAGGCTGCAGTGAGCGAACATACAGTGGAGGAAATAATTATTTGACCCCTCACTGATTTTGTAAGTTTGTCCAATGACAAAGAAATGAAAAGTCTCAGAACAGTATCATTTCAATGGTAGGTTTATTTTAACAGTGGCAGATAGCACATCAAAAGGAAAATCGAAAAAATAACTTTAAATAAAAGATAGCAACTGATTTGCCTTTCATTGAGTGAAATAAGTTTTTGAACCCTCTAACAAAAAAAGACTTAATACTTAGTGGAAAAACCCTTGTTTGCAAGCACAGAGGTCAAACGTTTCTTGTAATTGATGACCAAGTTTGCGCACATTTTAGGAGGAATGTTGGTCCACTCCTCTTTGCAGATCATCTCTAAATCCCTAAGGTTTCGAGGCTGTCTCTGTGCAACTCTGAGCTTGAGCTCCCTCCATAGGTTTTCTATTGGATTAAGGTCCGGAGACTGACTAGGCCACTCCATGACCTTAATGTGCTTCTTCTTGAGCCACTCCTTTGTTGCCTTTGCTGTATGTTTTGGGTCATTGTCGTGCTGGAACACCCATCCACGACCCATTTTCAGTTTCCTGGCAGAGGGAAGGAGGTTGTCGTTAATGCTAATAAGTTGTCCTGTGCCCTTAGCAGAAAAACACCCCCAAAGCAAAATGTTTCCACCCCCATGCTTGACGGTGGGGACGGTGTTTTGGGGGTCACAGGCAGCATTTTTCTTCCTCCAAACACAGCGAGTTGAGTTAATGCCAAAGAGCTCTATTTTGGTCTCATCAGACCACAGCACCTTCTCCCAGTCACTCACAGAATCATTCAGGTGTTCATTGGCAAACTTCAGACGGGCCTGCACATGTGCCTTCTTGAGCAGGGGGACCTTGCGAGCCCTGCAGGATTTTAATCCATTGCGGTGTAATGTGTTTCCAATGGTTTTCTTGGTGACTGTGGTCCCTGCTAATTTGAGGTCATTAACTAACTCCTCCCGTGTAGTTCTAGGATGCTTTTTCACCTTTCTCAGAATCATTGACACCCCACGAGGTGAAATCTGGCGTGGAGCCCCAGAGCGAGGTCGATTGATGGTCATTTTGTGCTCCTTCCATTTTCGAACAATCGCACCAACAGTTGTCACCTTCTCTCCCAGCCTCTTGCTAATGGTTTTGTAGCCCATTCCAGCCTTGTGCAGGTCTACAATTTTGTCTCTGACATCCTTGGACAGCTCTTTGGTCTTTCCCATGTTGGAGAGTTTGGAGTCTGCTTGATTGATTGATTCTGTGGACAGGTGTCTTTTATACAGGTGACTAGTTAAGACAGGTGTCCTTAATGAGGTTGACTAATTGAGTAGAAGTGTCTAACCACTCTGTGGGAGCCAGAACTCTTAATGGTTGGTAGGGGTTCAAAAACTTATTTCACTCAATGAAATGCAAATCAGTTGCTATCTTTTATTTAAAGTTATTTTTTCGATTTTCCTTTTGATGTGCTATCTGCCACTGTTAAAATAAACCTACCATTGAAATGATACTGTTCTGAGACTTTTCATTTCTTTGTCATTGAACAAACTTACAAAATCAGTGAGGGGTCAAATAATTATTTCCTCCACTGTAACAGCCAGAACACAACTTTATAACCTCTATTTCTCTGTACAGGTTAAATTATGAATAGCAGTCTTTGGTTGCCTGTATCACTAACCCTAGCAACCACACTGCAATTATAAATTTCAAGTAGAAGAAAGGCAAAAGTGGAGGGATTTTTGCAGTGCAGATGATGCATTTGGGGAGAGATTTGCCTAACTTACAGTGGCTTGCAAAAGTATTTGCCCCCCTTGAACTTTTCCACATTTTGTCACATTACAGCCACAAACATGAATCAATTTTATTGGAATTCCACGTGAAAGACCAATACAAAGTGGTGTACACGTGAGCAGTGGAACGAAAATCATACACGATTCCCAACATTTTTTACAAATAAATAACTGCAAAGTGGGGTGTGCGTAATTATTCAGCCCCCTGAGTCAATACTTTGTAGAACCCCCCTTTTGCTGCAATTACAGCTGCCAGGCTTTTAGGGTATGTCTTAGGGCTGGGCGATATACCGTTTAATACCGAATACCGGTGTTTTTTTTTTTTTTTTTTAAACTATATTCATTTTTCTGATACCGCAATACCGGGGTGTCAGGGTACTCACCTGTGCAGCCCAGTCTCGCGCGTCCGGTTGTCCGCGGGACATTGCGCACGCGTGTCCAGGTGCGCGTGCGTCAAAGCGCACGTACATGTCAAAGCGTGCACCTCCGCGACGCGCTGACGGCGCCGGTTCTGCGCATGCGTGGGGGGTATTTAAAGCTATCAGACGCCTCCTCCTGTGCTATGTTGTCTGCGGCCTTGCCTGGGAAACTAAGCCTGCCTGATTTACCTTACGACTTTCTGTTGCCGATCCTTCGCTTGCCGGACTTTGATCTGAATACTGCAGTAATTATTCTCTAATTTATTAGGAAATGGGGTTAACACCTAATCATGCATGGAAAAAAAAAATACCATCAAATACCGTGACACCGATATAATTTTGAAAAATACCGTGATATAAATTTTTGGTCATACCGCCTAGCTCTAGTATGTCTCTACCAGCTTTGCACATCTAGAGACTGAAATCCTTGCCCATTCTTCTTTGCAAAACAGCTCCAGCTCAGTCAGATTAGATGGACAGCGTTTGTGAACAGCAGTTTTCAGATCTTGCCACAGATTCTCGATTGGATTTAGATCTGGACTGTGACTGGGCCATTCTAACACATGGATATGTTTTGTTTTAAACCATTCCATTGTTGCCCTGGCTTTATGTTTAGGGTCGTTGTCCTGCTGGAAGGTGAACCTCCGCCCCAGTCTCAAGTCTTTTGCAGACTCCAAGAGGTTTTCTTCCAAGATTGCCCTGTATTTGGCTCCATCCATCTTCCCATCAACTCTGAGCAGCTTCCCTGTCCCTGCTGAAGAGAAGCACCCCCAGATAGCGTTTTGCATTTTGGCCAAAAAGTTCCATTTTGGTCTCATCTGACCAGAGCACCTTCTTCCACATGTTTGCTGTGTCCCCCACATGGCTTGTGGCAAACTGCAAACGGGACTTCTTATGGTTTTCTGTTAACAATGGCTTTCTTCTTGCCACTCTTCCATAAAGGCCAACTTTGTGCAGTGCACGACTAATAGTTGTCCTATGGACAGATTCCCCCACCTGAGCTGTAGATCTCTGCAGCTCGTCCAGAGTCACCATGGGCCTCTTGGCTGCATTTCTGATCAGCGCTCTCCTTGTTCGGCCTGTGAGTTTAGGTGGACGGCCTTGTCTTGGTAGGTTTACAGTTGTGCCATACTCCTTCCATTTCTGAATGATCGCTTGAACAGTGCTCCGTGGGATGTTCAAGGCTTTGTAAATCTTTTTGTAGCCAAAGCCTGCTTTAAATTTCTCAATAACTTTATCCCTGACCTGTCTGGTGTGTTCTTTGGACTTCATGGTGTTGTTGCTCCCAATATTCTCTTAGACAACCTCTGAGGCCGTCACAGAGCAGCTGTATTTGTACTGACATTAGATTACACACAGGTGCACTCTATTTCACTGTGTAAGCACATGTTAACTGACTCTATTTAGTCATTAGCACGCATCAGGCAATGTCTATGGGCAACTGACTGCACTCAGACCAAAGGGGGCTGAATAATTACGCACACCCCACTTTGCAGTTATTTATTTGTAAAAAATTTTTGGAATCATGTATGATTTTCGTTCCACGTCTCACGTGTACACCACTTTGTATTGGTCTTTCACGTGGAATTCCAGTAAAACTGATTCATGTTTGTGGCTGTAATGTGACAAAATGTGGAAAAGTTCAAGGGGGCCCAATACTTTTGCAAGCCACTGTATATATGGTAGCTGAATTTACTTAAATCTCCAATGTATTAAAATTTAATTTTTCTCCAACTTTTGGGGGAAAAAATGCTGTCATGCAGCCGTGCATTAGATGCTTTCCATCACTGTGGCTGGTGAGTTTAGCTTAATCTGTATGCTGTATTACACTATTTCCCAGCAGTAATATAATCCAAAACACACATTCTGTATTTACCCTGTGTCGCTCACTAATATCTATACAAAGATTTTAATTGTGACAAGAGGAAACCTGAGCTGCCCATTAGCAACTTCAAAATGAATGTTCAGATTTGGTATCTGAAATCATCATTGGATGGCCTGCTTACTAACCCATGGGCATCCTGGTTTTACAACAAGACATTTAAAAGGGCTATAATTTATTTGATGTTTAATTTTGTGTATTGAAAAAAATATATTTTTTCTATAATAAAAATACAGTTTTCATAACTCCCTAATACTTAATCCTTGGCCTGTGTGCAGTTAAACAAGTTTTTGAAATTAAAGATTTCTACCCTAAAAAATTAGTTCCAAGCCACTTTCCAATGTACATTAATGAAACAAATGTTTAGTTTTATTTATAAATGCTATTATAGTTGAAAGCAGTAATTTAGTCCCTTCTGGTTTGGACTTCTGACATTAGTGTAGAGTCAGTTTTTCCCCGAGGTCTGTTAAACAGCTGGCAACTACTACATTTAGTGGTGTAACGTGAAAGGGCTGAGCCCTCCACACAAATAATCATTGGGTAGCCCTGTGCATACAGTGCTTCTTCTTCAACCCCCACCTCCTTTTAGAATGACAGTTAAACCAGCAGAAGAGGTTGGCCAGAGGAACTACCTACCACACAGCAGACCCCAGAGTTCATGCCAATCTATCCCTCTGCTTTACAGTCACACCACTAGCTACAGCCAGGGAAATATTGCTTTCAAAAACAATTACAAACAGTTTTAAAATCCTTGAAATGTTAAATTAATCTATATCAGAAAGATGCTTAGAATAACATTTACGTCCTTTAAAATAGTTTTTGGGTGGAGAGTACTAATTTTATCACAGCACAACACTAAAAGGGTAGATGTATATGAACAAGACGTTTGGTCAATGGACCTCACTGCCTTACTAGAACCATGAAAGCAGCTAAAACAGGGAGAGCAAAAGGTCAGCACCTGAAACCAGACTTCCTTATTGCATCTTACAAAGTAAAGCATACTTCATTGCAATTTCACACAGGCTGCAGGCCACTTTAAAGGAGTAATTTACCTTTAAATAAACTCTTAGGGGTAGATTTATTAGTTTGAAATTAGAGATCACCACAGCATATTCAACAATAGGTGAACATTTACTTTCACTCATTGATAAATCCTAAAACTTCAATAGGAATGAATAGAATGTGGGTGAGTTTTTCCTGTGGGGAGCTCTATTCTGACATTTTGATACATCTGCGCCTGTATATAATGCAGCCAGTGTCTTATTATATAGCTTTTTGTTCAGCAGCCATCTGGTTGCTATGATCCCATATATCCTAGGAACTACACAGTGGTTTTAATGATGACATGAATAAAATAGGTTTAATATAAATATTAGTAATAAGAATCAGCAATAATAAAAAGGTTGCTTTCTAGAACATCAGCTCTTTTGGCTGTCCTATCTGAGTGTCAAAGAAGCAGGAGAGGAAGGAAAATAATTCAAAAACTTTAAAACAAAATATTAAAACTTCATAACCACTCAATGAAACTTCTTACATCAAGCAAATATCAAGAAATGGCACTCCAAATTTTACATAAATCATACCTGACCCCGCTTAAACGACACAAAATGGGCAACTTACCTACATCAAACTGCCTACGCTGCAACACTCCAGAAGCAGACCTAGAACACTGCCTCTGGACATGCCCAACAATACAAAATTTCTGGACAGAAATCAGCAATTATTGGTCTAGCCTAACAAACAAAACCTTACACCCCTCCTTGGAATGGGCACTCTTTAGCAAATTAAAACAACCGACCCCACTCACAAAATCAGAGAGAGTCCTCGCAGAATACCTCGCCGCTGCCGCACGCAAAACAATTTTACATCTTTGGCTAACTTCAGAACAACCAACAATAGAATTGACCAAACAAAAACTGCATCACATCTTCTATATGGACTGGCTGGAAACAATGATACATAGAGAACAAAATACAACCAAATTTTTTACACATTGGGAAAACTACATAAGATCTCTTCCAGAACAGGCAAAATACTTAACAATATACTCCCTACAGAACACGACATGGTACGAAACAGAACTCATAAGAAACAACCAACTATTAGCAGAAACTCAGAAATATATACAAACAATAACAAAAGATGAAAGATCACAACGATCAGAGCCTCCCAGGAGTCACAGAACTGCTAAGATACTATCAAGGAGAACAAATACCTCCTAAGAAAAGAATAAACAGACTGAGCTCAAAGGTGGGTCAACAGGTTTATATTTTATTAGTTGAATAAAAAAATAAAGTTACAATAACAATACAGAAACTGTGAAATGCCATGAATAAAGCATGCTGTAAAATAAACAAATGACTTTATTAACAGAAAGAAAAAAAAAAAAAAAATGGCATAAAACAAACAGAATGTATGTACAATATATATGTAAAAAATCTCAATAAAAACATTATTAAAAAAAAAAAAAAAAAACTTTAAAACATAAAAAATAAATTCCAACTGAATAGGTTATTCTACACCTTACTAAAAGTTGACACAGTTTAACTACCCCATTAAAATTCAGTTAGAATAGAGTGTGTGACTGAATATTTACAGATGTATTAAATGGCACCTCAATTTTGTTTACACCAGAAATTTGCCTCCTAGGTGTGGTCGACGAGGTAGTAGAGCTTAATCACCAAAGAGATCCCTCCTATTTATGGCCAGGAAAACCATAGTCACTAACTGGATGTCCTCTAACCCCCAACACTAGGGCAATGGGTAGCCTCAATCAGCTCTAGACTACCGGTAATTCAATTGACATACATGTTGAGAGGCTGCCCCCGTAAATATGAGAAAATATGGTAGAACTGGTCATTAGCAACAAGCTAGAGGGAATCCCACCTCCTCACTGAATGGGAACATTAGACTAAACTACTAATGCTATGTATTGATGTTTATAACTACACCAATCTATTGGCTGTGATTTACAATTGTGCTGAATATGTACTGTACCTGACCTGATGTAAATATTCCTCCCCATCCCCTACCCCATTTCAAAAGCCACAAATAAAAACCTTTAAAAAAAAAAAAAAGGTGCAAGGTGCCTGCTAGGTAGCTATGTAATCTTATTGTCTGAATCTAACAACAGCATGGGAAACATCAACTGACATGCAAGGTATTTTTGTGCCACTTGCAAATTACACCATTTTCATTGCAAATAATTTACTCTATCATTTAAAATTCTATTCTTGAACCAACAAATGTATTTTCTCTTAGTTGTAAAATTGGTGTGTAGGCGCCATCTCAGTGCCTTGTGCGTGAGTCCGAACTTTCAGAAGGAGCCAGCGCTACACATTAGAACTGCTTTCAGATAACCTATTGTTTCTCCTACTCCCATGTAACTGGAGGAGTCCCAAGTCAGACTTGGATTTATTACTATTGAGTGCAATTCTGATATCTACTGGAGCTGCTATCTTGCTCCCTCCCCATTGTTCTGCTGATCGGCTGCTGGGAGGGGGGTGATATTACTCCAACTTGCAGCTCAGCAGTAAAGTGTGACTGAAGTTTATCAGAGCACAGGTCACATGGTTGTGGCACCCTGGTAAATGAAGAATATGGCAGCCCCATGTGAAATTTCAAAATTAAATATAAAAAAAAAAAATCTGTGTTGTTGAAAAACGGATTTCAATACAGGATTCTGCTGGAGAAGCTCTATTAACTGATGTATTTTAAAAATATCATATATTACAATAAACTTTTTTTCTTTGCACCCAGGGCTACTACTTTGGTGACAGGTGTGCTCCACTCTGTACTCTCTCTCTTCAGCTATTGAAGGAAAAATACCCTAAAACAATTATAGGAACAGTTCCAATAACTCAAGTGTGTGCCATTTCCCAGTTATCCCACAGATACACAACAGAACATTGCAAAAATCTGATTTGCTCAAACATATAAATGAAAAATTTCTTACGGGAGAACCTTACAGAAATGATGGACCACTCACGTATATCACATTGAATAACTTTTTTTTACATTAAAAAAGTTGTGTTGCACATCCCTGTAGTTAAAGGTAACAGTCCTCTACTGAAACGCGATTTTAAAATTCTCTCTTTTAAGGATGAAACAAAACTATTATCTTGGTTAGAATGCTACACGGGAGATCTTGGAGTGAAGTTATTAACACATTTCTTGCTTGGTTCAGGGCACAATTTTGCAGCAGATGCCTATAAATGAGAACCAAACATTAAAAAAAAAAACCCAAGCATTATAGGCCTATGATTAAGTGTGCCTGCACACAAAACGCATAAGGTTTTTTTTGTTTTTTTAAATGAGCGAACAAACTTGAATTTTAATTGACTCCAGTGGATGGTCCTGGTATGTGTTAAGCTGTTTTTTCGTTCACGAGCAAAGAAGTTGAACACATTCTGCCAAATCGACACCGGTTTCAGCTATGACAAATGTGCCAAATTGAAAAAAAAACAGATGCTAAAGTGAGAATACAGATGTTGAGGTTAGGAATATTTAGTTATGACTAACTATAGTTGGTGTGGTTGATGGAGAAAGGAAATTAGATTAGCTGAGATGATAAAAGACAATAAGTAAGTTGGCCAACTTACACCAGTAAGATGACATTTTATAGCAAAGGAGCCATTTAGACAGCTTACAAAGAATGTAAAGGTGGTCAAATCAAGACTGCACTTGTTCGGACACCTTTATCCAAGGTTCTCTCCTGATTTTTCAATGACATCATCATCCTCACAAGTAAAGCGATACTCAAATAAATTATTAATGCAGTTCTTGCCTTCATAATGGAGCAGAAAGGGCATATTATCCAACAACACAAATATAGTCAATTAGGATTAAAGGATTAAAAAAAACAATAAGAAGTCTACTATTCCATAGGTACACAATTACAACAACAATAATTCCCTTATATATAATTGTTTAAACAAAATAGAGAGGCAATGCAGAAAATGTCAGATGTATATCTACCCTGGGGGAATGGTAACCAGACTTTTTTTTTAACTGCATCCAATTACTGTCAGAATGCGCAGAAGACAAAATGATTAGCTAAGAAAAAGAATCCCAAATCATAGCCATTATACTGCTTAGAAGATGAGTCAGCAGGACAGATTTTACAGATCAATATTGCAGCAAACTTAAACCACATTCTTGGGCCCTCAGTAGCACTGACACACCAATATGCCATTAATTGTGCAATAGTCACTTGCAAAAAAAAAAAAAAGGGTGGGGTAATTAAAAAATAAAATTACCTAGAAAGTATATAACATGAACTGTACATAACCTCTAATGAGCTTTCTATACATGCAGTAGGCAAAGAGTACATGCGATTTGAGACACCACTAGAAAATACTGCATGTGGGTTCCCTGAGCAACGCTCTCTAGTTGCTGAGGAAATGCCCAAGAGTCTATAACCAGCAGTGGGTATTAAACAGCCAAAGACTACAACAAAGCTCCATTTTAAGCAGTAGCACCTAGTGCAGTAATTTTTCCTGCTGCTTCCCAAGAGATGCCATTGGGCTCACCTACCGGACCAAACTTCTTTTCAATACACAAATAAGCTCTCACTCATGATCTCTTTAAAGAAACCTATACAGCCTGTACTTAAGTCCTCAAGTAATATTGATTATTAGCAAATTACTACAGGTATGGGACCAGTTATCCAGAACGCTGGGGAGCTGGGGTTTTCCAGATAAGGGATCTTTCCATTATTTGGATCTTCATACCTTAAGTCTGCTAAAAAAAATAAATAATTTAAATAAAACCATTAGGATTATTTTGCCTTCAACAGAGATTAATTATATCTTAGTTGGGATCAAGTACAAGCAACTATTTTACCATTGTCAAGGAAAAGGAATTTTAAAAATCAGAATTATTTGCATATACTGTAGTCTATGGGAGATGACCTTTCCGTAATTCAGAACATTCTGGATAACGGATCCCATACCTGTAAAACATTCTTATCTAAATTCATGTTGAAAATCTGCCCTGACTCATTTGGCACAGTGCCCAAAACCCCCATATGTGGTAAAAGACACAGTTTGCTCAGGAGAAGTAACCAATAAGATTTTTGCTTTTAAGCTGGCTATACACGCACCAATATTACCATAGGAAACAAGGATTTGTGCAATATTCTGTGCTTGTATGGAGGATTGACAAGGCAACAGATATCGCAGAAGCCTTGGATATCTGTCATCTTGTCAATCGAATGGGGCAAAGGATCAATGGCGCCTGAGCAAAGTCATGCGTTTAGGGCTGAATCATCAGACAGGGGTCGAATTCCTATTGTTTCTACCTCCATATCCGACAATTCAGCCCTGAACGCTAGTGAAGGGTACAAACAATCTTTCAAGATCGGAATAGTAATGTGTATGGCCACCTTTACACAATGCTACCTGCTGATTGGTTGCTATGGTTGATAAGAAGTGTAGCAAATTTTGCTCCTGATATTACATAACCCCATAAGCATTCTCCCACTCTCCTAGGCAACACTACTACAAATCTCTACCTTCTGATTTCTTTGTTTAAAGGATCATCTAGCTTACAAACACACAACACCCTGTCTCTGTCTGCATTGTTTCACCCTCTGAAGGTCATTCAAGAAAATGAGGTATAGGTGGCATAATAAAGATACATTTTGTTATTTTCATTTAAGAACAAACATAATTGAGCATTGCTAGCACTCCTTCCTTTCGTATCCATAACCATATTAGATTATAGCTCTGTGATCTTATTTATTGTAGAAAGACTATCCTTTAAACATGATATAAAATGATAGTGCTGCTATAATAGATTTTTTTAAAAACAAGTACACAATGAAGAGTTTATTTTAGTAATATTGTTAAATAATACTTTATCATATTAAAGGTAATTATGTAGATCTACCTTAATCAGCAAAGGGAACAATTTTTGTTTAAAACCCCACTGTGTACAAATTTGTGAGATCAGGAGAACCATTATAAATGAATGTAGCGATTACTATAAATAAATAAAAAATCTGCAATGACTACTAAATTACTAATTTTTTTAAATATTGTATTATTTAGTACATTGCAGTATTACTGGAATCAAGCCTGCATGTGCATTTCTGATTTCTTAAGTGATGAGAAGCATACTGCTATATTTACACTGGAATAGCTTAGAGTGAAATCACACATGACTGTGGAAAAGAGGTGCCTACATTATACCTCAGCTTTTTTGTGATTTGTTTTGTGGTTTTTATGTCTCTCCTTGCCAAAAAAAAACAAGACATCTGCCATTTCTGAGATGAAAGATGACTTGTTCAGTTATTTAACTACTCCATATATTGCTATCTATAGAATGGACTTATTTGTTACTGTCATTAACAGCTGACAGGATCCAAGTCTTAATATCTACAAGCACTAAATTTTGATGACAATTATGATACTTGGTTGTGCAATACTGTAGAATCAATGCATGTTTTATCCACCTTGCAGAAAGAGTGGAATGGTGGCTCAGTGGTTTACAGCTCCTCCTTGCAATTGCTAGGGTCCTGAGTTTGAACAGACCTGGACATGCAGTGTGTGGGAGGGGTTTCCTCTGGGTACTCTGGTTTCCTCCCACACTTCTCAAAAAACTAGGCCAACAGGGCAGCTTATCAGGTACAATGCTGACAAAAGGGCAAAAACAAATAAAATGCAAATATACACCTAAAATAAACATTTTACCACAATATATGTTGATAGTTTAGCATTCTTTATTTAGTATGTTTTTTGTGATTGTTAAAGTGCGTACATTTGTTCGGTAGCGCTTTTCTGTAGCCTCGTTCTGTAGCTTTAACTGCTTATTGCTAGTGTTTTCTTACCCTAGCAACCAGGCATCAGTTTGAATGTTGGGATAATTTAGTTAATTTTAGTTAACTTTTATTTCAATGGAATTGTGTTGGGGCATCCTTAATTAAGCAGGAACTGGGGATATTGCGGATAGCAGACTTAGCAATTATAGGGAGTGTCAGTAGCTTCTTAAACTATTAATAGTATTGATTCAAAGAATAAAAGCATAAGTTTTCCTCTTAAGACAACACCTTAATAATGCATTACAAGCAGGTTCCCAATTTACTTTATGGTCTTTATTAAGGGCAGGTACTCAATTTAATGTGACCGTATTCCCACTTATAAATCAAGAGTGTTGGCAGTGACGGGTAAACAAACTGTCCGCATGTATGAGCAACAATAACATTTAAGAAAACGAATTAGCACCAAGGTCAGCCTGTCACTGCTTTTCATACATGAGATTGGGTGCTTTCCATTCACAAGTATTAGGAGTGATAACAGGAAAAGTGGGGGGGTCTATTGTCTGCGGCTTTTGTTTCTGCTAGATGGCAAACATGGCCAGTGTGCCAAAGCCCTTAAAGGGAAAAGCATAGAGAACAAAACATGACTCTCAAAATAAGGCTATAACACCATGATGAACTGGGAAGAAAATAAAAAGGGTAACAAAAAAGGAAACATGAGAATAGAAACTGAAGAGAAAATAAATTCAGATGAAAAGCTTGGAATAATCACAAGTGGATAGACTGAAAAATAAGACAGTTTAATAAATGTGCCCTTTCATTTAATAGAAGAGTATTCCCAGCAATTTGTTTTTTTTTCTTCAGGAACATTTTACCAATAGTTGTTAGAAAGTGTTAAAGGAGGCATTGTGTGAAAATTAAGAATTTGCCAGTGCCTAATACTCCTCTAAAAAAGAAGGAATGTGCTGAGTAAAGTTGTGTTTCGGGTTGATTTATTAAAATTTTCCTCCAAACCCTACTTAACTCTTCAATCTGCTCCACTTCCTGCTGCCTCCTGTCCCAAGCTGTGCAGGGGAGCTGGCAACACTAAGTAACACTGCACTGTAGGATAGGAACCAATCAGCAGCTAGGCTGAACTGATAGGGAACTGAAGCCTGTCTTTGCTTGTGTGACTGCAATGCTATGATTGGCTAGCCTCCTCCTACTGTGCTTCAGCAGGGACTCTTAGGACACGCCCACCCCTCATTTGAAACAAGGACAAGGGAGGATCTATAGGGAGCTCTAATTAAGTGGTCTTTTTTTAAAGATAATATTAATTTTTAGCACAAAGTATAACCAGCACCATATATAATGCATTATTGTCTACAAGATTGGAAGGGTTTTTAGACATACTATATGACTTCTTTAAAGAACACATTTTTCTATTACTGATAGATGTGTCAATTATTCATAATGTGTTTAACAGCTTTAAGCAGTTGAGCGTGTATTTTCTATGGGTGTTAATGCAGATAAGCAGCAGTGTCAAGTAGTAACACCAAACTAAATTATTATAATTTCTATTTATAATTATCTATAAACCCTGATTAAAGCATATGCGAGAAGTATAGATTCTGACAATTATTTTACATGCTGAAATGAATATAAAATTGTGAAGTCTGATAAATAACGAGAATGTTTTACTAAGCAGTTTTTGTGACCATTGGGCATCCATTTCTAAACACACATTTTCCTCTTTACTGTTTCTTTCCTGGGAGGACTGTGGCAATAAAAACCCTGGTGCCACTCATCCACCATAAGTGGGTCCAGGGCTAAACTAAGCACTTTATTGGTGAACTGTTCAGAATACTTTTAAGCACTTGTTCAATATTGCTGATGTGATTCTACTTCTTTTTACATGTGAACATATTACACAAAGCATAATTCTTCTATTATGCAATTATTTTAATAACAATCATATCACATCATAATACTGTAACGTCTTCTTGCTTTCGGCAAGATAAGGAAATTGACAAAATTTGCGCTATACCCAGACATTCCCTTACTAAGGGTTAACAGGAACAAAGACCTGAGCTACTTAACAGGCTGGATAAGCCAGACACTGATTTAACCAGTCACTTGTATTAATATTAAATATTAGTTGCATGGCTAAGGTGATTCCACACAAAAGTTGCAATTTTTCAGTTGAACAGGCTGTCCCTGGGCCCACCAGAGAATGTGACATCTAGGGCACATGTTTTCAGCAATTAGATGTATTGATAAATCTTACAGGTGTTATAGAGGGCAATGGTGAAAATAAAACAGAGCTGATAAAACTGTCCTTGGCTAGAGCCCACTAGAGATGTTCTGGTACTTTTGGCATGTCAGTATGACTCTAGTCTAGCACTGATTTTTATCAAAACCTAGCACTGGAGTTAGGCAACATAACATGCAGGTCTGTCCAGAGAACATACAGTGTACTATATAATGTAAAATAAATGAGAGCAAGTTCTTTATGTTTAGCTCCCATGCATGCAAAAAAAATAGGCATTTATACTCACTGCATAATTAAACTTTTCATTGTAATCTCGATCATTGGCTTTCACTCTTCGTTCCTCCTCTGCAAAGAAAAAAGCAAACTAGTGGGTACCAAATTAACAGCAGACATCACTGAAAGCACTCTTTTTAGCTTGCTAATTATTTTGTATTAGTGCTTTTTAAAACAGAAACAAGATATCTTTAATTTCTATATTTCTGGTAAAGTGCCCATCCTTATTAACTAATAGCCCCCACACAGGGTGGTTGCTGACCTGGAGTGGAATGCTGGTTATACCCTTTATTGAAATCCAGGATGCCACAGTTTTTAAGTCTTTTGAGTGCCACAATATTGTTATTATTCTGTAAGTGCAATAAATGTTTTTACGCTTTATTAAACTAAAGGATTTTACACTATTGGTGCTTTTCCTGCACAAAATTATATGATTTTAGCAAGAACCATTATGCCGATTCGGAATATTAAGGAAGATAATCAATTTTGATTCTAATGCGATGAGCCTACACCAAATCAGGGGTTTGTGAGTACCCACCTACATCTGCACACTTTAACTAGTGGGAGAGTTATAGTTTAACAAAAATCCTTCTCTTTCCAATTTAAGTAATAGTTTTCTTTTGCACTGGGTGTCATTCTTGTCCTTTATAAAACCACCCCAGCTAAGTGTTGTATATCGATTTTGAGATTTGATCTCTTTTCTACTGATCACTTGTATGATTATATATTGGATCACAAAAGGTGCATTGTTAAGAGAAACTACTACATTACATTTTTATTTTTATTTTTTTTGCTGTTTCTATCTCTTAGCCAACTGTGCTGAAGTTTTTCTCGTTTGCTTTGAACAAAAGGGATTTGTATGAAGTCCATCAACTTCGGCAGGGATTGACTTTGAACTCTTCATACAGACTTATTTAATTTTCTGACCTGGGGTGGACCAGGTCAGCTGCTACTGTTGATGTTTCTACTAAGTGATGTTTGCCAAGGTGACAGACACTGGGTATGACATAGGCAATTATGGTGGCCACCAAGTCCACTGTTTAACGCTAAAGATCGGCAAGCAACGCAGTTGGGGAGTGGGCAGAGGCCCTGTGTGGTGCGTTTAGTTCTCTTTAAATAAAACAGAAAACAGGGAGTACTTAAAAAGGAATAATGGTCCTTTATTAGAATTTCTTTATTATACCGGCTTAGACTTAGGTACAAACTTGTAACTACCTTGTAACATGCAATTTACAAGGGATGCTGGCACCTGATGTGAAATGGTTTCACTTGAGAAACAAACATTAGTTTTCAGAGAACAACTATTTAAATAGGACATGGGGAGACAGAGTTGTTATTTTTTGGAAAAACATTATTTTGTTAAAGAGGAGTTCAGTTTACTTTTAGGGGCTGATTTACTAATCCACGAATCCGAATGAGAAAAATTCGGATTGGGAAAACAAACATTTTGCGACTTTTTCGTCGCCGTTACGACTTTCCCATAAATTGTCGCGACTTTTTCGTAACCGGTACGACTTGCGCGAATTGTCGCTACTTCTTCACAGCCATAACAAATTTCGGGAATTGTCGCAACTTTTTCATTGCCATTATGCCTTTGGAGAATTGTCGCGACTTTTTCATTGCCATTATGCCTTTGGGGAATTGTCGCGACTTTTTCATTGCCATTATGCCTTTGGAGAATTGTCGTGACTTTTTCATTGCCATTATGCCTTTGGAGAATTGTCGCGACTTTTTCATTGCCATTATGCCTTTGGAGAATTGTCACAACTTTTTCATTGCCATTACGACTTTTGCGAATTGTCGCAACTTTCGTATTGAGAGCTCGAATAAGTCGCGACAATTTGCGAAAAAGTCGCAAAGTACCGATCATTACGAAAAAAACGCATTCGGACGCTTTTCGGACGTTCGTGGATTAGTAAATGTGCCCCTTAGTATTTTATAGAATTGCCAATTCTAAGCAACTTTTTATAAAAAAAAATTTTTTAATAGTTTTTGAATTATTTGCCTTCTTCTTCTTCTTACTCTTTGGAGCTTTCAAACAGGGGTCAGACCCCCACAGCCAAAAAACTATTGCTTTGTGAAACTACAATTTAAATTATTAGATTAAATCTGAAAGATTTAAATTTATGAAAGTGTGTCCTCCAAAGGGCCAAGGAAGTCTCCCCTACCATAATCAAAAACCCATCGCCTTGTCTATGGATAAGACATACACAACCTGAAACTGAATAAACCAAGCTGGACACCAAATCAGAACATGTAGAATTTGGGATCATAAAGGCATGCAGTCCACCTTCTCCAGCTAAAAGCTAATTTTAACATATAGCACATTCATTTAAGAGACTATTATTTTGGATCCAAATATGTATTTAATGGTCTTGTGGTAATTAGCACACATCTAAGGAAGGTCTTTCAAGACGCTAGTGTTGGGTAACTGGGCCAAAACATGGGAAACACCCAGGTCAGGTAGGTTCAGGCTACCAAAGCTCTGTTTTACCCCCCTCTGAGGGTTAGAGGGTGCATATTGGGTAGAGTTCCAACTTCATCTTCATATATTTTTATGGATTGGGGTATAGATTTTAATCAGCATAACGAATACATTTTTATTATTTTATACTCCCACTATGTTTGTATTCCAGGCCTGAGGTGTATATATTCCAGTAAGAAGCCGTCATTAGGTCATGATTTCTTCTGGCATTTTTATCAGAAAGTGTTCTCCAGCTCTGATCAGACAATTCCCTTTGTTTGCCCCCTACATGATAAAATCTTACAAGTCTACTCAAAATCTCTCACTGAACCAACTTGTTATGTAGCAGAAAACTTGCTACATAGTTGCATCAATTTTAATTCAATGCAGGGGTTCATGCAGATTAGGAAAATCTTTTGTTTCTTTTCAGTCATGCCAGAAAGATAATTTCTTTTTTTCCTCAGGGTTACAAGTGCTACCAAATAAGGGTCAATTGTAAATTTGCCCTAATGTTTATTTCAAACCCATGAATCTGTAATAATAGCTGGAAAATTATATGGCATCACCCAGTTTCACACATCTCCCTGCACACACAGTTGTCATTACCCTGCTATACCTTCATAACAGGTGTAGCCAGCCTATGTGACAAGGCTTAAAAGACAACTGCAGCAAAAATGAATACTGGTAAGTTATAAATATTATATTTACTTCAATTTCAAGGCACTTGATAGGCTTTCAAAAAACTTCTTAAAAAATTACATTTATACTCTGTACAATTATACTCTGTAAAAATGACTCACTAGTGGTTGTTCTTCTGAATACCTATATTAACACCTTTTTCAGTAGAAGCACCAGCATCTTTTATCTGCCTTTCCTGAGTTACCAATAATATGTAAAGGTATGGTAATTAACTTATGTATGAATTAAAAGCTACACTTACAAGACCAGGCTATGTGTGAGCCAGCTGCCAAAAGTGTTGCCATTCTTTTTAAAGGCTACAGTTAAGATTGTTACTGGTGTCATTTGTATCTGAATGATGTTATCCTTGTTACTCATTCACTAAAAGATCTTTTTTTTTTTAAAAAAAAAAAGTGACCAAGGCAACAAAACCCAGTATAAATAAAGGTTATTGCTCATATTAGTAAGAACACTAAAACAGTCATAAAGGAAACAAATTATTTGGAGACCTTATTACAAAAAGTCTAAAAATAACTGCAGGACTCATTTAAAGGAGAAGAAAAGGCTAAGTCACTTGGGAGTGCCAAAATGTTAGGCACCCCCAAGTGACTTAAATCGCTTACCTTGTACCCCAGGCTGGTGCCCCTGTACGGAGAGAACAGCACCAGCCCGGGGTAGCAGCGAGCGCTTCCTTCTTCCTGTTTTGCGTGCTTGCGCATGTGCAGTAGAGTGAAAAGCCGAACTTAAACAAGAAAGTCAGCTTTTGACTCTACTGTGCATGCGCCGGCGCAGGGATTTTGCCAGCAGAAGAAAGAGGAAGAAGGAAGCGCTCACTACAGGTACCCTGGGCTGGTGCTGTTCTCTTCTAACAGGGGCACCAGCCCAGGGAACAAGGTAAGCAATTTAAGTCACTTGGGGGTGCCTAACATTTTGGCACCCCCAAGGGACTTAGTCTTTCATTCTCCTTTAATAGCCTTTATATAATGAGGGGCCTCCGGACAAATAATCAAATCAACCTATTTTGGCCCAAAATGTTGGCAGGCAAATTTGGTAACAAGCCACTCATATGGTGACCTTATATGGTCAGCTTAACAGACAGCAGGTGAGGAAAGAAAGGTGCTTGTTTATATTAAGGGCTTCTTAGTGGACTGCGGTTTAGTTTTGATTATGTTTGTAGGGATCAAGAAGTAGAATGTAACAAGTTTAAATACTACCCAGTTCAGAAATAAAGGTTTCTTCTTTAGCACAAGCCCTATTTAAGCCTTTAAGCAGCAATTTACTTACTTTTTATATTAAGTAAAATGTATTGGCATATAATCTAAACAGGGAGTCTTAATATTATGCATTTTATTTATTTAGACTGCAATCTCTATTATACTGGTTAAGTTATATTTTTGTACGTAATCACTATTTTCAGTTTATACATGTATATATATATATATATATATATATATATATATATATATATATATATATATATATATAGATATTCATATTACTACATGCAAACTTGCTTATGAAACAAAAACACAGTGGTTAAAAAGCTGTCAAATGGAAACATTCTTTCTATATAGGACTACACACTACTGAACTGAATGGGAGTGTTAAAATCATATTCATTGTCTAGGTAACTAATTTAGTAATTCATGGAAGGGATCTTCAATATAGTGTCAAATTTCCTCATATTTAGGGAACCCATGCAGGAATAATGCTCAGTCAATTTTAATAAAAAAGTGTTTCCAATAACATTAAAATATTAATTGCACCGTTTTTAAGACAGAAAACAGCAGCATCCTTATTAAACATTTTCAGATTGTGAAAAACAGTACCATTCAAGAAAGTAATTTTTGCTCTAAAGAACAATCTTTGCAAAAGCCTTTTTTTAATGCTCAATCTGCAACATTAAATGAAGGAAAAAGATATAAAATACCTTTTGGCCCCACTTTTATTTTCATCTTATGTTATATAGAATAGAATCTTCCAAAGAGCAAGTATGCTAACATCCTTGTCCAGCCTGCTATATGTTTGGCTCTGCAATATTCCTGCATAGTGTGAAGCTGAAGTAGAACTGCATACAGTGCTTCAATGGATCAAATATCTCCCAAGTGCTCATCTATCTGATCCCAGCATTACCGCTTGCAGCCAACGAGCTGTCTTCACTGACCCTCCTTTGTTTTGCTGCATTATTTACATTGCAACTGCACATTACAAATCTGATGGAGGATATTTAATCTACCTCAGAAAACAAGCAAAAGTAGCATGCTAGACAAGTAAATAATGCCATTCTCCATAACATACACACTACACATGAAGAATTAAACAAGGTCACGGTTTGCTATATATCTGATAAAGGTCCCGGGTGAGGACCGAAACGTTGATCTAAATAAAATAAAATTGATGAAATTTTCCTGGTGTGCATCAGAATTTTTTACATATTGATATTGTTTTTCTGATTGAAAATCTGCTATACATCTATATATCCCAGTGATGGGATGTCTCAAATACATTCTTCCTTTGTCTAAAATATATCCTCTGCTTTAAAATATCTAGTGAATAATGTACTCTATAATGTAATATAAGGGTATTACAAGCCAGAGAGGAGTTCCTTGATGATGTAAAAGGTCATGAAACTTGGAGGTGACTTAATGAAGAAGGAAAGGTAAAAACTAAGAAATGTTTATGAAAAAAAGTTTTAAATTTTTTTTTTTTACATATTTTAGTGACGTGCCGGTCGAGAAATCCTCTACCTCCACTCGACCCTAACCCGCCCGCTCTCAACCCTAACCCTACCCAACCTGGCTTCATGCCTCTATTTATAGACCTGCGCCCGCCCCCAATGACATCACAAAAGGGACGGGGCGAGCGCCTATAAGTTAGCGAGCCAGATGAAGAAGCCGGCAGTGTAAGGTTGACCCGTAATTGATGTGGCGAGGTCGGCATTACCCCACAGGCTTCACGGGTATTGGGTCGACCTGCACATCACTAATTTTTATAATTATATATATATATATATATATATATATATATATATATATATATATATATATATATATATATATATATATATATATATATATATATATATATAAATGGAATAAATGTCAGCACTCTAAGGATTTTCCATAACTGGTCAAAGAAGTCATCAAGGCTAGTATATTGCAATATACTAGCCTTGATGACTTCTTTGACCAGTTATGGAAAATCCTTAGAGTGCTGACATTTATTCCATTTGAAGATTTCTCTGCTCTAGCACCAAGGTATAGAAAATCTTTTTTGGAGTGCTCCCTATTCTGGACTCTGTATATATATGTATATATATGTATATATATATATATGTATATATGTATATATATATATGTATATACACACACGACAGCACCACACACAGCACCACACACAATGTAGCTGCCCCTGTGCACGGAATACCATATAGATACCGAATCAAACACAACCAGCAACCAATTGTAATTGTACATGCAATTATAATACACTAATCTATATATAATACACTATATATATATATATATATATATATATATATATATATATATATAAACAAAGAGGTTAAGTAGCAACTTGGTAATGAGGCGGAAGCCTCGAAACGTTGTAAGTAATGCAATTGTTCTGCACACTGCAGTAAAGATTTTTTTCTTTTTTCATTTAAACAAGTCTGGACCTTTTTGTTTCTTTCTATATGTATTGTCTGTGAGTTCGGACTAGGTCTTCAGACTGGTACGTTAGCTCCACTTCAGTTTGTACAATAATTTTATATATATACACACACATACATATATATACATACCACTGAATGGAAGAGAATGGTTACCCCTGGCAGTTATGTGCCATGTTAAATCACATGGCACATAACACTGATACAGAAAATAGTAAAATGTCAATTTTTATCTTTTTATATTACCATTGTCAAATGGAGTGCTGCTAATTTGACTTAAAATTTTCAGTCACCAAAATTACTAGAAGCCAGCTCAGAATTCCAGTATGTGAAAACTCATGACTTTATGAGGTAATGTAATTCTCAGTTAAATTATAATAACTATGTTGCAGAATGAAAAATGTGTCACTGATTATAACCAAGATCATAGCCAAGCACCTTTTACATGTTATTCATGGGTTTGCGTGTGTACTATGAAGCCCTTGGACCAACCTATGTGACAGTAGCCATCAGCTACATAACCAGACAAGGTAAATAATAAGTAATATTGTAAGTAACATATCCAAGACTATATTATGTAAATAAACCAAATGTCAATGTGGATTTGTTAAGCTGTGAAATTTTACACAAGTGACATGTTTCAGACATCAAATCAAATATAAAAATTGTGCGGGGCAAAGTACCCCACACCCCTGAAAGGGTTAAGGCAAAACAAGGAATGAATTAAAAAAAAATACAATGATTAAAAAAACAACATGAAAGAGTTTTTAAAATATACCTACCAAGCATTTTTGTTTTCCTGCAGTTCATTAACGGAACAGGTCAGTTGCTAAAGACACAATGCTTTAGCCTGCAAAAGAAGCGAGAAAAAATATTTTAGAAATACATATCAGACATGGGGGGGGGGGGGGGGGGGGTTCAATCGTCCAGGGCTCCCTGCCTTAGGTTAATTTGCGTCTTCAGGGGGCCCAGCTGTGCCGCACTTACTTGGATCACTGCTGTCAGTGAGCTGCAGACTTGGCAAAGGAAGGCAGATGCTAGGGTGCCTGCATCTTCTTCCCCTATACAGCTCTCTGTACTGCTAGTTTTCTCATAGTTTTTGTCCGCGTAGTGCCGTATGAGGATTGGATAGGCCGGGGGAAAGTTCACACTCCACCATTTATTCCAGAAAAATTGACATTGGCCAAAAACTCCGCTTTCCCTAACACAGACCGCAGTCCCGCATCGCTACTTATGCCTTCGGCAAAGCTGTTAGCTACAAGCCTCATCCTCCTGTCTTTCACAAAATCCCGACTACACAAGTCTCATCACGCGAGACTTGGCGTCACGGCTACACGTAGGCGCAGCGACGCAGCACGTAGGGGAATGTCAGCGTAACGGCGTTATGGAATTAGAAGGGATTGACGGTGGGTCTTATCACAATGTTTATTTCCTCTGCGCGCACTCACATCTTGTTAGCGAACAAAAAACGTACAAAAAATGTTCTTTCCTGTTGGCTATCCGCCTTCTCAGCTGCCAGTATCTTCTCAGAATGCATTTATATTCTCAGAATGCAATTTCTGCTTAGCGCTTCCATGTGTGTCAGGGAACGAAAAAAAAAACTTTGTTCACTTTTTGTGCGAACTAAGGCCTGTTCAAGTTATTTTTTAACGTGTATTTGTACCTTGAGGGTTCCTGTAATAGGGGCAGGATGAGGCCAGACTTGTGAAATTAACCTAAGGCAGGGATCCCAAACCTTTTTGACCTGTGAGCCGCATTCAAATGTAAAAAAAGTTAGCGAGCACCATAAGCATGGAAAAAGTTCCTGGGGTGCCAATTATGGGCTGTGATTGCCTATTGGTAGCCCCTATGTGGATTGGCGGCCTACAGTAGGTTCTGTTTAGCGGTACACCAGATTTTTATGCAACCAAAACTTGCCGCCAAGTCAGAAGTTAAAAAATGGACACCTACTTTGAGGCCACTGGGAGCAACATCCAAAGTGGAGAGCAACATGTTGCTCATGAGCTACTGGTTGGGGATCACTGACCTAAGGTATTCTTATTAGGGATGCACCGAATCCCGGATTCGATTCAGGCCGAATCCAGAATTTTTTTTGATGGATTTGGTTTCGGCCGAACCGAATCTGAATCCTAATTAGCATATGCTAATTAGCATTCAGAAAGGGTTAAAATTTAGGGGGGCAATGTTTAACCCTTCCCAATCCTAATTAGCATATGCTAATTAGGATCCGGTTCGGTATTCTGCAGAATCCATCAGGGTGGGTTCGAGGGTTCGGTGCATTCCTAATTTTTATACACTTAAGTGGTATATTTATCATGCTGTGTAATAGGTGGAGTGATGTTGCTCATAGCAGCCAATCAGATGCTTTGCTTTGGTTTTCTAACTGTTGAAATCCAATTGCTGATTGGTTGCCTTGGGCAACATCACCAACAATGCTTCACTCCACTTTTTTACACAGCATGATAAATATTAATTTTTTCTGGTCCTATGTGCAGGGTCAAACTGGGGGGTGCAGGGCCCACAAGGCCCCCGCCACTGCCTTCATACACCTCCCCACACCCGTTTGACCCCCCACTCCTGGGTGTACATAAATTAAACTTACCTACAGAGCGTCAGGGGAGGGAGATCAGTGGAGCGCCTTGCAGGGATCGGGTCTGGGCCACCAGGTATTTTCCCGATGGCCTGGTGACCCAGTCCGACCCTGCTTATGTGTGCAGGTTCCCTGACACTTCTGCAGGAGAAAGTTCTGTGGCTCCTAAATGGTGTCCGTGCAGACCAGAACTAACGGGATTCCCATATTTCACAGAGTAGTTAGACCACTGTGGCTATTACCCATAAACAAACTTTATTTTGAATTCAGGTCCAGTGTTTTATTTTAGGAGAATCTAATGGTTACCAACATTAATATTTTATTTTAAGGCTCTTTTTTTACGGTGGCGTCTTAAACATTTTTTCTGGTTGCCAGCATAACCTGCTGCCATCAGAGCTTCTCTTAACTTGACCAAAAAGGACAGAGTTTAAGTAGAATGGCTTCTTTGGGCATGAAAAATGTAGAGTTGGCCCTGAGTTTAGCTACCAGTGGTTGTGCATTAATATGATACAGATCCTTGTACTCTGGCCTTCAGGATAACCTTTATTCCTCAAAAGAGTATTTAGTGAAAGTGATAAATAAAGCCTAACAGCAACAGTTTAATAGACCCCACACCCCTCAAGAAAATGCTGAAATTGCATGCCTCCAAAGTGGCTTGCTTTTTTGAGAAATTCAAGAAACAGTTCAAGAATGCTTCCTCTATCTTCTGTCTTCCTTCTTTAATAATTATGTGAAACAAATTGAACACTTTAAGGGTCATCTAATGGTTGACAGTATCTAATTACTCATTAGACATGAAAAATAAATAAGAAGTCTTATAATACAAGATGGTCATCAGACCAAGCTGTGTAAGTAATGCCCCAATGAATAATTTATACCCCACTTGGCACCAACAGAGATGCTACTTACTTAAAGGAAAAAGGTTACCAAAAAATATAAAATGAATGTAGGAGTGGGGAGCTATGTTATAAAGCCAGCACAAAACTAATTGTGGTTTGCACAAAGAATTGTGTGTGAAAATACAACATTTTGTATTATTTTTGACCTGAGAACACAATTTTTAATAATGTACATACAAGTTTACACTATACACACATAGCCAAGCAGGAATTAGAGGGAACATGGAAGGTGTTAAATATTTTTGTAAACATGTTTAGCACATTTAAATGGGAAAAGTATCTTTACTAATACCAATGTCTGCCTGTGCACTGTTCTGAAAGGTCTTAATTTTCCAGGTCAATTTTCATAATCAAAAACTCTTAACATTTCTCTTATTTTTAAAAATTCAACTAAACATTTCCACGAATGTCTGACATTTTCTTTTTGGAATTTTTGCCCTGAAAATTTGAAAAAAAAAATAAATCTGAACCCTCTAATGAAATCAATGATCTTTAAAGTGGACCTGTCACCCAGAGATAAAAAGCTGTATAATAAAAGCCCTTTTCAAATTAAATGAAACCCCAAATCATTTTTTTATTACCACATCCAAACCCATTATAAAAGCATTTAAAAATCCTGCCTCAGGCATAGAGGTGGGGCAGACAGTTACTTTCACTTTCAATTCAGAACTTTTTAGATGTTGCTGCACCCCTCATATTGCCCCCTCCCTCCTCACAATGTAATTATGTAACCAGTGCAAGGATATGGGTATCAGGTCCCCCCATACTGGCACAGAAACAAGATATTGGCAGGATGCAATGCCTGCTTTGATAACAGTGTCCACAAAATGGCCCCTGCCTGCTTGCTGCAATTGTGAATTCCAAGGCTGAAGAAGCTAAGATTAAAATAATTTATATAGTGTAAGTAAAGTTTATTTTGCTTGACAACCACAATAGAAAACAATTTGGAATTATTTCTTACGGTGACAGGTCCCCTTTAAGGAAAGGGACATATGCCACTGACTTCTACATGATTTTCAGATTTGTAGCCATTTGGACGCATAGTAAATCTCGAAGCAGCAGCTTAAAACACAATTAGGAGGGACTTTTGCTGTACATCATCTTTAACTTGGATGCTCCTTGTAGTGCCTGCTGATTTTACACACACCCCTATATATAATAACGGGCACTACGTTTGCCCAGGTGCAGTGATCCATAGCAACCAATAAGATGTTTGCTTATAAGCAGGTGACCAGCAATTAATACCTGCTTATTGGTTGCCATGGTTTACTGCACCTGGGCAAACTTAGTGCCTTTTATTACAAATAGAATGACAAGCCGACACAAATATCAACAACACAAAGAGGCACATTCATTAAATTACGACACATCCGATTAAAAACAAATTGTGTTTTTTCTAAAGTTCACAGCTTTTGCATATTTTCTGCAATATTTTCGTTAATTGGCAAAACTTTTTCGTACTTTGGGACAATTTGTGCAACAAAATCATATTTATTGCGCCGAGTACGAAAGTTTTGGATTCATTCAAGCTTCGGTATCGTGACTTTCCTTGGGCCAGGTTGGAGCTGCAGAGTGCCATTGAATCCTATGGGAGACTTTCCTTGGGCCAGGTTGGAGCTGCAGAGTGCCATTGATTCCTATGGGAGGCTTCCAAAATCATGCACTGAAGAATCATAGTCAGAAACGTTTTCCCGCCGGGTTTTTTCGTTCGGATACAAAAATTGCTTACCTTTCGGATTGTACCTCGATATTTTCGTCCAAGCACGAAGTGACTTTTCGCAAAATTAATGCACATCAGAAATTTTCGTATTTAATCCGAATTTTCACAAATCGTACACGGAATTCGTACTTTAATTAATCTGGTCCATAAAGTACCAATTCCTAAAAATGCCAAATGCCTAAATATCACTTTCTACTACAAATCACATAAACACAAAAATTTGCAACAATTACTGATGTTTTTATTATTTGTATTATATTTTAAATTTTACTTTTATTGAAGTATTCTGCATGCAGAAGTATACAGTCATGTGAAAAAATTAGGAGACTCTATGAAATATATATTGGGATGATTCAAGTAACATAACTAAACAATTAAAACTGAAGAAAAGACTGTACAAAATCTTCTGTAAAATGTAATCCTACAAAAATGCAATTTCTGGGTTGGAATAACACGCCCACCTTTAGTCCCACTTTAGATGGCTCGAATCACACACAGGTGTATGACATCAGATGCACATGATTAGAACATTGTTACTCAGCATTTTGAAGGAGGTTTGCCCTATTTAACCCTTTAACTGTCAACGACGTACAGCGTACGCAGCGAGTCAGAGGGGCATCCATGTTGGTCCTGTGACACGATCGTCACAGGACCGACCTCCAAGCAGCAGGCGCAATCCAAAAATATATGGCTTTCTGTGGTGAGCGTAATTTTTTTGTAGCATTATCCCACATAAAGGATGTAAATGTGTTGATTTTGCAGGAGCTGAAATGACAGATCATATGGGGGTATGTTCCCATTGGAGCTCCTAGATGCCACATATTTAGGTAAACCTATCCATATTGGATATCAAACTGCCCAGTGGACCCATGTTCAAATTCAGGGTGTTTTATCTTGGTGCCTAAAGCTATGTGGGATGCAGCAAAATGGAAGTTTTGAGTTGATATTTGGAAATGTCATAAAAACGCCAAATTTAGGACCTTTGCGACTTGGTACTTTGGAGTAGAAAGACAAGGGTACCCATTTTTAGATTTGGGGGAATATCTACTTTCCAAAAATATATTGCTTTCTGGGGTGAGCATACTTTTGACTAGCGTTATCCCACATAAAATGATGTAAATGTGTTGATTTTCTAGAAGCTGAAATGACAGAAATGATTGATCATATGGGGGTATGTTCACATTGGGGCCTCTACATGCCACATACTTAGGTAAACCTATACATATTGGGCATCAAACTGTTCAGTGGACCCCTGGCATTCAAATTCAGGGTGTTTTATCTTGGTACCTAACACTATGTGGGAGATAAGATGCTGCAAAGTGGAAGCTTTGAGGGGATATTTGGAAATGTCATCAAAATTGCCAACTTTAGGAAAGCTTTGCAGCTTGATACTTTGGAGTAGAAAGACATGGGTACCCATTTTGAATTTGGGGGAATGTGTACTTTCCAAAAATATATGACTTTCTGGGGTGAGTGTACTTTTTACTAGCTTTATCCCACATAACATGATGTAAATGTGTTGATTTTGCAGGAGCTGAAATGATAGATCATATAGGGGTATGTTCACATTGGGGCTCCTACATGCCACATACTTAGGTAAACATATACATATTGGGCATAAAACTGTTCAGTGGACCCTGGCATTCATATTTAGGGTGTTTTATTTGGTTACTTTATGACCTGTAGGAGATAAAATACTATAGAGTGGAAGCTTTGAAGCGATTTTTTACAAATTTCACAAATTTTTATAAAACCAATAACTTTAGGAACACATTGCGACTTAATAGCTTGGAGTAGACAGACAGTTGTGCCTACTCTGGATTCCCCAGAATCTGTCCTTTCAAAAAAATGTATAATATTCTGGGATAAACCTTTTGTTAGTGGAATTTTTGGCCTTGAAATCTAAAGTGTGCAGCTTTCTGAAGCAGTGCTTTGGAAATTTGGTAGTGTACTCCTGGGAGTATTTGACCTATACAAGTGAGGCATCTCCATAATATATATATATATATATATATATATATATTTGGTATTGTCACGTTCAGGGGACATGAGACTTTCCAAATCAGTTGTATTTTGGTGCACAAAATAATTTTTGTTTCTGGTATGTGTGTTTATATTATGGATTTTTTTTTTTTTTTCATTTTTTAGACATTTAGAAGCCTATATTTTGTTACAGAATTGGAATTACACAAAAATTCTACCATATTTTAGGTTAGGTTGTGCTGAAAAAAATGATATATTGTTTTCCCCCCGAGGAAAGGCCCCTAAAGTGAAAAAGTGCAAAATGTTCATAAACTGTCTGGCAATACAAGTTCCGGTTTGACCAAAACGGCTCGCAGTGAAAGGATTAAACCTCAGACATTTAGGGGCCCATTCATTAAACCACGATTTTTGGGTGGTTAAAATCACGATTGCAAAAAATTCAGAGTAACCACGATAATTTGTGATGTTCAAAAATGTCCTGAAAATTACTTTATCGGTCAGATGAAAATATTGTGGTTGCGTTCCGAAGGTCACAAAATTTTCAGATCTGATCGTAAATGGTGCAAAAAACCTTTCTGGCTTTGAAACCTTTAATGTATGATTTTGGAAGCCTTCCATAGGACTCATGGGCACTCTACAGATCCAACCTGGCCAAAAGCTTGAATGAATTCTGAAATGGTCATAGTCTTTGTGAAAAATACAACTTTTTCGTGGAAGTTAACGGAAACCACGAAAAAGTCGTGGAATTTTAACGAAATTATCGTTAACATTAGGAAAAGTTCTATAAATTAGAAAAAATATGATTTTTTCTCATAGTTTAATGAATATGCTGACTGTTGACCTGACTGAGGTATTCAGAAAGAAGATTGTAGCAGTTTATAAGTCTGGTAAGGGGTTTACACAGATCCCAAAAGAATTTGAAATCAACCATTCCACTGTCCAAAAATAGTCTACAAGTGGAGGACTTTCAAAACAATTGCCAACATACCCAGGTCTGGCCATCCAAGCAAGTTAACCCCAAGAGACGACCGCAAGTTGCTAAAATAAGTCTCCAAAAACCCTAAAATATCATCACGGGACCTACAGTAGGCTCTTGCTACTGTTGATGTGAAAGTGCATGCAGAAAGAGACTGCACAACTTTAACTTGCATGGGAGGTGTGCAAGGAGGAAACCTTTGCTCTCTAAGGGAAACATCAAGGTCAGACTGAAGTTAATAATACGCAAATGAAGTTTGCCAGAGAGAACATAGACAAACACAAGGACTTCTTGAATAATGTTCTTTGGACAGATGAGTAATTATTTGGACACCAGAACAGAGGACATGATTGGTGTAAACCAAATACAGCATTCCTGGAAAAGAACCTGCTACCAACTGTGAAGCAAGGAGGTGGAAGTGTCATGGTTTAGAGATGCTTTGCTACAGCAGGACCTGGCCAGCTCACCATCATAGAATCCACCATGAATTCTACTGTGCATCAGAGGGTGCTTGAGGAACATGTGAGACCATCTGTAAGACAATCAAAGCTGAAGCGAAACTGGACCCTGCAACACAACAATGACCCATAACATACCAGTAAATCCACCAAGGACTGGCTGAAAACGAAGAAATGGAGAGTCATGGAGTGGCCAAGTAAAATCCCAGATCCTTAATCCCACTGAGATGCTGTGGGGTGACTTGAAACAGGCTGTGCATGCAAGAAACCCCTCAAACATCTCACAGCTGAATGAATTCTGCATTGAGGAGTGGTGCAAACTTTTCTCAGGCCGATGTCAGAGACTGGTAGATGGATACAAGAAGTCTCGCTGCAGTTATTTCAGCCAAAGGTGGTAGTAACACTAGCTATTAGGGGGTAGGGTGTCCTAACTCTTTTCTTAGTTAGAATACACATTTTTGTTGCTATCTTTTGTTTAATTAAAAGATCTTTTAAGTAAATCAAGGTTCATTTTTGTTGTTTACCTGCAATTAAATCCAGAGATTAATAAAAACAAGATTAGACATAAATATGTGAATATTAGTTAATAAAGAGCTGAATATTTAATGGGGTGTCCTAATTTTTTCACATGACTGTATATAACATTATTACTACAATAGAGGTTCATTTGTTCATAAAGCCTTACAGTGGCTAATTCTTTGTGTTTTTTGAATCCCAGACCATTACTAAAAATATATTGAAATTGCAGAAAACAAGTATTTGTTCACTTAAATGTATTTAAAACTGAGAAACAAGATGAGAACTGGATAAATAAAGACTACCTTTAACTTGTGGTGCCTCATCTGTTCCCCCCTGGTTCATCCATTCCTCGCTCATATACCAGATAAACTAAATTACTTCCATAGTGCTATTTAAGTTATTACAGATGGCATGGTGGGAATTGCTGGTTACAGTTTGTCTAACACAGTTAAACATTTTAATATTCCCTCATATCTGTTTTGTGTTCAACCTAATAGTATTCACACACTACATTCTGTCTAGGTGGAGAGCAGGGTTTGGCATTGTTACAGTCTGTAGTATGAGGAAGCCCGTGGAATGCTAGTACCCTAGGTGAAATAGAAGAGCCCTGGCAACCCTAGTGTTCACCGACGTCCACTGATGTCACAACGCGGCGCCAAACGGATTCAAACCTCTACTGCGCAGAGGCGCACTGCACCAGAACACACTGGCACTCGTAACAGTAACCCCCCCACTCAGAAGCGCCCACCGGGGGCTCCCAAGGTTTCCCGAGAAACTTTTGGTGAAACATAGGGGATATATGCAATACAAATAGTGTGGTTTGATTGGGGGAGATGTGCCCAACTTATATACATGGTAGGAAAGTGTAGGTTTACATGTTCTATAAGAGACAACTAAGCAGGAACACAATTATAATCAACAAGGGGGATCAACACCCTGTTCTCTATGTTAAAGAGATTTTATCATCACATAATTTTCCTAAAATAGTATGATTTTGTTATTCAACAAAAATGCTGTAGCAATTTAAAAAAACATATTTCAAAATGAAAACATTTACCCATGTATTAATATGTAATATCATATAGCTTCTTGTTGCTCTGATGTCATTAAGTTAGCCCTACCTAATAAAGGACTTTTATAACGATACCTAAGTGCATTGACTTCTGCAGTTAAGAAGGGGGCTGGGCTGTGTAACAATAAAAAAGGGTGACACTAAAATACAGTAATGCTGCTTTTAAAAGACTAAGGTCAGTAATGACATCAGTATTGCAGGCTGTAAAGGAAAGCAATTCCATGAAATTCAAGAATGGTTAGATTACCTGATTCATCTTCTTAAAGGATAAAGTGCCCTTTCTCTGCAAGTCCCAGACAGGAATAGATTGGTCAAATTACCTGGAAGAAAATGCCAGTATAGACATAAGCAAAGCTCATTTTGTATCACCGACTGTATCACTTTTTCTATCCACTCATTAAGAAAAATGGCACCTTTAAATTTACTTTAATTCAGACTTCAATTCTAATATAAAAAGCATTTTTTTACTGTTTGAGTAAGCCTCATTATTATGTAGTAAAATACATTTAAAGTGACACTAACACTAGTTGGCTGCTAAAATCAAGAGTATCATCAAGACCTGTGATCCAAGTAAGGCCACATTTTTTTTATGGAATATATTAGTTGAATATATTTCCTTGAGTGACCAGGGAACCTGCAAATAATGCCCTCCCTCTAGCCTTCTGTCCTACCTTCACTACATAGATGCTGAACTGATTGTTGTACTAGAAGTGCTATGGAATGGATAGACTAATTTGTAAAGACTTCTGGGCTTGAAACATTTTTACTATTCCTTATCCAACATTAGAGAAGACTTCATACTTCTTATATAACACCTTCAAGAGGAAACTGCACAAGATCTTTTATAATATCACAAAGTTCAGTTCTTTTCTATAGAGCCCTTATGCTCCTTGGCAGGCCATGGATTTGTATATTGGGCACCACCCCTAGGCCCCCGTCTCGGCGCATCATCCGGCCCCCTTCCCTTCTTGTGCATTCATGCGCAAATTTCTTTTGTAGGGTACAGAGCACTGGGGATGGGTGTGCAGGTCACTTGCACTACCCAAGTGCTCCGGACCCAACTTACAAGCAGCTGGGCGGCATGCCGCCCCTGAAGCTCTGCTGCCCTAGGCCTGGGCCTTTGTGGCCTCCCCACAAATCTTGGCCTGCTCATCAGTCTCTGCACAGAAGGTATACCACTACTGGGAAAAACCCAACTGCTATTTAAATTTTAGGTAACATAATTGTACACATTACTGGTGAAAACTGTGCTCCCTACTACTACTTTATTCCACAGCACATTTATTGAGATTAAAATCATTCACATTAGTCCCTGTTACCATGGAGTTTACAATCTATCGTCCTGCCACATATAAAAACACTATGGTCAGTTTTCTAAGGTGTGTGAGAGGAAACTGTGGTGCCAGGAACGGTAACCAGGAAATAGCATATAACATAATCAAGATATCATAATACCACAGATAAAAAGTATCAGTATAAGTGCAAAAACATAGGTCCACAAATAGAAAATATGTCATAAGCACACTTATCAGAACAAAATATATGTTAGTTAAAACTTTTTTAGTTGAATGAATACAAAAAGTAATCTAAGCATTTTTCAAATGCATTAATTGTAAAAAGTCTATGGTCTTAGAGTTCTTTGTAAATGTATTTGCAGTTAAAAGCTGTCTGTGTGCGTCCCTTTCTATTTTCTGGTTCTGACTAATAAAATAATTTAACTTGTTAAACCCTTCTGCTACATTGTTTCAGGAGTCACCACCAGTGAATGCATTTTTTACCTAGTATATGCTGCATTTGTTAGTTTGTTCTGAATGTGAATCCTGCTGAAAAAGGCTGAATCTTGGCCAAATCCCAAATTGAATCCTGGATTCTGTACATCCCTAGTACATTATTTCTATAACATCTAGAAAGCTAACAGATGGGATAGAGTGCCTGGAATAGATATGCCTTATTGCATAAATATAAACCACAGAAGAAAATAATTGCATGTAAGAAATGGGTCTCACTTGGAGATGAAACATACTTGCACTGCAATGCTAATGTCTTGTGTTTGTGTGCTACAAATTTGTACTTTCACTATTTAGGAACAACTTTACTTCCCTCAGTCTACCTCATCTAAACAAACATTTGTGAGGATGCTCACTTCTACAAAGTGTACATCATACTTTTTTAAAACAAGCTGGCCAGGTGTCTGAAAGAGAAATCAAGTGAAAATAAAAGAATGATGGGAAATCTTACACTGAGATGGACAATATTTAGCACAGGAATGTCCAGAGATTAGCCTGCTGCAGTTCATCAGCTGGAAAGCCAAAGGCTTGGCATACAAAATATATAATCAATGACTTGGCTGCCTTTATAACAAAGCAAATCCTTCTTAGGAACATTGCCTCTGCTTGAATTCATCAGTCTGAGCAATCCAACTAAATCAGGGAAAAAATACCAACATGCAGAAAAAACACATAAGGTGCCTTGAAGCAATGTCCTAGTACAGTATAGTGTCCTAGTACAGTATAGTGTCCTAGTACAGTATAGAGTCCTAGTACAGTATAGAGTCCTAGTACAGTATAGAGTCCTAGTACAGTATAGAGTCCTAGTACAGTATAGAGTCCTAGTACAGTATAGACTTCTAGCATAGTATAGCGTTCTAGTACAGTTTAGAGTTTTAGTACAGTATAGCGTTCTAGCACAGTATGGAATCCCAGTACAGTATAGAGTCCCAGTACAGTATAGAGTCACAGTACAGTATAGAGTTCTAGCATAGTATAGAGTTTTAGTACAGTATAGAGTATTAGTACAGTATAGATTACTAGTACAGTATAAAGTACTAGTACAGTATAGAGTTCTAGCATAGTATAGCGTTCTAGTACAGTATAGAGTTTTACTACAGTATAGAGCCCCAGTACAGTATAGAGTACTAGTACAGTACAGATTTCTAGCACAGTATACAGTTCTAGTATAGTACAGAGTCCTAGTACAGTATAGAGTCCTAGTACAGTATGGAGTCCTAGTACCGTATAGAGTTCTAGTACAGTATAAAGTTTTAGTACAGTATAGAGTTCTAGTACAGTATAGAGTTCTAGTACAGTATAGAGTCCTAGTACAGTATAGAGTCCTAGTACAGTATAAAGTCCTAGTACAGTATGGAGTTCTAATACAATACAGAGTCCTAGTACAGTATAGAGTCCTAGTGCAGTATACAGCTCTAGTACAGAGTTCTAGTACAGTATAGAGTCACAGCTTCCAAACAATAATTTTCCTCTAAAATAAGGAACATGTCAGCAGGGGAGGTAGCAATACTGACATTTCAAGCTGCTTGTTTATGGGGAAACACTGGAATAATCACAAGAACAGATAGACAGGGAGTTCTGAGCATATAGGAAACGTCTTTCCTCTAGCTCACCAGTAACTCTTTTAGGATATTTACAAAATAATATATATAGTTTATCTTTTCACAATTACCACTTGGTCATAAAAGCAAACTTCAATTTACTGTTATTGTCCCTTCAAAATGTAGTGGCAGACTGTTTCCTACATAGAATTATCTGCTTGCCTACTGTTTCCTGTCATCAAGAAAATACATTTCTCACTTGGTGTTTGAAGTCCTACAAGCTCCTTAACTGAAATGTAGCTTTTATGAAACAGTCTGTGCAATTACAGCTATCAAGCCAGAAAAAGGGGGCTAGCAGCTTTAAAGAAACAGGTTTCTTTCTTTCTTTTTCTTTCTTTATTTCTTTATGGTCTGCGAGATTACAGCCCCTAAAAAAGGGATGTGGTGTTGCAACAGTGTGAAGATACATGACTTTCAAATTGACACAAAAGGAAATGTCAACATTAACCGTTATACTGCCCACATGGAGAGGATAAATGAAACTTGGAAATACGCACTTTATATAGCACTATTATGGCTTATTCATTTACACAGTGACAAAATAAGAAGTACCAGCAATTTTCCCATAGTTTTTTCTTATCGCTGATGTAACTGCCTTTACAAGCCACAGATACACACAGAATACTTTACTGCTAAATCACCCAAAGCAGATGTTAACAAAGCCCCCACGCAGACTATGATGATCTTAGGAAAGATCTTTTTTTTTTTTTTTTTTATATGTTTTTGACTTTATTAAAGGACATAAAAAGACTTAATCATAGAGAGTAGCAATTTGTGATGTATCCCAGCAGAGATTATAAGAACTAATCTCAGTTCCCCACTATTCCAGGAGACAGACACAGCCATCTTACCTCTCGTCTCAACACCCTTGCAGCTGCCCTGGGCCATTGTGCAAGACCGGTGCTTTCTGACTTTGGCAACCACATAGAGGCAGAATAGAAATTTGAAATTTTTAATAAACATTTTTTTCTACATTGTACTAAAATGTAATTGACCACAAGCCTCCCATTTTTGATTGATGAAGTATTAGTGCTTGCATTGATGAGTATTAGTGCTTAGGGCTGTAGAAATAACCTTCTGGATACCCTCAGCCAGGCTGAGGTGAAATGTAATTTTCAATTTGACAATTGCATAGGTGTGCACCATGTCACTATATTTTACATGAAATAGCCCCAGATGACAGAACATTTAATAATACCTTTGCAGTAATGCTTTTGCAAAGGTATTTGCAAAAAATTGTTTTCTTCTGCAATTTTGTATGATTATGCAGTTTCCATTTTTTGCCTGTTTTGGTTCAGATTGACTTGAATGCAAAGGTATATTCAGATATTTGCCTGCTACACCATAGGCAATTTAGTCTTTTCTTACTACAAACTATTAAGACAATGGGGCCGTTTTACTAAAGGTCGATAACGCTTATCAGATGCTTTTTGCATTAAAAAGCATGTGATAAATAAGTACCGATTCATCAAAGTCATTTCACATGCGTTAATCCGCAAAAAAATGCATCAGCGCTAAGCGTTATTTCTAACGCATTGCGTTAATTAGCAAATAGTACAATGCATGATTCACAAAAGCATATGAAGCGTTAAACGCGCAAAGTATCGCATTAATCTGTGCAAATATTAACACCTACTTGGGGCAGGCGGTACTTAAAGAAAATTGCGTTTCCTGAGCTTTTGGCAACACAACATGGACTTTGCTGTGGGATTTTTTTCAAGTATGTGTTGGCCCTAGAGTGATGCAGCCTCCAGTTTTCAGGGAAATGGTCATTTTCAGAACAGTAGTTTTCAGAAAGTAATGGTTATGTGCGTAATATATTGTGCGCGACAGGAAATAATGCACACGGCGGGAAATAACGCAAGAAAATCGCTCATCACGAGTTACATAACGCAAAGAACATTGCTTCTTAATTATGACACGTGTCCTTTTAGTGAATCGATGCTATAAATAGCGCTCATTTTATCCACCTATAGTGAATCGGCCCCAATATCTTATGTTTTGTAACTCTGTGGGCCAGAGAAAAAACAATGAAATTCACCCCATATCCACTGCTTAAGTAGCACAGAGCAGAGTGAGAATGGCATGTTGATGGCATTATACCTGCCTTTTTAAAGTGAAAAATCACACCGACTTTCTACTAGTTACATTTCTCAAAGCTGACCTTACCAAGGGCAATAAAAATGTCCAACTCTGGCCCCTTCAGCCCCATGTCATACCTTTTTATCATAAAAATACATATTTTTACAGTAGAAGGATAATTGCACCATTTTTGTTGCGGCAAACTGGAAGTTACATCATCAGAAGTGGGTGGAGGTACAAAAAAAACCTAAAAAAATATTTAAAGGAGCAAAATATAGATAATATAAGAAATATAAGACCTGCAACCTATACCCACATCTGAAAATCCTACCCACTACACACAGGTTACCTGCTTTTTTTGTGGGTAACCTGCAGGTATATGACCCGCTGCAGGACTTTACCATGCAATCTAACAATCTGTAGATTCTGACAAATGCCAGAGGACCTGCAGTAAGATGCCATAGACAGTCACTATGTATTAAGGTTGTTTGGGCCTTTGTACATTTTAAATTCCAGGGCCTAATTTAAAATCTCAGTCCAGACATGTAGCCGTGTACTGCTGGGCAACAAATATTTTCTTGATCTGTGTTTTATGTTTCAGTAGGGTAAAGTAAAGAAGCATCAAATGGGATGTACATACCTAGCTATCATTATGTCTGTGAACACTAAACGCGCAAAGCGGTACTCCAATAAAGTTACTTATTAGTCAATAATTCTGCCTGAAGATTTGCTCAGTGAGTGCCTGCTCTTCAAAAACGGTGACATCCACTCCCCTAGCTGAAGGCTCAGGGCCATGCACCTCAGCTTCTTTCTCCCTGTGGTGAGTTGGACATATTTTATCATCTTACTGTAAAACTTACACAATTTGTACAACTTCTGTAAAATGTTACTTAACTTGCCTAGAAACTTGCCCAACTTACCTAAATTACATAGCAAGCAATAACAAGGCAGAGCAAAGTGACGGGCCGGTAGGTGGTTGCACTGGGTAGGGTTCAAACTTAGGGCAATCTCTGCTGACCACCAATGAATTAAAATCCCACTGCCCCACAATGATCTGTAGTATTCCCACATAAATTCATTATTTTATCTATATACTCTACTTGTTATACAGTTATACCAACTGTTTATAATAAGATCTATTTGCTGAATTATAAGAGCCGTCTCCTACATGAACTTTTCAGCAGTGGAATGGGCCCCTAAACTTTGGGCTCAAGACTATTTAAATGAATATATATTGCAGCTGCTTATCAACCAAAGTGCCACTGGGCCTCTCATAGATTTTGGGCACCCAACAGTTGCAGGATGTGTTTCCTCTATAGTTACAACCCTGCTTTTCACTAAAATGATTTGCGAGTTTGTATAATAGTAGCTGTGGTCAGATTAGTGGCAAATGAAAAGAGCCAATGCAATATTTCTCAAGTGCATATTCTGTTTTTATGTATGCAAGCATAAAGTGATGCTTTGGTCTTCACAACCTGTCATGTCAGAGAGACAGGAAGAAACATTAATGTCAGTTGCCCTGAGAGGATATAAAAATTTACAAATGTCGGCAATACAGCACTATTGTTATTCTCCCCAGGAATGATCGACCAACAAAGATCACAACAAAAGCAAGGTGTGATCTTAAACAGCCCCAGGCTGTCTAAGGAACTAAAGCCCTCCCTTGCATTGGTGAATGTCAGTGTTTATGAGTTCACTATCAGAAGAACACTGAACAATGGCAGGATTGCAAGGAAAAAGCCACTACCATTCAAAAAAGAACATTACTGCGTATCTACAGTTTGCAAAAGACCACATGGATAAAGCAAATGTCTACTGAAAGAATATTTTTGGCTTGAATTGCATGCTTTGTGTTAATTGACCCCAGCAGCCATAGTACTATTTCTCTTTGAGGCTACAATGTTATTGTTACTTTGTATTACTTATCTTTCTATTTAGGCCCTCCTTTGTTCATATTCCTGTCTTTCTATCAAACCACTGCCTGGTTGCTAGGGTAAATTGAATCCTAGCAACCAAATAGCTTCTGAAATCCCAAACTGAAGAGCTTCTGAGCAAAAAGCTAAAAACCAAAAATAATAAAAAACAAAGACCAAATGCTAATTGTCTCAGAATAGCACCCTCTACAACATAACTAAAAGTTAATTTAAAGGTGAACAACACCTTTAAAGCTGTTCTGCAAGGGGAATTGGCCACAAATTCCTCAAAGCAGATGTGCAGCAAGGGGGGCACACTAGTTACTAAAAACAAAGGTCACATACTTTAGTTACACGCAAATATGTAACTCTGAATCATTTTCCTCAATAAATGAACAAAGAAGCACAATGTTTCTGACTCATTTGTTGAAAAACTGGCTTTTTCATTATCTAGTTTTAGGACCACTGTATATGGGGAGCTATAATAACAGCTCACAGCTTACTCTGGGAATAATAGTCTTCCTGAAATGAACTTTCATGCCTTTGACAAAGAAATATCTGGAGAAACTCTTGGCACAGCATCAACCAACCAGTTCCAAGCTGACAGTGCTTGTTACACATGGGAATTAGTGCTCTTAGGCAGCTGGCACCACATACCTCTAATTCTTTGTTGAATGGCAACCAAGTCTGGAAGTTTTAATTCCTGGCAACCATCTCTATGCCAGCAAGGCACTGCCACAATTATCAAATCAACTCTTATAGCTGGAATCAGTAAGCGCACAGTTAATTCGAGATTAAACAGTATTATGAATTCACCCGGGGTTTGGTAAGTACTGCTTTACAGTTTTTATTGAAAGGAAAATAAGATTTCAATATTTTCATCTATTTAATATTCATTTTTTATTAAACATAACAGTGGCAGTTATAGAGTCTAAACTCTGCGTATCTGTTTTGCAGGGATGATTCTGGCCCGTCCTGAGTTGGCCTTTCCGATGCTGCCCCTGTGCCTAAATTTATCGAGTCAGACAGAGAGCTGCTGTTTTGCATTCCAAGATTTGATAACTAATATATACTGTATAAAACACTACACCATATCATATTTCTTTCTACTTTTATCAACATCCCCCCAGTGGCAATATAGAGCTTTTAATAAGAAACAAGTAGAATAATAGACTAGGCTGAAGTACACCATGGTCCTTTTTACATGCAAGGTTTTGGCTGACAGTGTATAAGTAAAAATATGTAATTTTGACAGGACATTGTTGCCCTCTAGTGTTAAATAGCAGGAAACACAGCTTACAGTATACAAAGTGCCCCCAGCTGCACTCACCCTTGGCATGACAGACAGGTTCTAAGATACAAAACAGCAAGCCTAAAATGTGTGGGGCATGCATTGAATGCAATGATTTTATTGCTGTTCGGCACAAGTAAGGAGATTTGCCCTGCAGGGCACTTATAATACTAAATAAAAACAACCGGGCAAACTTTGCCCGTATGTATAACCAAAATTACCTTTTTGAACTGGACAGTTAATAGTTTTAGTAGTGGCTAATGGAGTGCCATGGTAAGACAATAAGCCAGTTCATTTCATAACTTTGAAATATCACAGAGATGGCAGGGAACAGCACGCATACCTACAAACCCTTGTAAGAGACAACAGAAAGTATTTAGTTAAAGTTATTTCAGCTCCATGAGGAGCTTCAGTTACTAAACAGAGAATTATTTTACTCACTGCAGTGCTGTACTTTGCAATTCAACCCAATTCTGTTGTGTAAGGGCTTGTACCCACATGTTTATTTTCTTTTATGTTGTACTCCCACGTGTTTAGTTGTGTTTTCTGCATTCGCATTTCATCACTTTTTTTAGAAGCAACATGCTGCATTTGCTTGACGCATGTTCAGGGTTTAGTAGAATAGAGGGTTGCATTTGGAAATGACAAAAACACAACTATCTGTGTTTAAAAAATGCATATAAATTCATAAAAATGAGTTAGGCAAACTTTTCATACCTACAGGACACTTAGTCATAGGCTAAACATGTACAAACAATCCCAATATTTAAAGGAGGAAGCACCAATGGGTGCTGTTTAAAGGAACAGCGTACCCTATTTATAACCAAGAATTGCAAGAATTTGCTTCACGTGCACTTCTATTAAATTCTTCATTGAGTATAAACGTATGAGAAAGAAGAATATTTTTTATTGACTTGAGCATATTTTATTTTCTTGTACCTTAATATGTGTATCCTGTTTTGTACATGTTTAGCCTACGTGGTATAAATAAAGGGTTATTCTTTTCACTTTTACTTTTTGATGGCCTGTTTTATGGATCTTCATTATAACTATTCCTTTTTGCATCTTTACAGTCCCCTAAGCTGAGGGTCTGGGGTTGGAGCATCTAGACCACGTTATAATACTGGTGAGTTACCCACTATGAATTGTGTTTTAGTGGTTTTTGTTTTTCATTAATTTTGTCAGGATGTAACTGGGCATGGCCAGGGCTGAATGGAAGATGGTCTAATTTGTCTCTCATTTGATAATTCAGACTTGTGGAATATTTAACACTATAAAAGGGAGCACATTTATTAAAGGACAAGAAACCCCCTACTTACTTTGGGGAGTTGCAAAATGTTAAGCACCCCTCTAGTGAATAGAATCACAAGCTATGTTATCTTAGGTTATGTTATCGCCTATATGACCTGTGCCTTTTCTCCTTTTTTCCAGCTGGAATGGCTGTCCCCATGGCTACACAGCAGCTTAATCATATTTACTATAGTAGTGTTACTAGTGCAAGGCAACAGTACATTATATTTTAATTACTTTAAAACACTCATTTTGGTGTTACTGTTCCTTTCAATAAGGGAGTCAGATAAATTAGGTATTGGTATTGCAAATGTCACAATAAAGATAAATCATGATTATATCAGAAAAAAAATATTGTGACAAGATTTTAAATAAATGTGCTTTAAAGTGTCCAGATTTATTGACCCGAAGACAATGATGAACAATTATTTTATATTTTTTTCACTATAATTTGCATGGTGGCTGTCACCAAATTGCTCTTGACAAGTGACATTGTTGAACCTTCCTACAAACATCTTTCAAACCTTGGACCTTCCAACAGACATCTGTTTTTCCATAAGTTTTAATTACAACATTTGCCTTTGCTTTCACAATACTTTCTGTCCTAGGTAATCCATCTGGAACAAATTGATTGCTGCTCTGACTGAGAGTTGTCACACTGAATAGGTATGTATTATGCACACTACCATCTAAACACAGAAAAAGAAAGGATCTTTTTGTATCTAAAAATGGAGTGACATTCAGGAGAACGCCATATTTGCGTGTCCTGGAATGCACTCCCCTCGAGACATTTATGGTTCTCTGAATAGTTCCTGTTGCAGGAAGCTGGTTTCCAGGGAGTTCACATCACTTTCATAATAAGGCAAAAACAGCTTATCTGACGATAGATGTCACTGGAAATGCTCAGAATATCTCATCTGTTTCTTCTCAGCCTACCTGGCAGCCTGCACCTGGCAGTGTTCTCCGCAAATATTTTCAACTTTTGTTTAAATACTTGGGGATATATTTATCAAAGAGTAAAAGAGCGTGTTGCAGTCTGCCAGAGTGAAATTCCGCCACCTTCCATTTATTTCTTTGGGATTTTTCAGAGTATTTATCAATAAATAAAGGTGAAAGTTCACCTTTTGATAAACATGCATTTAAAAATACCATAGAAATGATTAGAGTGGAGGAATTTCACTCTAGAGGACTGTAGCAAGCTCTAATTTCACTCTTTGATAAATATACCCCTGGATTTATGCCAGGGATCCCCAACCTTTTATATCTGTGAGTCACATTCAAATGGAAAAAGTGCTGGGGAACAACACAAGCAGGGAAAAAGTTCCTGGGGTGCAAATAAGAGCTATAATTGGCTATTTGGTAGCCCCTATGTGGACTGGCAACCTGCAGAAGGCTCTGTTTGGGTTTTATGCAATCAACAGTTGCCTCCAAGCCAGAAATTAAAAAATAAGCACCTGCTTTGAGGCCACTGGGAGAAACATCCAAGGGGCTGGGGAGAAACATGTTGCTCACGAACCACTGATGGGGATCACTGATTTATGCTGTGGAAACAAGAATTGTTAAATTTTAATCCTTGAAAAACCAGAAGGGAAAATGCTGCTGGCTGGGGGACCAGGGGAGAAATAGGGGAGTTGACAGCTCTATACTTTAAAGTACAAAAACACTTTAAAGATGACTAGTGACAGGCAATTCTAACCTTTTTTGTTTTGCCAAAAATACACAAATCGTAATTAGTAGGCTTTCTTTGTAAAACTAATTTTTGCTGCCATTGGAGTCCATGGACTTTTTTATGGCAAAATACCTGGTGAAGAAAACTTCACCTGGGCCTTGGTTGCACTAAAAGAGAAAATATGTATTGTTTTCAGTTCCCTGCCACAGATGGAAGCTGAGCAGAAATTATAAGGCTTCTGAGAAATTTTGGGGAGCTGTGATAGCGGAGGGCACAACCAACACAAAAATTCTTTTTTCGCTCTTTCTTTTTTTTTCCTCTATGAGGTGCAACCAAGATTTTTTTTTGTAAGCAGACTCAACGCCGCATACTAGACACTTCTAATTGCGTAACGCCGTTACGTCGTCTCCGCTCTTCAGTCTTAACGCCAAATCTCGCGAGATGAGACTTGCGCAGTCGGGATTTTCTGACAGAAGCATGAGACTTGCTGTTAACTTTTCCGAAGGCAGGAGTAGCGCTCTGAGTTTGCGGTGTGTGTTAGGTAAAGCGCAATTCTTGGGCACTGTGCATATTCTTGTATTAGAGGGTGAAGTTTGAACTCCCCCCGAATATTAATGCATACAGTGTTTTGTCATGGAAACCATGTTTCAATAATTAATACGTTTTTTTTAGATGTTATCGTCAGGATTCTTCATTGATGGATACGGTTCTAAAATGTCTACCCTCCAACCCAGACGACCATTGCTCACAACGATGCAGACTTGGTCCCAAAGCGATGGCTTTGATTGGAGCAAAAGTCGGATTCCCGGTTCTTGTCTCCTTGCAGAGTGGAAGCTGCTTGTGCACTGCTTGGCCCAGGAGAGATCTGTGCGATGGCTTTGTGCAAGCTGATTATATGTGCTCGACTTCACATAAACCCATGGCTGTATTTAAGGACACCGGCATATGTTTAAATCAGATAAAATCCATGGCTTCTACCAAACTCAGAAAGGTCTCAGTGAAAGTTGTAGTGAGAAGCCTAGATGTGAAGCGGGCTACCTCAGAAGCAGCACTCCTTGAGACTGTCAGAGATCTACTAAGAAACGTTTTTGTGCTGAATGATTATGTGTTATCTGTAAATGCAGATTCCCCAGTTGTTCACATTGAAATACTTGATACAGATCCTGCAACAAGCAATGCCGGCCTTATTACAGGCAAAACAAGCATAGTCATTAAAGAAGTCATCACCCTTGAATGGTACAAACATAAGTTACAGGAGGCCCCTCAATTAAAGGTTGCGGCTATGGATGACACGTGTGCCTCACTAAAGGAAATAATTCATATGCCGTTACATTATCCAGAGACCATGCACAAACTTGGCCTCCCTTGCCCGAAAGGTGTTCTCTTGATTGGGCCCCCAGGGGTTGGAAAGACCCTTTTGGTAAAGGCTGTAGCTAGAGAAGTCGGGGCGTATGTAATTGGCCTGAGTGGTCCCGCAATTCACGGCTCAAGACCTGGAGAAAGCGAAGAGAATTTACGGAAGATTTTTGAAAAAGCAAGAGAAGCTGCATGTAGTGGCCCAGCTCTGCTCTTTATAGATGAAGTTGATGCCTTATGTCCTAAACGTGGCCATTCAAACAGTGCTCCCGAAAACCGCGTTGTTGCTCAGCTGTTAACTCTAATGGATGGTATTGACAGTGACAATAAGATGGTTACTGTAGCTGCAACAAGCAGGCCTGATGCCATTGATCCAGCATTAAGAAGACCAGGCAGATTTGACAGGGAGGTAAATATAAAAATAATTTTTCTTTTGTCTCCTTTAACAGCCCCACAAAATAAGCTGTTGGCATCTGACAGATAATGTGAGAGATCTCATGAGTAGGATAAGACCTGGGACTTCACCACATTTCAAAAAGACATCATTATATGTATTTAGCATGTAACCTCAGTAGCCTAAGCTATTCTCTTTGTAATATATATATATATATACTTGGGTTACCTCTGCTATTGTCTGTTTTACTTACGAGAGAGAGGGAGAGAGAGAAAATAAAAAAGACCAGCAACTCTGGGATTTCTTGTGAAAAAATCAAAACATATATTTAAAGTAGCATAAACAGCCGACGTAACGTTTCGGTCCCCAGCATAACCTAGCGTCTCTAGCATGTATGCCCTTGGTGTTTTTGTGACCCAGTGAATTGTATGAGCCAGGGGGAAGGTCCTTAGCATTAACAAATGTCAATTTCTACTTAGGTTTATTCAGTGGCAAATACTGCTAGAAAAGGATGTTTTTATTAAAATTAAGCAGTGTTTTACATATGGGCTATTATATGCACTATAATTTTACAGAGACCTACATTGTTCAGGGGTATAGTTTTTTTTGTTTATTTATTGCATTTGAGCATCCATTTGAAAAAAATGCTAATCTGCAACCAATCATTTTTTGGCTTACATATATGTTTTTGCCTGTTAGAAAAGTCACACTACTTAAGTTGCTTTATTAATGTTAGAATTATCACTTAAAGGAGAAGGAAAGGCTAATAAAGAGTTAATCTCAAGCTGCAGGCATACCTTCAGTTGTCTCAATAGTGCCCTTAAGTCTCCCCATACTTCATCTGTTCAGAAGATCAGAAGCCAAACAGGAAAATAAAACGCTGAGCAGGGTAGAGAAGATTCCCATAATGCATCGCTCCTTTCCTAGACTTTCTACTGTAGGCGGCGCATGCGCACACAGCAGGAGCGTCTGGTCGCCATGGCGGTGGTGAACGCTGTGGAGGGGAGCGGGGGCAGGGACAGGTGTGGGGAGCGAAGGACGGTTTGTGGCAGGAGCTTGGAGCGAAGCGGAAGGTTGGTGGGTGAGTGCTGTATGTAACAGTGCTGTATGGCACATGCTGTATTCCATCTGTATCTTTTCCTCCTAGTGCCGAGCGGCGGCGGCAGGGGCGGGGGGGGGTTGCTGCTGGCAGTGTTGATCTGTTTCTCCTCCTGACAATGCCGAGCGGGGTGGGGGGGGTCGGGGGGTGCTGCCAGCAGTGTCGATCTGTTTCTCCTCGTGACAGTGCCGAGCGGTGGCAGCAGCGGGGGAAGGGGGGGGGGTGCTGCCGGCAGTGGAAGCTCTGTGTGTTGATCTGTGACATGCTGGGGGGGGGGGGATGTGGCAGGACACTCTGTGACATGCTGGACAAGATGGCGGCGCCGTTCACTGAAACAAGTGTGTAGGTTCTAGTAAATGTATCTCTGTAAATCTTTCATTAGGCAAGCCAGAAATATAGCATTTTTACACAGCAATAGTAGTACTATTTAATAGTGTGCTTAATAGATTTTGACTTTCCTTGTCCTTTAAGCATACCACAATTAATGCCTATTTCTATCACTAAAAGTTGTCTATTGGATAGTATGTGATATCAATTATGAATGTAAAGTAAATAGTGTTAAAGACACAAAAGCCTTTATTCCTATTATCTTAAAATAAACATCGCTAAAAAAAGATAGAAAAGATAAGAAGGAAAGTTAAAAAATCGAATTCACACCCTGAATCTCAATCAAATGTAACTGACTCACTCGTGGATACTATTACTTAAATTGTTTCTTTAGTATCACCAATGACTTGTGTTGGCAACATATGTAACATGTGCATAACTAACGCACCCACAGTAAGAGTTGTTACATATGTTGCCAACACAAGTCATTGGTGATACTAAAGAAACAATTTAAGTAATAGTATCCACGAGTGAGTCAGTTACATTTGATTGAGATTCAGGGTGTGAATTCGATTTTTTAACTTTCCTTCTTATCTTTTCTATCTTTTTTTAGCTATGTTTATTTTAAGATAATAGGAATGGTTATATTTTATTGAATCTAACAGGTGTGCCAGTTTCTTTTTGTGTCTTTAACACTATTTACTTTACTCCAAATATACATACTGAGCACCCTGTATTTAAACTGTAGTGCAAGGTTTTTCTATTGGGATATCAATTATGAATGTAACTGCTCAAACATGAATTAAATTGGGGAGGAGTAATACATAATGTATTATTAGTGAATTATTTCACACAGTAAAATGCTGAGAGCTGAACAGCATGAGCAAATGTTATTGCCAAATTAATCATCTGACCTCTTTCTATTATATAATGCAAAAGTCTTTGATGGTATCATGAACATCTGTTTTTCTGATATTTTTAAGGTAATCATTGGAACTCCTACTCATAAGCAACGGCAAGCTATTCTGGAAATGATGATATCAAACATGCCCACTGATAGAGATGTAGATGCGGCAGCCTTGGCAGATGTGACAGTGGGATATGTTGGTGCCGATCTCACTGCCCTGTGCAGAGATGCAGCTATGCAGGCTGTACTTCAGGCCAGTTTGGTAAGATGTTGTAGTAGATTTATTGTAATTAGAAGTAAAATCATTTACTACCTGAGCAGAATCCAGAGCCTTATATTCAGATCAAATGTCCTATATTATAGGTAATGTAAGCCAACACTCATTTAAAGCATTGTGCTTCTTGTTTTCTGTTATTGAAATATAACTCTAACCCTTGGTAGCATTAGAATCCTAACATTGTTTCCTTGCCTTTCAGGACAGTCTGTGTAATTTAGTGAGCAGAGCACATTTTTATGAAGCATTTAAAAGGATTCGACCCTCTTCCGCACGAAGCTCAATTGGTCGGGTGGAGTTTAAGCCAGTTCATTGGGAGCATATTGGAGGTCTTGAAGATATCAAGCACAAGCTAAGACAGGTTATTATGGGAGCAAGGAGATCATTCCATTGTAGCTACTGTGGACTATGATACCTAGAATTGAGCAAATACTTTGGGAATAATGTTTGAAATAATACTAGGGAAAAAAAAAAGGAAAATACCCCTTATATTTAATGTTTATTGTATCCCATTCTTAATCGCAGGCAACCCACAGGTAAGCACATCTTACATTACGAGCTATAATTCATAATTTTTATTTCTATGGGTTGAATGGCTCATTAAATTGTGAGCTGTTGTAGAAAACTTTATAAAATTGTCTGACAAAGTTCTATGTGTGCAACGGCTAGGGGGGAGCAAGTTTGACAGTCTTTACAAAAGTATTGATGACTGGATAAATAAACCAATTTAGAAGCATTATATTAAATGGATCCGAAAACAATTTGTAGCAGGCGACTAGTCTCCCTGGCTGCCACAGCCCTTAAAGGGGGTCTCCTGTTACTTTTGGAAAACTGTGGAAGTATCTTAGTTAGGGTTAGTCATTTCAGTTGGTTGCCAATAAATTAGTGTTTTCTGTGCTCAAACATCTTGAGCAATAACAAAGGTGTTCATGTTTTGCTGGGCATTGACAATGTAGTAGGAAGGAACTAAAGTATTTAAAAGTGGTCAAATTGCATCAGCGGTTTATTCTTCATGTTCATAGATAGTTATATTGGCAGATTTGTCTTAGCATTTTGTTACAACGGCTTTTATTGTAGAAACACAGAACAACCACTGTGACATTAGCTGAGAAGTTAAAGCAACAGTAACACCAAAATGAATACGTATCTAGGTAATTCAAATATATATATATATACTGTTGCACTACTTCACTGGTAAAAGTTGTGTATTCTGTTCAGAAACACTATTATCATTTTATATAAACAAAGCTGCTGTGTAGTCATAGGATCTGTCATTCCCATTGAAATGGGGCTACATGGCATAGGTTAGATATCAGATAACAAATAAAAAAAACAGTTATCTGTTATATAACCTTATATATCCTTTTTCCAGCTCAAATGGCTGCCAATGTGGCTAAACAGCATCTTATTTATATAAACTATAGTAGTGTTTCTGAAGCAAAAATACAACTGTTACCAGGGCAGTGTAGCAGTACATTGTATTTTTATTACTTTAAAACCTTTCATTTTGGTGAGAGATGTGTGAACCTATTTATATGGAAGCAGCCCATGAGCTGAGGGTGTACACAGGATTAAACATGATAGTTCCACTGTAAATGTTTCTACTTTGTTATACCATATTCTGTTCTGAAAAACACAAGGACCTGGCTAGCAAAAGCACTCTTATTTTGTACAAGCAAACCTGGATAATTATGTTTTATAAAGGTAACAGTATGCTTGTACTTTCAGAGCATTGAGTGGCCCATGAAGTATCCAGAAGCTTTCAGTAGGATGGGACTCACACCACCAAAAGGAGTTCTACTGTACGGGCCTCCTGGATGTGCCAAAACCACATTAGTAAAAGCTGTGGCAACAAGTTGTCATTGCTCCTTCTTCTCTATCAGCGCAGCAGATCTTTTCTCTCCATATGTAGGAGACTCTGAAAAGACTTTGGCACAGGTGATAATACATTAAAAGATATTTTGCCTCTTGCTCACATTTCCTATTTTGTAGAAGCATGAAAATTCTCAATTTCTTATAACTCGTGCTATTTTATTTAAAGGGGCAGTTCACGTTTAAGTTAACTGTTAGTATGTTCTAGAATGGCCTATTCTTAGAAACTTGCCAGTTGGTCTTCATTTTTTACTTTCTAATTACTTAACCTTTTTTATTTATTTTATTTTTGACTAGTTTTTTAATTATTTTCTGCCTTCTTCTGATCTTTTAAGTAGGGGGTCACTGACCACGGCATGCAAAAAACTAGTCCTTGCGATTTTATCGTTGTTATCTCCTATTCATATTCTAGTTTCTCATTCAAACCACTGTCTATGTGCTTAACTAATTTGGCAACAATATATACTTTGTTTTTTGAAGATTCAAACCAAAAATATGAATTATAGATTTTAGTAGGGATGCACCGAATCCCGGATTCGGTTCGGGATTTGGGCTGAATCCAGCCTTTTTTCTTTAAGGATTCGGTTTTGGCCGAATCCAAGGGGGGGGGGGGGAAATTTCATTTAATAACCACATTGTTTTGATCCCAGCTGTATCCAGGACTGCAAAAGTTTAACAAGAAACCCTTTGCTTTAGAATATAACTGCTTTTTTTATATATTATAAAATACTGCTGCAGAATGTGTTTGCAGTTTGTTTAAATGCTAATTGTTTTGTAACCTGTATAACTAAAGTAAAAACATTTAAAATATGTAGGTATCCAACAGGTGTTCAGACAAGCGAGGGCTAGCACTCCAGCCATTGTTTTCCTTGATGAAATTGATGCCATGGTGGGGGCCCGATCAGAAAGTAGAACAGGATCTGGGGTCCAGGAAAGGATCCTTTCTGTTCTCCTTAATGAGTTGGATGGCATAGGCTTAAAGACTACAGAACGAAGAGAAACCACAAGGCTGTTGGAGAGTGAAGAGCATTCAGATGAGAAGGTAATAAGGAAGCTTCCTGAACATTGATTAGCACTGTAAATATGATATATCAAGTCAGGCAGGCCACTGGTTGTACTGTTATAATCAATAACAGATGTGGCCCTAATGACTGTTTGTAAGTCCTTGTTACTTTTAGCCTCCCTCTTGACTAACCTGCCATGCTAGTAGTGACTGTGAAATACAGTATAATGCATTATACACACACGCAGCAGCAGCATCAGTGCAGCTCATTTTCTTTTGCTGCAATCAACTTACACAACACTGTTTTGTCTCTCTCAGTAAGTATATTCATAAATTAACTAGTACAAACTATTGGCATAATCTAGCTATGATGCTTCGTAGAACTATTTTCAAGTGCAAAAGCTTTGCATTCCTCTTCTCTTAGTAATGGTAATGCACTTGAAGAATTACATATACAAAATTTCAAAAACTATCCTACTAATGTCTCTCCTCAGCTCCAGGCAGCTACACATTGCATGAACCATGCTCAGTATGTGCATTATTCTCTTTCAGCTGGAGTTTCAGGAGGTTCTGAACAAAGCCGTTATGATTGTAGCAGCAACAAACAGGCCTGATACCTTAGATGATGCATTGCTGCGACCTGGGAGACTGGACAAACTCCTGTATATTCCACTCCCAGATGAAAAGGTAGGACATTTAAAGGGGGAAGGGACAATTCCATACAGTATCAAACCAATCAGGTTGTACAGATGAATACCTTATTGGCAATACATGGTATGGCCAACTTGTATTGTGCTGAGCTGTGGATCATTCCTTATCCACCAGTGCATTAGGTGATGCAGTGCATTGGCAGATTAAATATACAAACTGGACAAATCAGCTAATTTCCTTAGTACACAGATATTGGTAGGGATCATCATGCTGCAGTGCACATTTATTAGTACATATATGGTCAGCTTTATTCGTTAGGCCTTCTTTATATTACTGCCATTTTCTGATTGCCAGAGCAGCAATATAATTCTAAAATATTCCATTGACATAATTCTATAATTATCCATTATGCTATATACATTACTCATATGGCAGCTGCTATTCATGTATACTTGCAAATATGAAATGATTAATGGAAAATACATCTGTTATAGTTATCCAGGTTTCATATCCTCTTTAGAGGCACCCTAGGGTCCATGGATCTTGGGATGTAGCGGTTTTTGGGACAGAAGTGATTTCTATACAAGGCATATGTCAGAAACAACTGCTCAAATTGCAGATATGGGATCCGTTATTCGGACACCTGTTATCCAGAAAGCTCTGAATTATGGGACGGCCACCCCCCATAGACTTTATTTCAAAACTGGTTTCCTTTTTGTTTGTAATAAAAAAGTACCTTGTACTCTATCCCAAATAACATATAATCAATCCTTATTGGAGGCAAAACAATCCTACTGGGTTTAATTTTTTTTTTTGTCATCTGGAAAACCCCAGGTCCCAAGCAATCTGGATAACAGGTCCCATACCTGTAGTTAAAAAATTACAACTTACAAACTTAGTTTGGTCAGTGTTTAAATTCTCATTCCACTGCAGTCTCTCTGCTTGCTACAATCTTTGCTAGTGCTGGGAGAGTATATGGTTGTTATGAGCGCCTGACATGTATGCTTGTTTTAAACAGCAGGTGCCTGCTGGGATTGGATAAGCCAGGATAGGAGATTCAGCATGTGAGTGAGAGGGAAAACACTAGAGAGGCAAGGTACTTTTGAGAAGAGGTCACATGTCTTTACTTGAATAATATATGATTAACTCTTTTTACTGTTAACAGGCACGATTATCTATACTAAGGATCTGTACTGCAAGTACCCCTTTAGCTGATGATGTGGATCTAGAAACCCTGGCAGCTGAAACACCACTTTACTCTGGAGCTGATCTACAGAACCTCTGCAAAGAGGTTGGTATGGGTTGGATATATTCCAGTCTTTGCATAAGAAGGGAATGTGAAGTTTTAAAGTGTTCTTGCTGAATAGTGCTTAGCAGGGGATACACTTTTTTCTAGAGATAAATTTAGCCTCTGTACAGTTTGTTGCTTTGGGATACTGATACCTTGCTTGCAAAGCAAACTGATGTGCCTGCTGTGCATTAGCCATTTTTAATGTTGCTACATGCATGGCATTGATAGCCATCAATGGGTTGCCCCAAACCTGAAGTTATGCAAAAGCAGTTGTTTTTTTTGGTGGCAGTAGTAAAAGTGCATGTAAAATACTAAGTATGCCATACCCCTAAACCCAGAGGCAACTCAAGTGATAAAATGTAGCACCATGCAAAATGGCAATTATATAACTGAATCCAACCCTGGCAGATCCATTAATTTTCATGGCTGAATCAAAAATCAGCACTCAAATACAACCCTTACAGACTGTCCCTAATGACTGAAGCCCATTAACTTAGTTGATTATGATTTTTTTTTTTTTCAGGCTGCCTTGACTGCACTACATGAAAGTGGACTACACACTTCTTCTGTTAAACAAGAACATTTTGAGAAATCTTTGACATCAGTAAAACCATCTCTGAGTGTTAAAGATTTGGGAATGTATAAAAAGTTATGTGGCCGTGCCATTAACTATAAGAGCAGCAATATATTTACTAATATAACTTAGCTATATTACATGCTATAAATGGACTGTATGCACAAAGAATGGTGGATGGACCGTGGACACATGAACACAGTACTTGTGTTTCTGTTAAGTGGATGCAACTTTTTAAATAGGACACATGTTCATTCAGCTAATCTACAGCATAGCTGGTCAACTAGCCATGGACTTTTTTTTTATGCCATTATTTTGACATTTTCCCCCTTAGATTTGGCACTCTGTGTGAGTAAGAAAATATTGGGCAGGACAGTATACATTGTCCCCAGTCTCAGATTCTATAGCAGAAAAGAGAAACTAAGTCATTATTCTTATATATACATAAATGGTTTATTATTTATAAAAAGGCATTTTTATCCTCCTGCATTCATTGCAGTGCATTATGCATTTACACTATAGACATAAACATCACCCTCCCAAGTGAATAAAAACACAACTTCAGTTTGTCATTTACATGTATTATTCTTCTTTAAAATGTATTTTTCTGGCAATCAAAACATTAATAAATATGTTATTACAACCCTCTGTGCATTTGTTACAGAATCATTTTTATTCTGTCATAAGATTTTGTAAAGAAAGAAAGGCAAGAGGCAACAATTCATCAAAACTTTGAAATTGAAAAAAAAAAATGCATATTTTATCTGGTATTTCATTGGAGCCACATCCAGAAAAATACAGGATTACATTAAAAAACACAAGTATATACAGCCTAATTATACTATTGTGTGTTTTTGAAAAATTGGTGTCAGAATTTAATGCTCACAAATGAAATGAAGGAACAGTCACATCCCCAAAGAGATCAAATAAACATAACAGGTGGCCTGTTATCCCAAGAACAATATAATAAGGCTGCAGAGTTAGCGGACAGGAATTCCTAAAAGTGTTGCTTAATAACTGGGTATCATACTCTTGTTTCACAGCAGTTGCACAATTCTGTGGTGCAAATCTAAAATGAAGTGCACTCCTTTTTGCTGAAAAAAGTTGAGGTGGTGAAAAATGTCACCTGAGGAGCATGTAGTTTTATAGGCATATTAAAGGTGGATGTGTAAAAATAAAAAGGCACACATTATTGTCTGGCCATAGACAAAGCCTGTGTGTATGCCCAGGGTAAAAACAGCAGCAGTATCAAAAGATTTGCTTATTTTGCTATAATGCTATATGCCTATTTAACAGGCTGTGACACTGATTTAAAGTGCAACTGTCACTATTGTAAAAAAAAAAAAAAAAAAAAAAAAAATTGAGAAAAATGTAGTGGCTGTTTTAGTTACAGCTGTTTATATATCTAAAAAATTGTGAGCTGCTAAACTTACAGTGAGTGAGTTACTCAGATTTCACCAGGTGGAAATGCAATGGCCAGACCTTTACAGTATCTGCCCAAAGAGCCTGTGGGCCAAATGTAATGATACCAGACCAGCAGCCATACTTCTAGCAACGTAGCCAATGTTCTCTACATTCAGAATGATCTAAATGATCACAAATGTGCTGGGGTTCTCCCTGCTTTTACTTGCTTTCCTGTGCCAATAACATTCTTAGTGAAGGGGCCCCCCTGCAATCTTGAGGCTCGGGCAGTATATATGGAATTGGACAAACTGCCTGATCAAATCTGGGCATGTGAACAACTTACTGATTCCAGCATTAGTGAGCAATTTGCACTGACATGGTTGGTAGAAATTTGGCAGAATATCAATGTCTACATCATAATAAAAGGGAACAACCCCTTTGAAACTATTTCTGGAAAAAGTGGTTATTTAGAAACCACTAATTAATTTCTTGTCAATATTTTAGTGTTTCATTATTTGGAACTTCTCAAAAAATAACATACAGGGTTGGAAACATGTGCAGTTTATGTAATTGCTTTTATGATCCAGCAGAAGTTATTTTATATACACGTAGTGATTAAAATATAATTACATTTATTTAAAAAGTTGCTTTGCTGTACTTTTGAATTAGCTCAGACATTTTTATTCCAAATTCTGAATTTCTTTTGTTTTTCTTTTCATATTTGACGTTGCATTTCAGCTAGGCTAACAGCATGCTGTCACTTTCCACACAGGAGAGATGTGCATAGAAAGGCTAGAGAACGGAAGCTCTACTCACAGGAAGCCTAGTGGCAAGTGAATGAAGTCTTGTATAAATAAAATATAAATAAATACAGTCCCAAGTTACAGGCACTTTCAGAACGGCTGCAGACTCATGGGTCCTGAGAAGGTGGAAGAGGAACCTCTGGCGATGCCAAACGGGCTTGGTATATTTAGAAAAACAAAAGGAGGTTATAAAGAAGAAGAAAGTCCTGTTAAAACCATGTCCACCTAAATTATAACCTAGGTAAGTACCTGGAAAAGAACTTTTGTCATAAACCTTTGCAACCTAAATCAGGAGTAACATCCTGCCTGCTTTATGTGGCTTCCCTTCGCTTTTTACCTCAGTCTATTCTAATTAGATCTTTCACATTTAGAGCCAGAACATGAAAGACTAACAGCAGCAATGTTGTGTCAGTTTCAATCTATAAACAGTAGAACATAAGTGCAAAGTACAGAACACTGATAAGGTGACAACTTTTCTGCTTCTTAAAATGGCAACAGCAGCTTATCACATACACTTGGTTCAAAATCAACACCATACTGTTGTATTGGTACCAACAAGAATTCTGTTCCTGTGATCACTGATCATCCAGTCACATATACATGTAAACTTAAATTCTAATCTGAGCTCTGCCAGTAAGCCAGAAATCAGCAAACTATTTAGGATTGTAATACGCAGTAACGTAATGTTCTCTTACTGACCCACTCTAATACTTTGCACAATGCTTAATACCAAGGAAAGTGGGATGATATTTACAATACTATTGGCCATGCAGTAATTTAGTTTTCAGTGGGAGGAAACCATAATACCCCTATATGAAAGTCTACATGAAATTAATGGGGTTGTTCACCTTCAAAATATCTTTTTGTATGTTGTAGAGAGTGCTATTCTGAAACAATTTGCAATTGGTCTTCATTTATTATGCTTCATGTTTTTTTTAATTATTTAGCAGCTTTCCAGTTTGGAATTCTAGCAGCTATTTGGTTGCTAGGGTCCAAATTATTCTAGTAACCAGGCAGTGGTTTGTAAGAGAAACTGGAATATGAATAGGATGATAAGTAATAGAAAGAGTAATAGAAAGTAATAATACAATGAAATTGTAGCCTCAAAGAACAATAGTTTTTTGGCTGCTGGGATCAGTGACCCCCATTAGAAAGCTGGAAAGAGTCAGAAAAGGAAAGCAAATAATTAAAACTTGATAAAAAAAAAATGAAGACCAGATGAAAAGTTGCTAAGAACTTGCCATTCTTTAACATACCAAAATTTACCTTAAAGGTGAACCACCCTTTTAAGCACTTCAACGCAGATTGTGAAAATGGCACATAGAAAACTAGCTTACCCTTAAAATATGGCAATCTATGCAATTGCTTTGCTTCAAATAACATACTGTTATCCATGCCATGGGCTTATTGTGCTATAGCGTAAAACATGAGGTTTATGTGCAAACTTGCTTAACTCTGTAAACATTTGAGTTGTAGGTCTACACGGCCTCAGCAGAATACTGCAGAGAGAAAGGTTATTCTCTTTTGGTCTATAAAGATTCTAGATTCCAATAAGAAAATGTGCTTCTCCTTTATATATAGAGACAGAGAGAGCAAGCCACTGCTGCTTCATAGTAAGGATTTTAAGGTTAACATGTATTGCTCTGGGTGTCCTACACCTAGTGTGTCAGTTGTAAGGCAACAGTCCATGGGACTTAGGCATTGGAACAGTCAGTGCAACGGGTGCTCTCCTCTTGCCCGTAACTCTGTATCTGAATGAAGCATTTGTACATTCCATGTGTTTTCAGCAGTACATGTCTGGCTTTATTTTGCACTTCCTCCCACTTTGATGAGGCATCAGGACCTGATGGAAAACATGAGTGGTTAGAAAAGTAATTTCTCCAGCATTATCATGATTTGCTTTCTTCCTTTGATTTTTTTCTAGGTTTTTGCAAAGCACACTATGGTTATAAACTAGAGTTTAGTTCCCTATTTGTCCCCACCACATATGACAGATATGCACAGAAATACTACAGTTAATGATAGTGGCCATGAAGTTAAACTTACACAGTTGCAAATGTATTATGGCAGCAGATTTTCCTGTTGTGAGGGACCAGACATTAAGGTCTTTCACAGAGTAAACGTCTTCAATTTTCATCAGGTCATCCTTGATCCTATCCACATTCAGATGTCTTGGAACACCTCAAATGAAATGGACATGTTTAAGCAAATGTAGCCATTATACCCTGTTGTCAGAGAAACAAATTAAAGGGATTCTGTCACGAGAAAACATGTCTTTCAAAACGCATTCGTTAACAGAGCTCCTAAAGCAGAATTCTGTACTGAAATTCGTTTTTTAAAAGAGCAAACAGATTTTTTAATATTTAATTTTGAAATTTGACATGGGGCTAGATATTTTGTTAATTTCCCATGTGCCCTCAGTCATGTGACTTGTGCTCTGATAAACTTTATTCACACTTTACTGCTGAGCTGCAAGTTGGAGTGATATCCAAAAATGCTGCCATGCAGAATAGCACTCAATCCCAGTCCAGCTTGGGACTCCTCCAGTTACATGGGAGTAGGAGAAACAATAAGTTATCTGAAAGCAGTTCTAATGTGTAGCGCTGGCTCCTTCTGAAAGCTCAGACTCAGGCACAATGCACTGAGATGGCGCCTACACACCAATATTACAGCTTAAAAATTACTTTTGTTGGTTCAAGAAGAAAATTTTAAATGGTAGAGTGAATTATTTGCTATGTAAACAGTGTAATTTAGAAATAAAAGTACACCATAAAATGACAGAATCCCTTAAAGCAGTGCTGTCCAACTTCTGCCGTGCCGAGGGCCGGAATTTCTCTCGCATACATGGTGGAGAGCCCCTAACGGAAGCCAGTTTTGGCCACTCCCCCATTTTAAACCACACCCACTTCAACCATCATTCATATGTTAAAGAATTATATTATGTTATATTAAGACACACCCTTAAATCTATATGCCTCCTCCCCTGTGGATAGCACAGCAACCCCCAGCATATAATTACACACCTTAGGGACCATTTAATGTCTATTTTCAACTGCTAACAAACTCCCAGAACAAACCCCTGTCAGGTGTACTCTACTGCACATGTGAAACAAGAATTCTCGCAGAGGATGCCTGGGACACCAGTAGAAAGTAAAACGGAGGTGTGGCGCTCACAGTTTCACAGACTGGTGCAGTTTGCTCCTAACATTCAAATATGTGATGCAAGCAGCACTGTAGAGTAAGGGCCACAGCCATGAAAACATACAGATAGCACCATACCCCATACAACACAGGAGAAACAGCAGCTCTACATGCCCTCACTTCAATACTAGGTTTTTATACAACCAAAACTTGCCTCCAGGCAACCAGGAATTCAAAAATAAGCACCTGCTTTGAGGCCACTGGGAGCAACATCCAAGGGGTTGGGGGAGTAACATGTTGGGGAACACTGCTCTACTCCCACATGAAAATGGGAAGCAACATGTGACAATCCTCTACGTTTTGATCACTGCTACACACAAAATTACAGTTGCACAAGCAACAAAACCTAAGAAAATCTTATGTAATACCATAACAGCTTTTTTTTTTTTTTTTTTTTTTTTTTTTTTAAACATTTAAAAATTGTATCTGTCCCACCAACAACTACAGATAAACTCTTTATTGCCAACAAATGTTCTATTTTAGGGCTAGGTCATATGTTTCAATAGTAAAGCATTGTAAAAACAGCTGTGGAAGGTACAGGTATGGGATCCATTATTTAGAAAGCTCCAAATTATGGAAAAGCAATTTACCATAAACTTCATTTTAATCAAATAATTCTAATGTTTAAAATAGATTTCCTTCTTCTCTGTAATAATGATACCCCATATGTGGCAATGGGAAATAACCTGTGGATTCCTCTGTGCTTCGATCACTGCTACACACAAAATGACAGTTGTGCAGGACACAAAACCTAAGAAAACCGTAAATCTAGTGCCACACGGGGCTGGTTCTTGGCTTGCAGAAAAACGCAGGCAGAGAATCAGCCCCTATGCCGTCACAGGTTTCCTACACATCACCCCCAGTGCATTGCTGCTGATGGCTCACAATAAAATGGTTAACCTGAACAAAGGGCACTGCAGAAATAGCATAATAAATGGATTTAAATCCTCTCATAATTGCAGGAACTATCTTCAAATTTGCTACATGTGTTAGCAATCCAGGCATATTTATTATTTTATTGTGTGATTTTACAAGCAAATTACAGCGTTCTACAGTAATGCTGATTATGAGTTTTAGGTTGGAACTTAATAATAATATGGAATAAAAACATCACGTCACATAGCCCTTATACAAATAAGGCTTTTGCTCTTTAGTGGCATCAATAACATTTCCCCCTGTGTATCTCCCAGGTAAAACCCCGTTCAACTTGTTCGACATGTTAACATGTGCCCTACTTCCCAATTTAAACTTGAATTGCTGCCCACATGACTGTGTAGCAACCTAGTTATATAAATTATATTTATCTGAAGCAAACACCAGTGTAACAGTGAGGGGGAACCGTACATTATTTCTATTCATTTAAATACAACTTGTAGCTGTTTGCAAAATAAAGGACACATACACATGAAACAATCCACTTACCTTCAAGTATTATTAGCACTGTATCCCATACTAAGCGGACTGTAGTAAAAACAACAAGTACAGAAAATATGTAGGTACAGATTGGGTCCGCTATTTTGTATTCTGGCTGCAACACAGAAATGCAGATGGATTTATAGATGAATTGAAAAAACAAAGAGGGAAAAAGTAAACACTTGTAAAGATACCAACACTATATAAAAAAAAAGTCAAAACCATGTTATTGCTATGACCTAATTTGATAAATATTTGGCATTGCAGCTGATTTAACTTATTAGTTTAACTCATTTTAGAAGCTCAGCAAGTCTTGACTGAATGAGAGCATTTTTTGGTTCTACAGTTTTTTTTAGAAAAAAGTTATTTTAATGAAGAAAGAAAAAGAAGACACATACCTTGAATCGTATAATATAGGCTGCTATTAAAACACCAATACTTTGAGCCAAGTCTCCTAGTGCATGGACAAATGCAGCTCTAACTGCCAGACTCCCATGACTATGCCCATGAGGGCTTGGTGAATTAGCTGCAGGTCCATGAGAATGTGAATGATGGTGACCAGACTGACTTAATAAAATTCCCATTCTGTGAAGGATAGAAAAAAACTGTAATAATGTCACAGTATTCACCCCCTTGGCATTTTTCATGTTTTGTGACATTCCTAATTTAAATGTTTCTTAATCTTATTTTATGTGATAATTCTGCACAAAATAGTCTAAGTTGGTGAAGTGAAATGAGAAAAATATATATAACATAACAATTAAAAAAAACTGAAAATTGGCATGTGCATATGTATTCACCCCCTTTGCCATGAAGCCCCTAAAAAGTCCTGGTGCAACCAACTACCTTTAAAAGTCACATAATTGGTGCAATGAAGACCATCTATGTGCAATCTTAGTGTCACATGATCTTTAAGTATAAACACACCCTTTCTGAAGGGCCCCAGAGGCTTCATCACCACTAAGCAAGAGGCATCACACCATGAAGACCAATGATCTCTAGAAAGGAGTCAGGGACTAAGTTTTTGAGAAGTACAAGTCAGGGTTGGGTTATAAAAAAAAAATAAAAAATATCCAAATCTTTGAGGATCCCCCGGAGCACCATCAAATCCATAATCTTCAAATGGAAAGAACATGGTACCACAACAAACCTGCCAAAAAAGGGCCACCCACCAAAACTCACAGACCGGGCAAGGAGGGCATTAATGAGAGAGGCAGCACAGAGACCAAAGGTAACCCTGAAGGAGTTGCAGAGTTTCACAGCAGAGACTGGAGTATCAGTCCATAGGAACACAATAAGCCATACACTCCAAAGAGATGGACACTCGAGTGGTTTAAGGGGAAACATTTAAATATGTTGGAATGGCCTAGTCAAAATCCAGAATCATCTGAGAATCAGTGTTCAGACTTGAAGTTTGCTGTTCACAAGCGAAAAACATCCAACATGGAGGAGCTGGAGCAGTTTTGCTTTGAGGAATGGGCAAAAATCCCAGTGGCAAGATGTGGCAAGCTCATAGAGACTTATCCAAAGCGACTTGCAGGTGTAATTGCCGCAAAAGGTGGCTCTATAAAGTACTGACTTTATGGGGGGTGAAGAGTTATGCACGCTGAAGTTTTCTGTTATTTTGTCCTATTTGTTGTATTTTTTTTTTTATTGTGAAGCAAACATCTTCAAAGTTGTAAGCATGTTCTGTAAATGAAATGGTCTCTCTCAAATAACTCTCAAAATAATCCATTTTAATTCCAGGTTGTAAGGCAACAAAACATGGAAAATGCCAAGGGTGGGGGGGAATACTTTAGCAAAGAACTGTAGCTTACAGATGTCAGTAAAGTATGTTAAAGGGAAACTATACCCCCAAACAATGTAGGTCTCTATATAAATATATTGCATAAACAAGCTCATATGTAAAACCCTGCTTCATCTAAATAAACCATTTTCATAAAAATATACTTTTTAGTAGCATGTGCTATAGGGTACTCCTAAATAGAGAATTGCTATTTTTATCTTGGTAACTAATGATATGTGGAAGATAACAAGCTGTAGATTGGAAGCTTTGAAATGATTATTTAAACATTTCACAACTTTTTATAAAAACTGATACATTTAGGAAAGCATTGTAACTTTGTAGATTGTAAGGTCTTTTGGGCAGGGCTCTCTTCACCTCTTGTATCGGTTATTGGTTGCTTTATTTGTTACTCTGTATGTCCAATGTATGAAACCCACTTATTGTACAGCGCTGCGGAATATGTTGGCGCTTTATAAATAAATGTTAATAATAATAACTTGGTAATTTGGAGTAGAAAGATTCATCAGAATATGTTCTTTCCAAAAATGTATAGTTTTCTAGGGTAAACCTACTTTAAGTGGAATATTTGGCCTTGAAATCTAAACTATGCAGCTTTCTTGAGCAGTGCTTTGGAAATTTGGTAGCGTACTGCTGGGAGTTTTTGACCCATTCAAGTGAGAAATCTGCATAAAACTATATATATTTGGCATTGGTGCGTTCAAGAGACATGGGACTTTCCAAATCAGTTGTACTTTTGTGCAGAAAAATGAATGAATATGTTTCTGATGTTTCTATGGAAAATATAATTTTCTTCATTTTTTACACATTTAGAAGTGTTACAGAAGTGGAATTACACTAAAATTCTAGCATATTTTGAAAGCTTAGTTTATCCCCAAAAAAAACCAAAGGCCCCTAAAGTGAAATAGTGCAAAATGTTAAAAAATGGTATAGGAATAAAAGTTCCACTTTGTCCAAATTGGCTGTCAGTGAAAGGGTTAAAGGATGAACTGCCATACATACTCGCCTGGCAAGGAACTATAAAGAATTTAATCACAACTGGTGTTTGTTACCTTGGCTTGTAATTGAAGTTATAAAGAAAGGGAAAGATGGGGATATGAATAAATTGCTCCTACAAAGAGACAATAATTTGATTTAAAAGCTGCATACCCTAGCATCTCACAGGTTAAGTAATGCTTGGAGCATTAATTTTTTTTTTTTTTTGCTTACAGATAAATTTGGCTGCCCTCGTCTGTTCTGAAGCATCATGTGGCAAGGCATCTGCTTTATGTTCATAACAGGATAAAGTTAATATTTATTCAGCAATATGTTTATTTTCTTAACTTTATGAAACTGGCTATATGCCTTGTGCTTTCTCTTGCCTATACTGGCTATATGCCTTGTGCTTTCTCTTGCCTATACTGGCTATATGCCTTATGCTTTCTCTTGCCTATACTGGCTATATGCCTTGTGCTTTCTCTTGCCTATACTGGCTATATGCCTTGTGCTAGACCCTTTAAAGGAGGAGAACAAATTAAATCACTGGGGTGTACCAAATGTTAGCAGTGATTGTAATCACTTACCTGATACCCTGGGCCAGTGCTCCTGTTAGCAGAAAACTGCACCAGGGTACTTGTGAGTGAGCGATCCTCTTCCTCCCTTCTTTCTGGGACCGGTGCAGTTTTCTGATAACTGGATCAGCAGCCTGGGGTATCAGGTAAGTGATTATAATCACTGGGGTGTTCCTAAAATTTGGCACCCCCCAGTGATTGAACCTTTCCTTCTCCTTTAAAGGATAATACATAAACATAAACATTGAGCTTCTGCGTAAAAGATTCAAACTTACATGAGGTTTACTGCAACACCTACAGCTGCAGTGATCAACATCACATCTCCATTAATGTTATAGTCCATGTGAATTGTCCTTTGTATGGCTTCATACAACAAAAAGCCTGTAAGGATGTATACCAGAATCACGCTGACAATGGCAGACAAAACCTCTGTAAAAGAAGAAAATGTATTTTAACAGTTAGCTAGTAGTAACCTTGACTAAGGCCCTTATTGTGGTTGGTCTAGGGCAGGGATCCCCAACCTTTTGAGCCACATTTAAATGGAAAAAGTGTTGGGGAGCAACACAAGCATGAAAATGGTTCCTGGGGTGCTAATGAGAGCTATAATTGGCTACTTAATAGCCCCTATGTGGACTGGCAGCCTTTTTGGCATTATACTTGGTTTTTATGCAAACAAAACTTGCCGTCTCCTTACCAGGAATTGAAAAATAACTACCTGGTTTGGGGGCACTGAGAGCAATATCCAAGGGGTTTGTGAGCATGTTGCTCATGAGCCATTGGTTGGGGATCACTGGTCTAGGGCAATGGTCCCCAACCAGTGGCTCACAAGCAACATGTTGCTCCCAGTGGCCTCAAAGCAGGTGCTTATTTTTGAATTCTTGGCTTGGAAGCAAGTTTTGGTTGCATAAAAACCCAGTCGGTGTAATGCCAAACAGAGCGACCTGTAGGCTGCCTTACTTAGGGGCTACCAAATCACCGATTACAGCTCTTATTTGACACCCCTGAAAGTTTTTCATACTTGTGTTGCTCCCAAATTATTTTTCCATTTGAATGTCACTTACGCATATAAAAAGGGTTGAGGATCCCTGGTCTTGGGTAACAATAAATAAACATATCTGTTTACACCAGAAGCTAAGTATAAAAGGGCTTACTCAGAGATTAAAGGGGATCACAAAAAAACAACAAAAGCAACTTTTGCATGTTACATTATTTTTGTGGTTTGAAAGTTATTTGTAAATGTTATTTGAAATTGGAATTAGCATCTATCTGGCAGTTTTCTTTGTTTCTGGTTCTGCCTATTGAAACTAATGCAACAGAAGCTAACTATTTATAGACCTAGAAGATAACCGAGTTTTGCTACACTGTTTTAAGAGTCAGAACCAGACAACAGAAAGAAATAAAAATATTCTGCATGCAAATGCAGTTACAATAACTGGAAACATGGAAAAAGCTTAATTAATGCATAACTCAACCTGGCTTACAAGCAGTACTTGGCAAAAAGCAAGAATCTAGGTCAGCAAATTCCAGATCTGTTGATATAAACAAAAACAAAGCCACACAAACCATCTTTAATGATGGCTGGTTTTCTTACCAAACGTCACAGACCATTAATGATGTTATTGTATGTGACACCCAATAAAATACTCCTGTCAACTTCTTTGGGTTCCTGGAAGTTACCCAGTTGTGTACCCCTCCCCCTGCATTTTATTATAATATATATATATATATATATATATTTTTTTTTTTTTTTTTTTTTTTTTTTTAAACAGTACAATTTTATTGAAGTGTTCAAACATGACAGTGTAGTTCCTTCAAGCAGTTATATAACTTCAAATTGCAGTGTAACGTGGCAGTATATACAATAGCTTAACATTGTACAATACATTTAATGTATGCGTGTCTTACAATTGAGCAGGGTTTTGCAAAAACATTGAGAAACAAGAAAAATAAGTTCTAGGTAACAAGTATGTATGCAGTGAATGTAAGATATTGAATAAAATACAATATCCCAAATACCAGCTGTGTGTTAATGTCTTTCTTTGGGGTAACCAGGGCCAGAAGTTATTTAATATAGAGGGGAAGAATTCATGCATCCTTGCAGCACTAACAAAGGGGGTAGCTATTGTAATAGGGGTGGAATTAAGTTCAGGTGGCCAAGTTTGTCCAGGGTGACCAACTTTTTAAACAATGTTGCAAAGGTCAATCTCCTCCAGCAAGACAGGTCTGTCAGTCTGCTGCCTTGTGTTACACTGTTTTAAAAGTCAGAGCCACTTTGGACAAAAGTAGCCGCCATCCTTACCAAACTGTTCAATACGGATATTTCTCCATGCCCCAAGATAATGCTTTTAGGCCATAAACTGCAAGGCCTCAATAACTCTGCACAATGCCTCACACAGCCCAATGGAAATCAAACTCACAATTAACTGGAAAAGTCCTAGATAAAATTGAATATATACACACCAACGAAGTTCTCAAATATCTACTGGAAAACAAAAAAGTATGCATATGAAGTAATGCATGTGAATAGGAAGGAAAAGAGCAAGAGAATGTTTACACAGTGTAAGCTATTATGAGAATCCTTCCAAATGTACAAAAGGGCAGCTTTGATGGTCAGTGCAAGAGTTAAACGACCATTTATTCATGTAAATACATGGGCAACAGAAATGAAAATTATATATACTAATGATTTGTGTAGAAAGCCCAACAAAATGTAAGCACAGAATCTTAATATTACCATGGAACAAATGAAAGTACACACATCTAAATTGTTAATTATAATTCAGCCAAGCCATCTGCACAGCCAAACCCATAAACATAGCTATTACATGGGTCAATGTCCTTTTACAATGGTTGTGAAATAAAATGAGCCGTACCCAGACGATGAAATCCAAAGGTGAAACGCTTGTTTGGAGGTTTTGAAGACAGACATAGAGCAAGCAGGGTCAAAATAATACTGCTGAGGTCAGAAAGCATATGGAGTGCATCAGTCATGATAGCAAGGCTGTTGGCAACATATCCGCCTGAAATAGAAGAATTAACAGTGTCAGAGGCAAGAAGTTTATATATAAACAAAAATAAAAAAAAGTTATTTATTTAAGGGCATAAAAGTAGTTGCTGCTTGGAGAAAACAATGAACTACTGAGTAGAATGAGTTCAAAAGTCCATTTTTCATATATCGCAGCACTTTTGCTGTCTTGGACTTGAGGGCTCATTCACTAGGTTCTAATCACAAAGGTGCTGGTGCCCAAACACATTACTCTAAATTTGCATGCCTGCTTTCCAGCAAAGGAGCAGGTTCAAAGTAATGGTTGCCTAGAAGGGATATTCCCTTTGTGTGTTGCTCCTTAAAGGGGATGTAAGGGCACAAAATGATATTGCATGTAGTGATTGTAAACCTAAAATGGATCATATTTGCAAAGTACTTCAATTACAATTTAGTAGGAAGGAAACTTTGCGTGACTTTGAAAATCGAATAGTGAATACTAGACTCCCAGTAATACCAGACCCATGGCTAGAGGCCTGCCCAGAGGCAGAACCCTCTGACTAATTAAACATTGTGTTAATATGCTGTATTGACTATCCCACAGGTCTTTTGATAACATACCATTACCTGTTGTCTTAATGTATCTATTGCTCTGATGGCATACATTGGGGCTGTTTCACCTAATTTCTACGGTCATTGCACTGCCTGTACACATTTTCTGTTTGCATTGTTGTGAAAATCAATAAATAAAACATTTTAAAAAAGGTTATTGTATCATCTCCAAAAAGTCGAATCATAAAAACTTACATACCACAATATAATTTGGCAAAACATTCACAAATAAAGGGGAACTTGATTAGATTTCAATGTCAAACCTCAGACATTGATAAATATGCTGTTAAAAGTTAGCAATACAATAACAAACACTTTAACATTTATTGTACTGCACTGCAGATCATGATGGCACTTCAAAAATACATGTTAATAATAATATGACAACTGAGCAAAAGAAAATGTATACAGTTAGGTTTTATGTAACACATAATGCGTCATGTGAAAGATTCTTTCCCAGACAGGTTTAAAAAAGCCCTCACTGGCCATGCCCTTTCAGTAGTACCGTCACAATCACGCCACGTGACACCGGGACAGGGAAACAAGGGGTTACACTCAGTCACCTTTCACACAGGTTAGACTAACATCAAGCACCCCCAAACACACCACCGCCCCAAATAACTATTCGCTGCCACCATCTAGCATTAACAGGCGATAAAAACCTAATCTCCCTGCTCTCTACAACATGTACTATTTCCTAATACACAAATGTTTCACACACTCTCTCTTACTGTAGTTATGGTTAGCTTCCACTAATTCAACAAGCACTCTAGCAGCCAAAGGGTTAAATTACAGTCGAACACACTCTCCTGCTAGCAGTTAATATATTTTAGGCCCAAACGTCATACAAGTACATGAGTCTTAGAGCCAAAGGACATAACTTATTACATTTTATATTTAACCCTTTTACTGCCAGCCATTTTGGTCAAAGCGGAACTTGTATTGCCAGACAGTTTTTGAACATTTTGCACTGTTTCACTTTAGGGGCCTTTCCTCGGGGGGACTTTTAGTTTACCAAGGAAAACAATATATCGTTTTTTTCAGAACAACCTAAGCTTTCAAAATATGGTAGAATTTTTGTGTAATTCCAATTCTGTAACAAGATATAGGCTTCTAAATGTCTAAAAATGCAAAAAAAATCAAATTTTCCATAATATAATCACACATACTAGAAACAAAAATTATTTTATGCACGAATATACAACTGATTTGGAAAGTCCCATGTCTCCTGAACGTGCCAATACCAAATATATATAGTTTTATGGAGATTTCTCACTTGTATAGGTCAAAAACTCCCAGCAGTACACTACCAAATTCCCAAAGCACTGCTCCAAAAAAACTGCATACTTTGGATTTCAAGGCCAAAATTCCACTAACAGAAGGTTTATCCCAGAAAATTGTACATTTTTGGAAAGAACTGATTCTGGGGAATACAGAATAGGCACAACTGTCTGTCTACTCCAAACTATCAAGTCGCAATGCTTTCCTAAAGTTATTGGTTTTTATCAAAATTTGTGATTTTTTTTAAAAATCGCTTCAAAGCTTCTAGTCTATAGTATCTTATCTCCTACAGGTCATAAAGTAACCAAATAAAACACCCTAAATATGAATGCCTGGGGTCCACTGAACAGTTTGATGCCCAATATGTATAGGTTTACCTAAGTATGTGGCATGTAGGGGCCCCAATGTGAACATACCCCATATGAACTGTCATTTCTGTCATTTCAGCTTCTGCAAAATCAACACATTTACATCATTATATGTGGGATGAAGCTAGTAAAAAGTACGCTCACCCCAGAAAGTCATATATTTTTGGAAAGTACACATTCCCCCGAATCTAAAATGGGTACCCATGTCTTTCTACTCCAAAGTACCAAGCCGCACAGCTTTTCTAAAGTTAGCAATTTTGATGACATTTCCAAAAATCCCCTCAAAGCTTCCACTTTGAAGCATCTTATCTCCCACATAGCATTAGGTACCAAGATAAAACACCCTGAATTTGAACGCCAGGGGTCCACTGAACAGTTTGATGCCCAATATGTATAGGTTTACCTAAGTATGTGGCATGTAGGGGCCCCAATGTGAACATACCCCCATATGAACTGTCATTTCTGTCATTTCAGCTCCTGCAAAATCAACACATTTACATTATTATATGTGGGATAAAGCTACAAAAAAGTACGCTCACCCCAGAAAGTCATATATTTTTGGAAAGTACACATTCCCCCGAATCTAAAATGGGTACCCATGTCTTTCTACTCCAAAGTACCAAGCCGCACAGCTTTTCTAAAGTTAGCAATTTTGATGACATTTCCAAAAATCCCCTCAAAGCTTCCATTTTGAAGCATCTTATCTCCCACATAGCATTAGGTACCAAGATAAAACACCCTGAATTTGAACACCAGGGGTCCACTGAACAGTTTGATGCCCAATATGTATAGGTTTACCCAAGTATGTGGCATGTAGGGGCCCGAATGTGAACATACCCCCATATATACTGTCATTTCTGTCATTTCAGCTTCTGCAAAATCAACACATTTACATCATTATATGTGGGATAAAGCTAGTAAAAAGGATGCTCACCCCAGAAAGTCATATATTTTTGGAAAGTACACATTCCCCCGAATCTAAAATGGGTACCTATGTCTTTCTACTCCAAAGTACCAAGCCGCACAGCTTTTCTAAAGTTAGCAATTTTGATGACATTTCCAAAAATCCCCTCAAAGCTTCCACTTTGAAGCATCTTATCTCCCACATAGCATTAGGTACCAAGATAAAACACCCTGAATTTGAACGCCAGGGGTCCACTGAACAGTTTGATGCCCAATATGTATAGGTTTACCTAAGTATGTGGCATGTAGGGGCCCCAATGTGAACATACCCCCATATGAACTGTCATTTCTGTCATTTCAGCTCCTGCAAAATCAACACATTTACATAATTATATGTGGGATAAAGCTACAAAAAAGTACGCTCACCCCAGAAAGTCATATATTTTTGGAAAGTACACATTCCCCCGAATCTAAAATGGGTACCCATGTCTTTCTACTCCAAAGTACCAAGCCGCACAGCTTTTCTAAAGTTAGCAATTTTGATGACATTTCCAAAAATCCCCTCAAAGCTTCCACTTTGAAGCATCTTATCTCCCACATAGCATTAGGTACCAAGATAAAACACCCTGAATTTGAACACCAGGGGTCCACTGAACAGTTTGATGCCCAATATGTATAGGTTTACCCAAGTATGTGGCATGTAGGGGCCCGAATGTGAACATACCCCCATATATACTGTCATTTCTGTCATTTCAGCTCCTGCAAAATCAACACATTTACATCATTATATGTGAGATAAAGCTACAAAAAAGTACGCTCACCCCAGAAAGCCATATATTTTTGGAAAGTACACATTCCCCCGAATCTAAAATGGGTACCCATGTCTTTCTACTCCAAAGTACCAAGCCGCACAGCTTTTCTAAAGTTAGCAATTTTGATGACATTTCCAAAAATCCCCTCAAAGCTTCCATTTTGAAGCATCTTATCTCCCACATAGCATTAGGTACCAAGATAAAACACCCTGAATTTGAACACCAGGGGTCCACTGAACAGTTTGATGCCCAATATGTATAGGTTTACCCAAGTATGTGGCATGTAGGGGCCCGAATGTGAACATACCCCCATATATACTGTCATTTCTGTCATTTCAGCTCCTGCAAAATCAACACATTTACATCATTATATGTGAGATAAAGCTACAAAAAAGTACGCTCACCCCAGAAAGCCATATATTTTTGGAAAGTACACATTCCCCCGAATCTAAAATGGGTACCCATGTCTTTCTACTCCAAAGTACCAAGCCGCACAGCTTTTCTAAAGTTAGCAATTTTGATGACATTTCCAAAAATCCCCTCAAAGCTTCCATTTTGAAGCATCTTATCTCCCACATAGCATTAGGTACCAAGATAAAACACCCTGAATTTGAACGCCAGGGGTCCACTGAACAGTTTGATGCCCAATATGTATAGGTTTACCTAAGTATGTGGCATGTAGGGGCCCCAATGTGAACATACCCCCATATATACTGTCATTTCTGTCATTTCAGCTCATGCAAAATCAACACATTTACATCATTATATGTGGGATAAAGCTACAAAAAAGTACGCTCACCCCAGAAAGTCATATATTTTTGGAAAGTACACATTCCCCCGAATCTAAAATGGGTACCCATGTCTTTCTACTCCAAAGTACCAAGCCGCACAGCTTTTCTAAAGTTAGCAATTTTGATGACATTTCCAAAAATCCCCTCAAAGCTTCCACTTTGCAGCATCTTATCTCCCACATAGTGTTAGGTACCAAGATAAAACACCCTAAATATGAACGCCAGGGGTCCACTGAACAGTTTGATGCCCAATATGTATAGGTTTACCTAAGTATGTGGCATGTAGGGGCCCCAATGGGAACATACCCCCATATGATCTATCATTTCAGCTCCTGCAAAATCAACACATTTACATCCTTTATGTGGGATAATGCTACAAAAAAAGTACATTCACCCCAGAAAGCCATATATTTTTGGAAAATACACATCCCCCCGAATCTATAATGGGTAAATATTTCTTATTGCTACAAAGTACCAAGCTGTAAAGCTTTCCTAAGTTTGCAGATTTATATGACATTTTCGAAAATCGCATAAAAATGTTGCAATTTGCCGCATTTATCTCTCACAATTTCTTGATAAAGATCAGATAAAGACAAATCACCCCAAAAAGGAACACCAGAGGTCTACTGAACAGTTTGATGCCCAATATGCATAGATATACCAAAGTCTGCGGTATGTACTGAACCCTAAATGAAAATAGCGCATAAGGATTTCTCGCCTGCCAGCTCAGCTTTTGCACACAGAGCCCCCTGTCAGTGTATTATGTGCCAAAACTTCCCCTAACTATACAGAGACCCCCACAAAACCATATATTTTTGGAAAGTACACATTCTGACAAATCCAACAAAGGTAAAGAGTCCTTTCTACACCAAAGTACCAAGCCGCAAAGCTTTCCTAAAGTTATCGGTTTTTATGACATTTCAGAAAATCGCCTAAAAATGTTGCAATTTGCCGCATTTATCTCACACAATTTCTTGCGTACAAAGGCAAGTCACCCCAAATAGGAACACCAGAGGCCTACTGAACAGTTTGATGCCCAATATGCATAGATATACCAAAGTCTGCGGTATGTACTGAACCCTAAATGAAAATAGCGCATAAGGATTTCTCGCCTGCCAGCTCAGCTTTTGCACACAGAGCCCCCTGTCAGTGTATTATGTGCCAAAACTTCCCCTAACTATACAGAGACCCCCACAAAACCATATATTTTTGGAAAGTACACATTCTGACAAATCCAACAAAGGTAAAGAGTCCTTTCTACACCAAAGTACCAAGCCGCAAAGCTTTCCTAAAGTTATCGGTTTTTATGACATTTCAGAAAATCGCCTAAAAATGTTGCAATTTGCCGCATTTATCTCACACAATTTCTTGCGTACAAAGGCAAGTCACCCCAAATAGGAACACCAGAGGCCTACTGAACAGTTTGATGCCCAATATGCATAGATATACCAAAGTCTGCGGTATGTACTGAACCCTAAATGAAAATAGCGCATAAGGATTTCTCGCCTGCCAGCTCAGCTTTTGCACACAGAGCCCCCTGTCAGTGTATTATGTGCCAAAACTTCCCCTAACTATACAGATCCCCCACAAAACCATATATTTTTGGAAAGTACACATTCTGACAAATCCAACAAGGGTAAAGAGTCCTTTCTACACCAAAGTACCAATCTGCAGAGCTTTCCTAAAGTTATTGGTTTTTATGACATTTCAGAAAATTGCCTAAAAATGTTGCAATTTGTCACATTTATCTCACACAATTTCTTGCGTACAAAGGCAAATCACCCCCAATAGGAACACCAGAGGCCTACCGAACAGTTTGATGCCCAATATGCATAGATATACCAAAGTCTGCGGTATGTACTGAACCCTAAATGAAAATAGCGCATAAGGATTTCTTGCCTGCCAGCTCAGCTTTTGCACACAGAGCCCCCTGTCCGTGTATTATGTGCCAAAACTTCCCCTAACTATACAGATCCCCCACAAAACCATATATTTTTGGAAAGTACACATTCTGACAAATCCAACAAGGGTAAAGAGTCCTTTCTACACCAAAGTACCAATCTGCAGAGCTTTCCTAAAGTTATTGGTTTTTATGACATTTCAGAAAATTGCCTAAAAATGTTGCAATTTGTCGCATTTATCTCACACAATTTCTTGCGTACAAAGGCAAGTCACCCCAAATAGGAACACCAGAGGCCTACTGAACAGTTTGATGCCCAATATGCATAGATATACCAAAGTCTGCAGTATGTACTGAACCCTAAATGAAAATAGCGCATAAGGATTTCTCGCCTGCCAGCTCAGCTTTTGCACACAGAGCCCCCTGTCAGTGTATTATGTGCCAAAACTTCCCCTAACTATACAGAGACCCCCACAAAACCATATATTTTTGGAAAGTACACATTCTGACAAATCCAACAAGGGTAAAGAGTCCTTTCTACACCAAAGTACCAAGCCGCAAAGCTTTCCTAAAGTTATCGGTTTTTATGACATTTCAGAAAATCGCCTAAAAATGTTGCAATTTGCCGCATTTATCTCACACAATTTCTTGCGTACAAAGGCAAGTCACCCCAAATAGGAACACCAGAGGTCTACTGAACAGATTGATGCCCAATATGCATAGATATACCAAAGTCTGCGGTATGTACTGAACCCAAAATGAAAATAGCGCATAAGGATTTCTCGCCTGCCAGCTCAGCTTTTGCACACAGAGCCCCCTGTCAGTGTATTATGTGCAGTAACCCCCCCTAACTATACAGTGACCCCCAGAAAACCATATATTTTTGGAAAGTACACATTCTGATGAATTCAAAATAGGTAAAGTTATTTTTGTACACCAAAGTTACACCTGGCAAAGCTACGCTAAAAACAGATCAGGAACACTTATATAGGGATAAAATGTGATAAAACCACAAAAATTGTGCAAATCAGTGAAACAACAAAATAAGTTACATGACAGTGTAATTAGTGGCCAGAATATCTGATCCAATAGTTACGCTGTCAAAATAAACAGTTTTTAGGTAAAAGAAAATAAAAACAAAGTGGTAAAATGAAAAAAAAAAAAAAAAAAAGCAAAACAAAAAAAACCCAAAGTGTTTGTGTATACATGTGTGTACATGTGTAAAAGTTGTGTGATAGTGTGTAAGTGTGTATATGAGTGTAAATAAGTGTATAAAAGTGTGAAAAATGAAAAAAAAAAAAAAAAAAATAAAAAATAAAAAAATGCTAAAATGTGTGCTGTAAGTGTGTGTAAATGTATGTAAGTGTGTATAAATGTATGTAAATGTGTGTATAAGTGTGTAAAAGTGTGTAAATGCAATAAAAAAAAAAAGTCCTTACCTGTTCCTGAAGACCGATCGCCTCCTTCGTCATTTGGGCCGGCGCTGGGGGAGAGGGAGGAAGCAGGAAGCAGCAGATGCGATGCGATCGCATCTGCTGCTTCCTGGAGGGTCCTGCGAGCGATCGGCTCGCAGGACCCTGATGACAGCCCCCCTGGCACATTGCCCAGGGGGGCTGTCATTGTTAGAAGCCCTCTGCAGCGGCGGCACATGCCGCCGCTGCAGAGGGCAGCGCTTAAACGCCAACGACGTATGAGACACGTCGTTGGCGTTTAAGCCCTTTTACTGCCATCACGTATGCCATACGTGCTTGGCAGTAAAAGAGTTAATATTACAAAGGTAAACAGTGCATTTACAAAGATATTACAAAAAGAGACACACCCCCCCCCCCCCCCGCACATGCCAGCTGAGTCTTGCTCACAACTCCGGTTCCCAAACCCCCCCTCCGATCCCCGCTCCGTGCACAACGCTCACCGCACCCCCCCACCTGCCGGCTGTGTCTTACTCACAACTCACAAGTGACAGTTGCTCACAACTCCAGACACCCCCCCCCCCCCCCCCCCTTCGATCCACGCATTTTTTTTTCTGAAAAAAAAATTGTGCTTTAATGAATGGGCCCCCCCAAGTGTGATATAGAGAGTGATATTTTGAGACAATTTCTTCATTTGTTATTATTTGTTGTTTTTGAATTATGTAGCTTTTTGTGCAGCAACTCTTCATTTTGGAAATTCAGCAGCTATCTAGTTGCTATGGTCTAAATTATACTAATAACAAGGCAGTGGTCTGAATGACAAAAGAAAGATAATAAAAAGTATTAATAACAATACAATTGCAGCCTCACAAAGCTATATTTTTTTTGTCTGCCAGGGTCAGTGACCCCCATTTAAAAAGCATTCAAAAACTATAATAAAAATTAAAAACCACCAAAAGGTGCTAAGAATGTGTCATTCTATAAGATACTAAAAGTTAACTTAAATGCAAACTACCCTTTAATCTAAAACATGACAAGGAACCAGCAATTAAAACCCACTCATTTTAATTTTGGGTTGCAAGATTGGAATCTCCAATATCTGGCATGTTAACCTTTCAACAAACTCATTGACCCAAATGCATCAGTCTAATTCAGGTCAGATTAATAGCACTAGCATGAAACAGGCCTAAAGGAATGTCAGATTTCATACTGAAAGTTAGGCACTCATATACACATCATATAAAAACCTGCACTACAAGCTCCTAACAGAAGGGAGTAACATCATTGTAATACCTGGAATGTGGGAGTGGGTGGAAATCAATACTTATTACGGAAGCTCAAGGCAATTATGATCAGTATGACAATGCCAACAACTAAAGGGTTTTTCCTGAGTGTTCATTAACAAACATATAACATTTCTTTGTTGCTATAAGAATGCTGTGAATCTCATTTATCAATATCATACTAATGTAAATCACACATACATCTGAAGATTACCATTGCTATTTTGAGGTACTTCATATATGAAGGAGTCAACACTGTTGGTGCAGGACAGGGGTGCCCCCCCGCTGATCTACTTTTGACTCCTCTCCGCGTACGTACGCATACCCAATAAACATGCCGCACTTCTGCATTTCACACCTTCAACGCCGTCAACCAGAAATCCACGGGGGATCGACTGGTGGACTGCGATTGACGTTTTGGTCACCCCTGGTGTAGGAGATACAAATCCGTGAGGAGGAATCTTCATGAACAGCATTATTGTACTGCCTTCATTCCATTTCATTATCAAGTCACTTCTGAGCTGCCTGTCACTGCTGAATGCCATAACTTAAGAAAGAGACAGGGGCCCCTTGAGAAAGGGTCCTAAATATTGCTATCTAAATGAATTACAGGCTTTTATATCTGGATTGTACAAACTGTGTACAGTGGTATCACTGGCTTTACTGTAGGATTATATGAAATCCAAACCACCTCTCTTAAAAGAATGTACGCCACCTTACACCTTGTGTCAGGATTATGGCAAGTAGTGACTAAAAATGTTAACCTTTCCAATGCAAGGGTGATACTGGTGTATGTACAGTATAATAACACCCCCGCCTGTGTGCGCCCTAATCAGTTTGCCGTATGCTGCCTGTGTGCACCCTAATCGGTTTGCCGTATGCTGCCTGTGTGCGCCCTAATCGGTTTGCCGTATGCTGCCTGTGTGCGCCCTAATCGGTTTGCCGTATGCTGCCTGTGTGCGCCCTAATCGGTTTGCCGTATGCTGCCTGTGTGCGCCCTAATCGGTTTGCCGTATGCTGCCTGTGTGTGCCCTAATCTGTTTGCCGTATGCTGCCTGTGTGTGCCCTAATCAGCTAATCACTAAGGCTACTTTACCATGCAAATCATCTTAATTTTTACCACCAGAGATTTCCAGGGAAATCCTAATATGCTCAACTGAAACTGCCTTAACTATTACTCTCAAATGCACCCCTCGCCTTAAACACTTTAAGCCTCTTACTATAACACCCAACTCTCAAACTTTTAAAGGGGAATATAAACCTCTATACATTATTATTATTATTATTTATATAGCGCCATCAATTTACGCAGTGCTTTACAGAATAGAGGGGTACAAAAGACGGAACAGTTAACATGTACATATAAACAATTAACAAAAATGGTTTGCAGTTACAGTGAATGAGGATCGGATACACTAGGGGGGGAAATAATGAGTGTATACATAATACAACTCGTACAAAAGAGCTTACACACAGTATATGCACAGGTTTGTATTTAGCACAATGAAATCCAAACTGAGACCTCCCCAATGTTGTTAAATGATATTTGCATTGGGAATTGTAGTTGAACAACAGCTGGGGGCAGTGAGCCAGGAGTACTGCTATTTGTTGGGTGCTGCAAGTTTTGGTTAAACTACAGATACATTAGTAGGAAGGTGCCCACTACTGGGAGGAGCCAACTAGGGAATCTTGTTCTTCACTAGCAAAACAATAACACTCACCCACAAGTTCCCCCACCATGAAGAGGAGATAAAGGGCCGCAGCCAGGAGCAGCTTTCTCTTCACCTTGCCCTGTTTCCTCCTCTCCCTATGGTTGCTGCACTTCTCACACGGTTCCGTCTTGACCCGGTTCTGCCAGCTCTCCAATAAGGACTCATCATCAGAGGCCATGTTCATGGGTACCCCATTTGCTGCCACCGGTTCATCTGCCACCAGAACCCGCAGCTTATTGAACCTGGGCAAAACCTCTTCACCCTCCAGTGCCGGTTCCTCCGTGCAATCAAAGCCAGTGGCATCGTTCAAGTAAGGTGGCTGGTCAGACCTCTGGAAAGCCGACCTGACAGAGCTCCACCAGGCTTGTGGCCGCCACATGTCGGCACCGCTCAGCCAGCCCAGGCTGTAGAAGCCACTCACTTCTCAGATCCTCACACTCTGAATGACACAGTCAGGGCTTCCGGGTTTGTTTTCGGCTGAGCGCAAACATTGAGTCACGTGTTCACACGGAGGCGCGCCGGGCCAACAATTGTCACCTGACCCAAGCTGGGGGTCGCGCCCCCATGATAATAATTTTCACGTGACTTCAGCAGGATTTCTGTGCGGCCTTCGGATTCGTTTTTTACGGATTATGAATTAGGCGTAATATATTCCGTTGAAAACTACATATCGAGTATATAACATAATTATGCTTTAGCTGTTTCTCTGCGCCTTTCTCGGTAATAGCCGAGCTGGCATTTCAGAGCTTTTGCCTTTTTTTTTTTTTTACAAGTTTGAATTGAACTTTATTTATAATGGCAACAAGGCTTGTTCGTAGCGTAGTGTGAAACCGAAAGGGCTAGTTCCGGGTTGTCAGCCTGCGGGGTCACGTGATCCTTGGATCAGCTGTATGAGTCTCCTTTATAGCTTTAGATTGGGGGGATCCGCTGCTCACAGTTTGGGTTCATGGAGGAAGAAGGGCATAATGAGGAATGGCAAGCGGCAAACACAAACAACAGCGCACTAAGTGAAGCACAGTCCGAGACAGGTACGTGCCCTAGCGCTGGGCCAGAGCCTGCTCCATTGCATGTCTGGTGGGGGGGTGAATGGCTTCACATTAGCCATAGCCTGCCGCTTGTGTGTTTAGTTCTTGGATTGATGAAAAAGAGGTAGCTGAAATAGTGCAGAGTTTTTATATATGGAACACCGATATCCCTTATGATAATAAAACACTGTATTTGTAAAACTAGCATGGATAAAAACTATTTTTCATTTGATTACAAAAAAGCAGTACAGTGACTCCCATATGGTGGCCTTAACTATTTACCTTCAGTCAAGACACCTCCCTGCATGGTAGCTTGTCTTGGGATAAGTGTCTCCTGACCTGGGCATTGGTTTCAGGCACAAGGTTTAGTCCTCCCCTGCCATTAGTTCTTCTAGGCTATAAGGTCGGCCTGGGGTGTTCGGGTCTGGGCTGCCGGGGCCCAACGGGGTTTTGGGTTTTTTTTTTATAGGGGAGAGAGATTCCACAGTATCAATTCCACAGGCCACAGTATCTTAATTTTAGAGTTAATGTGTATTTTTTTTTTGTATTTTGTGTCTTTTTTCAGCATCACGGAAAGACAGTATTGATGAAGGCCTGCCAGAAGATTTTCTTTCTTTGGATAAAAAAGCTGTGGAGCAACTGAGTGAAGGTCTAATTTCTCACTACTTGCCCAGTCTTCAGAGTTCAAAACTTGCACTACAGGAGCTCACGTACGTAATATGCACCAGGACAGGAAGTTACATGACTTTCATATAAAATTTTAATGCAACAGATGTTCTTACATGTCTTCTATGTTTAGTAATTAGATATATGTTGTAGCCTGTGCATCTTTTATACTTTGGGGAAAAAGGCTTACAATCGCTCCTAAGAGTTTTATTTAAATCCCCAACCTTTCTTACTCGTGAGCCACAGTCAAATGTAAAAAGACCTTGAGAGCAACAAAGCATCATAAAAGTTTATGGAGGTGCCAAATAAGGGCTAAGATTAGCTATTAGGGAGCCTCTATGCACACTATCAGCTTACAGGAGTCTTTATTTGGTAGTAAATCTTGTTATTATTCAACCAAAACTTGTCACCAGGTCAGGAATTCAAAAACAACTACCTGGTTTGGGGGCACTGAGAGCAACATCCAAGGGGTTGGTGAGCAACTTGTTGCTTACGAGCCACTGGTTGGGGATCACTGCATTAAACATATAAGAAATCATATTTTAGCTGCCTTTTTTTTAAAGGTTTTTATTTTTCATATTGCACATAACAAAAACAAATAATTGCAGTAAAAATATTGGTAAATCACTATCTCAGGAAGAACATTGTACATGGTTACATATTACCTTATGCTGTTATATTTTTGTCAAATGATGTTTCAATCAAATAAACTGTGCCTAATCTGGGAGGTTTCCTTTTATGTTGAATCACAGGGTAGGTCTACAAAAGCATAATTGTCTAGCCACAAAGACCATATTGTCTCAAATTTCTGCGGGGAACCCCAAGCTTTGTATGTCGGCTTAATTAGGGCAGTTCTTTTATTAACTAATGTGATCCATTCTGCCAATGTGGGTGGATTAGGATTCATCTATTTCATTATTATAAGTTTTTAAGCGTAGAAAAAGACTGATCATCCACCACCCCTAAAAGACATACTTTCTGCCACTTAACTCCAGGAAGATCCAGCTGTTCCGTAAGATAGTTATCATCATCAGACCAAAACCTGTCAATATAAGTATATTCCCAAACCACATGAATGAATCTGGCATTGATAACATGGCATTTGGGGCATTCCTTGTTCCTAGATCTGCCCATACTGTTTAGCCTAAGAATTGTTCCTAGACCTGCCCATACTGTTTAGCCTAAGAAGTGTTACGTAGACTTGCTGAATAACCTTTAACTGAATCCGTCTGGCATGAAGTGAAATGAGAAATTTGTATAGGGTATCTGTTACTTACTCCCACTGTTCTTCCTCCAACTGCATTACAGTGTTCCATTTGTTTTGTGCACTGGTAAAAGGGAAAGGGAATACATTTATAATGTCTGTACGTTTGTGACAGTATTTTCTTTGACTTGGGTTCCCATAGTCTATTTCCCAGTTGGGTAAGAACATAGTTGGTGTTAGCTGCCACACATTTCCAAGGATAATAGTCTTTTAAGGCATTATTATTATGATTATTGGCATTTATTATTATTATTATTATTATTATTATTATTATTATTCTAATGGGTTTACATTCTTTTACAGGCAAAATCAGGTTGTATTATTAGACACACTTGACCAAGAAATATCAAAGTTTAAAGAATGTAATTCCATACTGGATATTAATGCTTTGGTGAGTACAGAAAAAGAACCCACAGCTGGTCTCCTGAATACTTTCACAGTTTAAATCTACAAACGGCATCTTTACTTTGCTGCACTAGAACTGACACCACCCACACCCACATTAATGGCTGCAAAGTGTGAAGGCTACTTGTGCTTGATTTACCAATGCCAGTTCTAACAGGCACCTGCATTGCTTAATCACACAGATCGTGTCCCCAGATTAACTGGAACTCTGCCTGGAACTGGCATTTTGCCATATGACATCCATTTTTTTTTTCATTTTGCACATGCTTTTTAAAGGACAAGAAAAAGATTAATTATTGAGGGATGCAGATTTGTTAGGTGCCACCCAGTGATTATATTCACTTACCTCAGACCTCCCTTTGCTGAGAATTTCATCTGCCTATGGTACCATTATAGTGAGTGCTGGGCAGTCGTCTTCCCTGTTCCAGGGATGTCATGAGGGCTGTTAAACATTTGCCAAAACCTCACAAGATAGAAAAGAAGATGGCAGGAAGGTGCTCACTAAAATAGTACCCTGGTAATATAGTACGCTGGTGCGTTTTTCAGTGAAAAGGAGGGCCAGCCCAGGGTCTGAGATTATAATCACTGTGGATGGCTAATAATGATAATGATTAACCCTTTTTATTCAACAAGAGAAGTTTTTCTTTTATGTTACACATAAAACTAACATAAAGCAAATACTGAAGCATATTGAAAAAGGCACAGTCTCCCTAAGATGCATGCATCTGCATAATATATTTCATAAAATGTTTTGCTTCATTCATGACTTACTTCATTTTGTATCCCAACAATTTGAAGTGGTAGTTTCCTTTGATAAACAAGTCTAGATATACAGTGGCTTGCAAAAGTATTCGGCCCCCTTGAACTTTTCCACATTTGTCACATTACAGCCACAAACATGAATCAATTTTATTGGAATTCCACGTGAAAGACCAATACAAAGTGGTGTACACGTGAGCAGTGGAACGAAAATCATACATGATTCCAAACATTTTTTACAAATAAATAACTGCAAAGTGGGGTGTGCGTAATTATTCAGCCCCCTGAGTCAATACTTTGTAGAACCACCTTTTGCTGCAATTACAGCTGCCAGTCTTTTAGGGTATGTCTCTACCAGCTTTGCACATCTAGAGACTCAAATCCTTGCCCATTCTTCTTTGCAAAACAGCTCCAGCTCAGTCAGATTAGATGGACAGCGTTTGTGAACAACAGTTTTCAGATCTTGCCACAGATTCTCGATTGGATTTAGATCTGGACTTTGACTGGGCCATTCTAATTTGTTTTAAACCATTCCATTGTTGCCCTGGCTTTATGTTTAGGGTCGTTGTCCTGCTGGAAGGTGAACCTCCGCCCCAGTCAAGTCTTTTGCAGACTCCAAGAGGTTTTCTTCCAAGATTGCCCTGTATTTGGCTCCTTCCTTCTTCCCATCAACTCTGACCAGCTTCCCTGTCCCTGCTGAAGAGAAGCACCCCCAGAGCGTGATGCTGCCACCACCATATTTGACAGTGGGGATGGTGTGTTCAGAATGATGTGCAGTGTTAGTTTTCCGCCACACATAGCGTTTTGCATTTTGGCCAGAAAGTTCCATTTTGGTCTCATCTGACCAGAGCACCTTCTTCCACATGTTTGCTGTGTCCCCCACATGGCTTGTGGCAAACTGCAAACGGGACTTCTTATGGTTTTCTGTTAACAATGGCTTTCTTCTTGCCACTCTTCCATAAAGGCCAACTTTTTGCAGTGCACGACTAATAGTTGTCCTATGGACAGGTTCCCCCACCTGAGCTGTAGATCTCTGCAGCTCCCCCAGAGTCACCATGGGCCTCTTGGCTGCATTTCTGATAAGCGCTCTCCTTGTTCGGCCTGTGAGTTTAGGTGGACGGCCTTGTCTTGGTAGGTTTACAGTTGTGCCATACTCCTTCCATTTCTGAATGATCGCTTGAACAGTGCTCCGTGGGATGTTCAAGGCTTTGGAAATCTTTTTGTAGGCTAAGATTGCTTTGAATTTCTCAATAACTTTATCCCTGACCTGTCTGGTGTGTTCTTTGGACTTCATGGTGTTGTTACAGAGCAGCTGTATTTGTACTGACATTAGATTACACACAGGTGCACTCTATTTAGTCATTAGCACGCATCAGGCAATGTCTATGGGCAACTGACTGCACTCGGACCAAAGGGGGCTGAATAATTACGCACACCCCACTTTGCAGTTATTTATTTGTAAAAAATGTTTGGAATCATGTATGATTTTCGTTCCACTTCTCACGTGTACACCACTTTGTATTGGTCTTTCATGTGGAATTCCAATAAAATTGATTCATGTTTGTGGCTGTAATGTGACAAAATGTGGAAAAGTTCAAGGGGCTGAATACTTTTGCAAGCCACTGTATATTTATCCAGACATTGTTTTTAAGCTCCTACTGCAGTATGATGTTGCATATTAAGTATTGCACTGAGAATGCATTTGGATATAAAAAGTATTTGCCCCTTGGGGTGTCAAAGTTCAAATGTGGATCTACTGACTTTACCCTGAAATTCTGCTTTTTTTTTTTTTTTTACTTTTATTTGTAGTTTGCAGAAGCAAAGCATTACCACAACAAGCTAGTAAACATTCGTAAGGAAATGATAATGCTACATGAGAAGACTTCAAAACTAAAAGTAAGTTCTTCTTTAAAAGAGTATTTAACTCACCAATATGGTACTAGACTCTGCTTGGGCAATCAGTAAAATAGTATTCTCTGGTACAACCATGTCTGAAACAAGGAAACCACAAGCTACACCCAATGGTTAGCCTACTAGCAAAATGAATTCTTGAAATTTATAATCATTCAAACAGGCTCAACAGCTCCCGGTGCACTGAAAGAATAACATAGGAATATGCCTACCCACAAGGTGCCATAGACTTAATAATAATTTACAATGATTTACAATATAGTGCATATAAATTGTTCTGTGCATTTCATTTGCAGAAGCGAGCTCTGAAGTTGCAGCAAAAGAAACAAGAAGAAAATCTTAGACAGGAGCAGCAAAGAGAACGAGAACTTGAGAGAGAAAAACAATTAACCGCAAAACCAGCAAAAAGGACATAATATCCAAATCTTGGCCAGAACTCTTCCTTTAGTGCAATCATGTTACACTGCATAATCAGTGAAAACCAATGGTGTATGACTGAAGCAGAACAAGAATCACACTATTTTGGCTTCGTGCTGTGCATATATAATGAGTTTCATCTGACAATCGGTGTGGAACATCAACATTCTTTTAAGTGGTTTAAACACAGCGGTGATGTGCTCCAATAATCCATGTGTTGGCTACAACTTATATAAATGGTACAGTGAAATGGACTGGCCACTGGCTAAACATCCTGTGGGAGAGCCTTGTACACCCTGTTGGCCTTATATTTGAAAAATCTGAAAGTTGGTTATATTCAGATCTGTTCTTTGTAAATTGTATTTTAATTCCTAATCAAGATGCAGCAACATTTTCAGCGATTTTTAAACCACTTAAGTTCCAAATGCCTTTCATTATATAATTGCACTGAGCAAGGAAAGGTGTACAATCAGGAGAGCCTGCTGAATAGTAAATAATAATATTAAATAATAATAGTAATAACTGTATATTGTCCAGAATGGTAGATGCATTATTTAGCTAGTATTCAAAGATTCAATTTGAATGCAATAAATGGCTACCATTCCCTACGTTTGGTAGTAGGTGTTGTGGATTGGCTTTGTTCCAAGAAATTACAATCACCATTGGAATTTACTGAAATGATCAAAGAGCTTATTCTTCCCTGGAAAGAGGAGTATTATTTGATGCAGTAAACTACAGTTTACTGATGTATAAGGACAATTATATATTATTTTTAGGGTTCCTCTCTGCTTCTTTCTTTTTTTTTTTTTTTATACATCTTTCTTTTTTTTTTTAATTTTGAAACTTTTTATTTATTTTCATATAGAAAAAAAAATTAGAAATTCATACGTCTTCCTGTCTTTTTTTTTCTGGCATATTTAAATTTAATTGAATATGATATCAAATATACAGTGCTTAATACATTAAACTAATTTATAGAAAGAAAATAGAAAGTGTAAAAAGAGATTTTGAGGAGGGGTATTCAGTTGGGTGCTTATAAATTCAACCTTTCAGTATACCAGAATGGGGTTAATAGTTTAGGTTGTAAAATATTATTCCAAATATTGTAGAACTGTGAGCCTCTTAATTTTTTATCTTGAAGTGCTAGGACCCACTGAAATTGCATAGTGTATAATAACGTTCTCGTAATTATTTTGATGGGGGTTGTGCAACCGTCCAGCATTGCAGGATTGATTTTACTGCTGTTAATACAAGTATTTCTTCCAGCCTAATGTTACCTTTTATTGGTTTATCAATGGGCTTCGGGTATAGCTCTAGAAATATCTGTGGGTTTGTGCGGGTTACTGGGATGTTACATAGCGTGTTAATTTGCCACATCCTGGAAGTAGACTGCTGAGAGGGTTTTTGTGCAATAACCATATGCTGTAGGAAGTTGGGTGATTGTAATGTTTGGAATCACTTTTAGCCATTTAGATATCCCTTCTTTGCAAAGGTTATAATCATATATAAATCTTTCTAATGTGTGTGTGCATGGAAATAGCTAAACAGGGGATTTATGGCAGTCGATTAAATTATCTGCACTATGTAAGACAAGACCAGCACCAGACAGTGACTAAATTTTTAGTTTGGGTTTTAAAGAGCATGTTCTGACAGTGTGCTGGTGGATTGGCCTATCTTTCTGGACCATTCCTTTTAGATAAGGCCATGAGCTTTTGCTTCACTTCTTTCAGCCTTTGTTTTTTTCTGCAGGCCATGAAAAGTAAATCCGCTTCCTTCTGTAGCTCAGTTTATCAGCTTTCACCTGAGTGCAGGTAGACGGACCAGAGTGGAAAAAGTTTGTGTTTTGCACCAACCTCCAGTCCGCTCTGTGTACTTGCACTCAAGTGAGCTTCCATTTTTCTGCACGCTGCGAGAAGTGGATTCGCTCCCTTCCGCAGCTACGTTGATCTGCTTCATACCTTTCAGTGCAGAGTGGCGTAGCTGCGGAAGGGAGCAAATCCACTTCTCTCAGGCTGCAGAAAAATTCATGCTAAAATAAGCAGAGCAAATGCCCTAAGTGCCAATGGCTTAAGGCACAATGCTAGAATGTAGCAGGTTATATGTCAAAAGGAATTGGCCTGTTGCAGAGTTGTTATTTAGAGGGCTTTCTGGTTAGCAAAGTCACCATGCGGTCAAGTACTAAACTGTTCCAGATCACACATGACGGTACATTTACAAACCCGGTTTGCAAAGGCTCAATTTTCCATGTGTTTTTACTCACAATTCCAGTGTATTTCGTATTTCTGGGCATGAAGTGATGATGCATCTGACTTGTTATGATGTGAATCGTATGCATGTGCTCAGAAAGGCTTTTTCTGTTCTGATGTAATCAGTGCAAGTTCACTGCTGGAGTTAATGCAGACCACTGGGGGAACCCTGTAGCTACTGCCACCTCGAAGGGTTCCCTGTATCAATAGGGGTATTTCATGCAATTTGCAAGAAGAGGCGAGACAAACCCAGTGGCAGTAAGCACAACTCTAGGGAAGTGCAAGCAGCAGCTTTAGAATGAAGGATGTCAGTTTGCACAACTGCTGCTAACTATGAGTGACTGCAACTGCACTTGTTCTTAAATGTGCCCGTTAGTTTAGTAGTATGCCAAAAGCTATGGGACTGTGGATCTATCTTAGAGAAGCTGCTATTCCTTTTCAGCCTTACCTTATGTCATGCTAGGAGAGCATTAAGCTGGCCATACAGGCATCGATATTATTGCACGTCCGATATCACAAAAGCCTTGGATATTTGTTGTCTCTTCGATTGGGCGGGACAAAAGATTTTGATCAGGTGCCGTTAAAGCGCCCGGCAAAAGCATGCGTTTAGGGCTGAATCGTCAATATCGGTATTGTTTCTAAAACATTTTACCTCAATTACAATATGCCTTAAAAATCTGGCAAAAAAAAAAATGAAAGGGCAAACTGGATTTAAATTGAACATATCTTTACCTAAAGAAAGAAGAGTAACTTACATCAATCAGTTTCCAGGGCTTGGAGCAAATATCTGCTGACACACATTATATAGGTAAGTTTGGTAAGGACCAGCATTCTCTTGCATTTGACTTAAAACAACAAAATGTCATTATTTTACATACCACTTGTGTCAAATGGTTTGGTCCACATTGGGACAAGGATAACAAATAGTGCATGTCTTAAATACCTATAACCACTGTGAAAATGGCACTGAAATTCGATCAAACAACCAGTTAATACCTTAATGGAGTTCATTTAAATGTGCAAAATATCAAACATATTCACTAGTCTGTCCACTAGGTGTTGCTCACATACCTATTAATAAAGTGACCTATTGCATCTTATAGCAGCACATTTGGTATTTGCCAGAATCTACAAATTGCCAGTCTGGGCCTGCTGGAACTGGGGTTTCCCAGATAAGGATTCTTTATGTAATTTGGATCTCCATACCTTGTAAGTAAACTAAAAATTATTTAAACATTAAATTAACCAATCCAAATAGGATTGTTTTGCCCCCAATAAGGATTAATTATATCTTATTTGCAATCAAGTACAAGGGACTGTTTTATTATTACAGAAAAAAAGTAAATATTGCATTGTTTGATAAAAATGGAGTCTACATGCATTCAGCATATGGTTGCCACCTGTCCGGTTTTGACCCAGACAACCCAGTTTTCAGAAGGGCTGCCCGGGTCAAAACTTCCTGCCCGGTTTGCTTAATTAGGGGAGTAATATTGAGCCAATCGCCACATCATAGCCCGGCCCCCATGACATCATGGTCATGCCTCCTCCCCCCCAGCCTGCAACATCACGGCCCTGCTTCCTTCCTGCCCCCATGATGGCTTTCTTTGCCAGCAGAGGTGGCAAACCTAATTTAGCATCTTCTCATAACTTGGAACTTTCTTGATTAAAGGAGAAGGAAAGACTAATAAAGAGTTAATATCAAGCTGCAGGCATACCTTCAGATGTCTCAGTAGTGCCCTTAAGTCTCCCCATATGTCACCAGTTCAGTTGATCAGAAGCCAAATAGGAAGAAAAAAACGTTGAGCTGTGTAAAGAAAGTTCCCATAATGCCTCACTCCTGCACCGAGACCCAGACCAAGTGTACATGCTCAGTTAGTAAGACTATGGGGCACATTTACTTATCCACGAATGCTCCGAGCGTTCGTTCGATCGGTCCAATCGGATCGGTTTTGCTGCTGTTTCATTCGGTACAAAAATTTTGTGACTTTCGGATCGCCAATACCATATTACTGTGACTAATACGATTTTTTCGTAAGCATTTTCGGGATGTTTGTGATCTTCAGAAATTTTTGTTTCCAATCCGAATTTTTCCCATTCGGGATTCGAACTCGTGTTTTGATAAATTTGCCCCTATGAGTCAGCTTCCTGCTGATTGGCTCAGATCCACATTCCTAAGGGGGGGAGCGAGTTCTTAGCATTCCTGAGGAAGGGGGGAGCAGGAGAGGGGAAAGAACTTTCTCTTTCCAGCTGACTGATAGATACTGTACGATAAGTAGATATTTATGGACCCAGCAGGCACTTTAGGGCTTGTTTCTTTCCTGATAAATTTCCTGATAAATTCAGCCCCATCTGCCAGCAGCCTAACAAGACCACGTTGCCCCCTATAATCTTAGGAGAGGCCCAGCACACATCTACCCAGCCTTCCCTCCCCATGCCTGCCTGTGTCCTCTGCTCCCTGGCCACTCAGGCCATGTAGGTAAGAGAGCAGCTGGGGAGGATGGACTTCTTACAGCTATAGAGGAAGCACAGACCATGGTCCGCCCCCCACCGAGACTGCTGGTAATACAAGCTTGCTATACACTATAAGGAATACAAGTCATCGGACCGAGGACTGCATCAATGTGCTGACATGGTCGTTGAACCAACAGGAAAATCAAATCTGCCTAATTGGCATCTGTCAGGTCAGGTGAGACCATCTGGTCAAGGCCCATTTAAGCAAATGATGTGCCACCCGATTTACGGGGTGACCCAGTCCATTTTGCTCTTCACCCCCGCCAGTAAAACATTGTTGAAAAGGTGGCAACTCAAACCTATGACTAGGAAATTTTTTAAAAATGATTTATGCATTTTATATGCTCAGAATGCATTTGTAAATGCATAAAAAACTGCACATGTGAATGTGTGAGAGCCCTAAGTCAGACATAATAAAGCACAGTACAGACACACATCATGGAGCACACAGTCCAGCTGAAATCTGACAGACATTTAAAGGGAACATATAGGATAAATTGGAAAACCCTAATTTTGTAGGTAATTATGAATAATATAAGGTGCTGGTTTCACTTTGGGATAAACATTAATCCTATCTGTAACAATGGCCCCTTTATAGATCCCTATAGATCCTATCACTTCTCTGTCCGAGTTTGAAATGGAGAGTGGGCGTGTCCTAACGGTCCCTGCCAGAAGCACAGTAGGAGGGGAAGAGCCAATCACAGCCCTGCAGTCACACAAGCAAAGACAGGCTTTAGTTCCCTATCAGGTCAGCCAAGCTCCTGATTGGTTCCTATCCTACAGTGCAGTGTACGGAGGGCCACCGGCTCCCCAGCTCATCCAGAGAATTCAGCCAGCAGGAAGTGGAACAGATGGGTGGGACTAGTGGAGTTTTGGTGGAATTTCTCAATAAATCAGTCTGAAATACAACTTTTTTAAGCACAATCCTTCTATATCTAGAGAGGTATAATTCACTGGTACATTCTTAATTTTTATAGGATATGTCTCCTTTAAGGAGAAATCTGTGCATGTGTGGCACTGGAACACTATGTAACAGTAAACTCTGGGATACTGTATAACAATCTTGTGAATCCAGTTATTGCTCTTCTGGACATGACTCAGCAGTTACCTTGTGTATGTACATACCACTTGCATTATGCCTCAGGTTTCACATTTCTTTACTTCTGTGAGGAAGAAACTTCAATGCTGGATTGTCTCTTCACAGCCATTAACCTCATCCCATCGTGCTGAATATCTGCGGATAGTAATTAATAGGCACAGTGAAAACACTCTCTTGAGTAATGCCAGTGGAAAGAACAGTCAATACTTCAGTAGAAGCTTTTCAATACTTCCCTTTGCTTTGACTGATACATTCAATTTAAAAGTTTGAAATGTGTGTAATATTATTAGTAAATGTGATGTGCTGGTGTAACGTTATTAGTAGTTTTCCCTGCACACTTTCCCCTTATGGCTAGACAGATGCCTGGCTTACATCCTTAGCTCACTTCTACTGCTGAGGGTCCCTTTATTCAACCCAGTCCTGCAATGGGATTCAAATAAGGCCCTGGCATTTGAAATACAGAGAGGCCCAAACAGCCCCCCATCAGCCCTATGGCACCTTACAGCAGCCCCTGTAGCATTTGGCAAAATCCACAGATTGCCAGCCCGGGCCTAAATCAACCTGTTGCATTCTGAGGATACGTATATATTATCAGTTTGGGACATATCATTTTCATCTTATGGTCTGTCTGACCCCTGAAAATTTCTTAGGGCACTGCCACACAGAACAGATTTTTTTTATTATGTCACCCCCATCCCCACCCCAGCTCTGTTGCCAGATTTCCTATGGAAATCCATGGCGGAGGCTGGGGCATATATCTATATATATATATATCTATGTATATATATATATATATATATATATATATATATATATATATATATATATATATATATATATATATATATATGTCTTTGCAGTGCCAAAAACTTTATTTCTTGCAGGGTGCACAGCCAAAATTAATTACTTACACCCTTTTAAGAATATCACAAGTTTATTGCGAACATAAAAAATCTGACGTTTCGGTCCTCACTAGGACCTTTCTCAACACAACGTTTTGGTCCTCAATAGGACCTTTATTTATGTTCACAATAAACTTGTGATATTTTTAAAAGGGTATGCTGTTCGTGAAACCTTTTTTGCTATATATATATATATTTTTTTTAAAAAAAAGAAAATATAGGCACCAAGGGCCACCCCCAAAACCTGTCACCCTATGCATAGGCCCTTGGGTGAGTTATTATAACTATGGTCCTGCCCACCAGTGACTGTTTATGGCATTTTACAGCAGCCCCTCTGGCATTTGACAGAACCCACAGATTGCAAGTCTGGGCCTGACCTGGAGCCATTAGATCTGCGTGAATTTTGGCACTGCATACTCGAGCAGTTTTGTGCCAAAATCCACTCCTTGTGCCTTCACCTGGGCTGACACAATGGTTCTGGGTGCAGGCACATCAATAAGCTTTTTGAAGACCAAAATCCACCACGTGTGGCACAAGCCTTAGCCACTTAATCCTAGGCATTTTAAATGGGCAGTCAGTAGCCCAGATTACTGCTTTTATTTACAGAAAGGGAATTTTCTTCTACAAAGCTGCTGTGAGCTATAGCTTAAGGTGGATGTCTATTTTCTATTCCACATAAAGCTCTATTCAAATGCCTGTTGGATGGGATTTGGCATATTTTTAAGGTGACCAAACTGATCTGTTTTACTCTCTGAGCTGAACTAAAGAGAGTGTTCAAGGAGCCACACACAATATGGCCGCCTTTTTGGGTCAAAACTACCTGCCCAGTTTTCCCAATTTGGAAAACCGGGCAGGATTCTCCAAAATTGACAAGGCCATGTCATAGCCCTGCCCCATGAATTCACATCCCCACCCGGTGATGTCACGCTCCAGCCCCCCGCCCAGATTTACACCCACCGAAAGGTGCCAACTCATTTGTAACCGATTGATTATGCAAAGTTTGAGTCCAGTGCTGTTTTAAAAAGTGCACACAAAAGATCACACAGCCAAAAAAATTACAGAGATTGGTCAAGGTGAACTGCTGCTCCTATATAGGCTCAGGTCTAGTGTGGCAGGGTGCCAAATCCCCAGTACTACCAAAAAACTAGGTGCTAGGTGCGAGGGATGGGGGTGGCTGAGTTTAGAAAGGCAAGCAGCAGGAGGGGGAGAAGGGGAATTGGTAGGGCAAGATGCAAGAAGCAGTGTAGTAGCATACCTCCAAATATTTTGAAAGCGGAAAGAGGGACAAAAAGAAAAGCAGCGTGGCGAAAATTTTGTCTTTTTTTGTGACCACACCCCCTAAATACCACTCCCATTTGACTAAATTTGGCAGGTTATTTAAAGTTTGAATTTCTGGGGGTTTTGAGGTCTTGTTTTATTTGTTATTACCGTTTTGTTAAAAAAGCTGAAATTGCCCTTTAAGCTGCGAGTCTCAGTTCCCCCAAGAGACCTGTTTAGCTTATTAGTTATAATTGTATCTCAGTGCAGGTGATTTCTGTGCTCTCTGCCAAAAGCTACTTTTTAATTAAGTCTGAGAAACATTTGTATCTAAGTGCAGGTGAAGCTTGTTTATCTTTCTGTGCTCTCTGCCAAAAAGCTAAATTTGTATCTTTTCTAGAGTTCTGTGCAGGAGATCAAAGGGAAATGAGGGACTTTTCAGTAAGAATCCGGGACTGCAGGTTGAGCTGTCAAAAGAGGGACTGTCCCACAAAAATCGGGACAGTTGGGAGCTATGCACTAGGAGGGGTGCAAGATGCATTAGTTGGGGGCCTAGAGGCACTCCACCATCAGATCTGCCACTGGCCAATTAAAAAAGTGCAACTCTGGTCCTACAGCTGTATGTTGCATTACTGTACCTAGATGATGCTGTGCCCTGTACTAAAGGTTTCCAGCATTTGCCATATGATAAGTACCCTGAGCACTACATTTAAAAACCAGTGACATATCCACAAAAAGAAAGTCAATAAAGAGACTGTCTCTGGAAATAAAAGACAGTCAGCATAGTCACTAAAGGCCCCCATTGTTCCCTAATCTTTGGTCAGTATGATTCTTTTCTACACATACTGAAACTGAGCACCAGTCAGGACCCCAGCAAGGAACTTTAATAAATATGGATCCCCAGCCAATGCTGTTTCCATTGTTACAAGCCTAAAAGGAAAAGTGGAGGCTTTCTGTTAAAGTGTGCAATATCCATGTGCAATAATACTCCTTTATTAAGGGAAATGTAGTCTGCTTCTATGGTTTCCCTAAGATGAACACTGAGATGGGGATAAGTTAATTCTTCTGTAAAGTTTCAATACTTTTTATTTCCATTTAATCTGTTCTATCCCTTCCTCATTTCTACATCCTAAATGTGTTTAAAAAACCATGGATAATATTTCACTTATATAAACTATATAGAGCATTCAGCATAAATGTACAGGTTTTACAAATACATTATTATTATTATTATTATATTATTATTATTAAATGTATATGAAGCCTTTTTTGTGTTACTAGCCCTTTAATAACTCTTTATCAAAAATAGGTTTTATTATTTTTCCCTAAAAGTTCATTACTTCCTCATCCCAACATTTTTTCCTACTGCAAACAACTCAGTCATGCTGCATGTTAGCTGGGCACTGGAATCTGCTAACTCACGCTGATCAGCCACTTGCAGCAGGTCAAATAGGTCAGCGACCAGTCTTGGACTGACCCACCTAAGGGCAACTAGTAAATCTGACATCCAGGGTCAACTACCACAATATCTGAATGCAGATAGTGCTAAATACTAAAAGATATATATAGGCCAGTTGTGGAACTAAGAGATATATGTTGACAGCAAGTACAGATATAAATGCTGCCTGTCTTTCTGCTGGAAGAACAAGGAACATGATGGTCACTGTAAACGAATGCCCCTCTGTTTAACTTAAGGGAAAACTATACCTTCCGAATGAATACTTAACCAACAGATAGTTTATAACATATTAAGTGGCCTATTAAAAAATCTTTTTTGCGGGGGGGCGCTAGCACGCAGCTGCTAAGATGGCCGCACTGCCTTAGAGCTCCGCAGCACACCGACACTACAAGCGGTAGTTTCCCCAAGCAAAGGGGTAAAAACAGCGGCGAAGCAGAGACAACCGACAGGGGAACCTACCCGGCACCGAATGCTGAGGTCCAGGAGAATCCCCGCTTGAGTCGCGAAGTAAACTCTGCAAATAAAGATACACGGCGCACCATCGTGACGTCATAAGGCCTACTACCCGACGCGAGTGCCCAGAGATAGCGGCAAACGCGGGGGGAAAAGGACAGAGCACAGTCCGCAAGCTGGTAGGTGAGGATCGGAGGTAACACAAAACAGAAAAGGCTTACGACAGATAGCCTTCCGGCGATATATACCGCACCTCCCGCCATAATAATCCTCCACAAACCCAGCACACCATACCCCTGCTAAACCCTCACTAGCATTTAGGGTATAACCCAAAGTTAAACAGACCAAAAAAAGGGGACATACATAAGATAAAGCAAGGGGAAGGGGGAAAAAAAAAAAAAAAAAAAAAAAAAAAAAAGAAGGGCCTGGGCAAACGTCCTCCAACCGCCCCTACCGTGAATCAGACTCAACCTCTACCGAAGGAGAGGCAACTCTCAATAACTCCTAGCTCGGCCAGCTAACACGGGATCCAGGTCCCAGCTAATCCCCACAAGTATACAAAATGGGGAAATGGGGCAAGGGAAAAGGCCCACAGGGGCCATCATCTAAGCAGACCCCCTCTGGTAAACACATCGAGGAGTACTTACAAAAAGCGAGGGAATCTTCCCCTCCACAACAGTCAGATTCAGATACAGAAACCGCACTCCAACAGCAAGATTCAGAAACAATATCACAAACGGAGCCTAGACCAGCTTCGAAAGAATCAGATCTGCTGTTACGCTTTAAGCATATGTTACGTACAGAGCTAGAGGCAACCTCCACGAAAATAACCAAAGCATTAACGAAAGAAATAAGAGAGCTAGGACAACGTACAGACCTCCTAGAACAGAAAATGGATGATGCCATTACGGTCCTAGATGGTCATGAACTGGAAATAAATACAATGAAAAGACAAATAACAGATCTTCAGGAAAAGTTAGAGGACCAGGAAAACCGTTCAAGAAGGGACAACATCCGCATTAGGGGCCTCCCGGAAACATACAAAAACTTGGAGAAGGACATTGGAACTTTACTATCTATTCTGGCTCCACACCTGCCTCCGGCCAAATTGGAAATGGACAGAATACACAGATCGCTGGGTAAACCGGCACAACCAAATCAGCCACGGGACATCATCGCAAAGCTCCACTATTTCCAAGCAAAGGAAGCCATCATGAAAGCGGCGAGAGAGACGGTCCCCCTACAATTCGAAGGACATCCTATCCAAATCTTTACAGATCTGGCCCCGCAAACCATCCAAAGGAGACGCACATTCAAACCAGCCCTTGCAATCCTTCAAAACCACAACATAAAATACAGATGGTCATTTCCACTACGTCTCAACTTCTTCCATAACGGTAAACAATATTCTCCATCCACATTAGGAGACGCCATGGAAGTCTTGCAACACCTCCGTCTGGTAGAATCGACAACGCAATCTCCTCCAGCGTCACAGAGCCCAGCCCGTTCAATCAACCTGTCTCCAATATGGGCAAAAACCCAACGCACTCCACGAGAAAAGGGAAAATCTACCCTGGAATCTTAAATTAACTACCTCTGAACGAGACTGAACTTTTCATTACAGTGAAAGGGAAACCACTACCTCAAATAGATATATAATAATCTTACGAAAGTACCGGTGTGTTAGCATAGCTGCCCCCCGAGAAAGCTGCACACCCTTTTTACTTATCGAAAGATACAGTAAAGAGATTTTTGCTTAACTTGAAAGTTGGCCAATTTGGCCGGAAATGTTTTTGTATTGCTTAAATGTAATAATAACTTGTTTTTTTGTCTCCATGCCGGGTGCTCTCAGTCTCCACGAAGTACAGTCCACACCGATCCGGGTCCCGGGTATCTCAGGTCAAGATCCTCCACCATCCAGGGGTAACAACCATCAAAATGTGAGTTGCATGATACCATCATTAGCACACACCTCAAATCCCCCCTTAGGAACTGTAGACAAATCACGATCTAAAGGGAAAAGCCAGGCTATGCTCTATCCGCAAACCCAACATAGAAATCGAGTCCACAACATAATAATAGCTCATACAAACTATACAAAATGATATCCCAACTAAAGTTTATTTCTCATAATGTTCAAGGCTTTAATTCCCCTAATAAAAGGACTAAAGCTTTTAAATATTATCATTCAGCCAGAGCAGACATCCTTTTATTACAGGAAACACACTTTTCAGCTACATCGGCCCCTAAGTTTCTTTCCACCTACTTCCCTACTTACTATTCCGCAAATGGGCCAATGGAAGGGGTTCTCTTAATGGCCGGGGACTCAAATCTAAGCCTAGACCCAGCACTAGACAAATATAACCCATCCCTAACAGAACAACATTCGATTAATCAGACAGGGACCCCCCAACAAAACAGCCCACCCACACACAGGGACCTAACGCTCCTAAAGAAATCATTATCCTCCATGCAGCTCATAGACGTATGGAGAGAAATGAACCCAAGGAAAAAGGACTACACCTTTTATTCCAACCCACATTCCACATATTCACGGATCGACCATATCTGGATACAACAAACCCTTTTACCAAAGGCTATTTCATCAAAAATACACACAACCACGTGGTCAGATCATTCACCTCTCTCCTTAACCTTAAAAGATCTTTATCACTTACCTCTAGCTAGAAAATGGAGATTAAACGATACATTTATAAAGATCCCACAGATCCAACAAAAAATACAAAATCATTTAGAACAATATTTTAAAGAAAATGAAAACAGCGTCAATTCAAAGGTTAGCCTTTGGGAAGCACATAAAGCTGTATTAAGGGGTCATATTATAAGTGCTATTTCCTACAAAATAAAACATTCCAATCAGCAAACAGCTCTAATGCAAACCAAACTGGAGGACCTAGAGAAACAGAACAAAAAAGCCTCCACTCCGGCATTAAGAGCACAGCTGTCTAAACTAAGGACAGAACTAGATCTACACTTATCAGCCAAAGCAGCCTCCACCCTTCGATGGAGATCCCAAAAATATTATTCATTGAGCAACAAACCTACAACACTATTAGCAAAACAACTGAAAAAAACCCCAACCCCGAATACAGCTTTATATAAAATTAGAACTTCCCAAGGGGAGACCTCAGGGAACCCTACTAAAATAATAGAAGAATTTGGCAAATTTTACAAGTCATTATTCTCCTCAGGCACACCATTCTCCAGGGAAAAAGCAAATAGGTTTATAGAAACGGCAAATCTTCCGCACCTGGCAGAACCCCAAGCAGATCTTATGGAAAATACAATAACCCAGGAGGAAGTCCTAAAGGCTATAAAACAACTTAAAACATCAAAAGCGCCTGGCCCAGATGGCTTTACGGCCCTATATTACAAAAAATACGCTAAAATATTGACACCCCAGTTAACGAATGCACTAAATGAAATAATGGATGGAGGATTTTGGGGAAGGGACTCACTTTTAGCGCAGGTTACCCCAATACCAAAACCAGATACAGACTCACTAAATTGTGCAAACTATAGACCTATCTCAATTATGAACATTGATGTAAAAATTTTATCAAAAATTTTAGCGGACCGAATGAACACATTTCTCCCTACTATAATTGACAGGGACCAAGTGGGGTTTGTCCCCAAACGTCAGGCAACAGACAACATTAGAAGGGCTTTGGCCTTCATACATGCAATCAGATCCAAGGTAATCCCCGGGCTACTATTATCCATTGATCTAAGCAAAGCCTTTGACTCAGTTTCATGGTCCTACCTGCATTACATTCTAGACAAATGGGGATTCAAACAAAAGTTCCAACATGTCATTAAAGCACTGTATAACTACCCCCAAGCTTATGTTAGATGGGGCCCATACTACACAGAGACTTTCCCACTATCAGGAGGTACGAGGCAAGGCTGCCCTCTATCCCCAATCTTATTTATATTGGCCCTGGAACCACTAGCCGCACAAATCCGCAATAACACTAACATATCGGGCCTAAAAACAGACTCTATCCACCATAAAATATGTCTCTTTGCAGATGACATTCTACTATTGATAACTAGACCACTCACCACATTACCCAATTTAATAAACATATTTGATAAATATGCAGAAATATCAGGACTTAAGATAAACTACACAAAAACTTATGCGATGAATATCAACCTTCCACCCCCACAACTTAAGCTTCTCCAATTAAACTTTGATTTCAAGTGGCAATCAGCATACTTAAAATACTTAGGTATTAAAATAACTCCACAAATACAAGATCTATATAGAACCAACTACCCTCCCTTGTGGAAAAATGTGATGGCTACCCTAAAGACCTGGACAAAACAGGACACATCCTGGATCGGCCGGATCCATGCAGTTAAAATGGTAATTTTACCACAAGTGCTGTACTATTTTAGAACCCTACCTATTTCAATACCGGGTGCTGATATCGAAAAACTACAGCAACAGGTAATGAAATATATTTGGAACTCTAGACCCCCCAGGGTATCGAAAGCAACAATGCAAGCACCAAGACAAAAGGGAGGTCTAGGAGTTCCAAACTTTGGTAATTATTATCAAGCGGCTCAAATAGCATCTATTCCTATGCTGTACGCCAATCCGCCCCCAAAATGGGTGACCATGGAGGAAACATTTATCAGCCCGATAAAGCTGGCAGCGATTATATGGCTTCCCTATGTGCATAGACCTGAAGGTATAACTCCTATGTTAGAACAAACCCTGACTATATGGGACAAGATAAAGCATAAAGCAAAACTGTTCTCCCCCCATTATCCAGCTGTCCCGATAGTGGGAAACCCGGAATTCCTCCCAGGATTAGATCAGGGATCTTTCAGGTGGTGGGTATCAAACGGTCTCACGGTATTAAGGAACATGTACGGAATCTCTGGCCCCCTGAAGTGGGATAGATTCCAACAATTGTACTCCCCTCCCCCCGGTGAACTTTTTAGGTACATACAGGTACAACATTACCTAAAATCCAAGTTTAAGGATGCAAATACACCACCCTCTACGTACCTGGAAATAATATGTACCAAATACCCATATTCCAAAGGGGTCTTGTCAAAACTATACAACATTTTATCTGAAACTAATCTCCCACCTACCTTACCGTACGTAAAAGCCTGGGAAAAAGATCTGGGTCATACAATTGATGAAAAGGATTGGCTTAAAATATGGGACCAAGCAGCGCATAGCTCAATCAACACAGCCCTGCTGGAAGCGGGGTACAAAGTTCTCTTACGTTGGTACCTGGTCCCAGCCAGGCTACATAAAATAAACAACCAATACAATCCGCAATGTTTCAGAAACTGTAGAGGGGAAGGCACGGTTTATCACATATGGTGGCAGTGTCCCAGGGTACAAAGATTTTGGACTAGGGTCCACGAAATGATATTTTCAGTAACAGGAGTTAACCTACCCAAATCCCCAGAACATGCTTTATTGGGGAAGAAAATACCTAATGTAAATAAAAATACTTGGAAACTGATAAACCAAATTTTCATCGCAGCTAAACTAACAATAGCAAGATCGTGGAAATCCCCATTCTTGCCTATTCTACAATTAAAAAATAAAATTAACTGGATCTATGTTAATGAAAAACTAACCAGTATCTTAACTGATAAGCAAGAACGGTTTCAAAAAGTGTGGGCCCCCTGGGAACAATATCTTACTTCCACAATTTGAACCATGCCTTCCCCTTATATAAATTATATAAATGATATAAATTATGAGAGTTACTTCAGCTAGACAAACCATACAAGGTTAACCACATAATCACCCCTCCAGTAGGAGGGCAGGGTAGCAGAAGGGATGAAGTTAAATCAGATAACGGCCCATGAGTCTCAGGGATAGGCCACGATGGAAGCAAAATGGAACAATATTCAGGTTGGACCCGGACCCCGGAGAAAAGTGGAGAGGAGCAATGAGAGATACCCCACCCGGCATGGTTTGGTTTGGTTATAGTTTAACTAGTTAAAACCTTAATGTTTTCCTTTTGTACGCATGCATTTTCCCTATGTTTTCACCCACCATTCCCCGGCAAGTCAGGATTCTGGAAAAATAAGACCCTGACTTGCACATTCTACCCCACCTACCCAGTCCCCCTTCCCATCCCCTTTGCTTTATCCCCCCTTTTTTTTTTTCTTTTTCTTTCTTTCCTCCCCCTAAGGAACGACACGTCAAAACCAATTTCGATAAACAATGCTACTCTTTATTGACATATCTACGTACAATTGAAAATGTTATTGTATATGTCATGCACTCTGTTATCTTCAATAAAAAAGTTAAAACTCAAAAAAAAAAAAAAAAGTTAAAAAAAAGTGGATTTTTTTTTTACATTCGACTTTTTGTAATTTTATGCGCTTAATAAATATTGAACATTCAAAAAAAAAAAAAAAAAATCTTTTTTGCCTTGAGCCACAATTTAATGATGGTGGTTTACCTGACAGGAAATAATGCAGCTCTAACTGTAACAGGAAGAAGTGTGTAATTAAAAGGCAGAAGTCTGTCCTTTAATTGGCTGATATGGCCTAGCATGTATGTGTGCCTTGGCTTGTTTGTGTGCACTGTGAATCCTATGATCCCCGTGGCTGGCCCTTAGTACCAAAAATGGAAGTTTTCTATTTAGGATTATCCAATGACAAATACTTAAAAAGTATATTTTTAAGAAAATGGTGTATTTAGATGAATATATTTTTATAGAAACCTACATAGTTCAGGGGTGTAGTTTTCCTTTACTTCGTCTTCCCCTACCTATCAAACGTTATAGGGACATCCTATTTCCCTCCTCTGCTTTATAGTGTTTTTTGTTATTTAAGTCTTTATTTAAAAAGCACCAACAGTTCAGATGACTTCTGGGAAGAACTTTTTCTTCTTTTTAGGTGTTGTCTTTAACTTTTCTTAAGGCCATCAGAATAAAACCATAAGTACTGGAACTGAAGTGCTAGGATTCATGGTGGAGGCTAGCAGTACTGTTCCTGCAATTAGGCAAGGTAAGAATCTTGCCTCAGGCAGCCAAAAATGATTATTTTATAATTAATCACAAATAATTACTGGGGGAGGTGAATTTGTAAATTTTACCAGTAGTTTGAGTAGCCTAAATTTATGAACCACTTAGATGCTTTATAGGAACAGTAACACCAAAAAAATTAAAGTTTTTTTTAAAGTAATTTAAATATAATGTACTGTGGCCCTGCACTGGTAAAAGTTGTGTGTTTGCTACAGAAACCCTACCATAGTTTATATAAATAAGTTGCTGTGGAGTAGCTATGGAGGCAGCCATTCAAGCTGGAAAAAAAGGGGAAAAGGCACAGGTTACATAGCATAATGGATAACCTCTGTAGAATACAATAGTGTTTTATCTGTAATCTGCTATGTATCCTGTGCCTTTTTTCCTTTGAATGGCTGCCCTTGTGGTTACACAGGGCAGTAGTGCATTATTTTAGAATTACTTTTATACACTTTCATTCTTTGGTGTTACTTTTCCTTTTATCTTTAGCATTTTAGAACTGGACAAATTCATGCAATAATCAAAGATTTCCCTTATATTTTTTTCAGAACCATAAAAAAATTGCAGTTTTAAAAACCTGGATTTAAAATGTCATTGTCTTTTTACCACTTCCCTGCCTTACACTGTGAACCCTATGAATTTGTCTTTACTTTCAATTTCCAAGCATAAGGACTATTTGAAACTGAAAATAAAGACACATGCCCCTTCTATGAGCACAATCAAACCAGTTCAGTAGTGCACTGAAGAGCCCTCAGTATAACAATCTGCTCTTTATCACAAAGCCTAACAAAGGCTTCAGCTGGAGAAAAAGGGATGGGGTTTGTTAATAAGGAGGGTTTCTCAGTGGACTGCTGATTTGTTTTGGTTGTACAATCAGCAGTAGAATGTGACTGTGTTACTTCTAGGCATCCCCTTGCGTGGTGTGCCTACACATGCACTGTCTTGCACATAACGAACTGAATGCTGATATCATTTGACCTGGCACACGCTTTAATGCACAATTTGCACAAATTGAGTAAATCATGATGTGTTAATGTGTCTGAATTGGTTTACTAGTACATAAATATTCATTTATTTTGTGGAACAAGAAATCAGGACTCTCCATTAATATTTATTGAGAATTTTGCTGATTATTTTAACTGATTTTTTTCCCCCTAATTATTTATTTCAACTTTCTTGCACCACAGGAGAGAAAAGGTGTTAACAGAGACCCAACCAAGGGTATAATGTGTTTATCTTGATTCTTATGTTTTTATAGCTTTCTGGTTTATCTGAAATAAATTGGCCAAGGACTAATACTTTAAGTATGGGGACAGAAAATGTGAACATATCTTGAGGGCTTAATCTCTTGGTCTGTTTGCTTCTAATTATATGGGTAGCATTCTGTGTAATGTTCTCCAAAGGAAATCTCATACAACTACTGTATATTCACATCTTTCTTTTTGACTCACAATAAAGACAATTTTGTTGTCGCTAAACATAGACTGGCTGAGGCAATATTAGAATTTAAAGACAAACCACATAATATAAAAATCAACATACTTTCTGGTACATTCTGGGATGTTTTTACCCAAGATAATCATCCCTTAGAGAATGTGTCTGCTAAGTGGTCTGTTTATCTACAACACTCTATATCCCCTTCGCAATTGGTTAAGTCTATGCATGAATTCAACAATCTGATTTTTGCTGAAAGCTGGAGGATTCAGCAATTCAAACTTGTCCATGTAAGATATGGAAAACTTTTTGTTCGTAATAAGTGCTTTAAAACAAACTCTTATTGCCCCAAATGTAATGAAACTGGTGTTAATTTATTCCACTACCTATGGTCTTGTCCGAAGATTCTTAAACCACAGGTTGAATTTAAATATAAAGTTATCTCCTAGTTTCGCTCTATTACACATTAAAAAAGAGGAGGTGTTATCAAACATTTTACCAGTCTCCTTAGCACAAAAAATTGATAAATTATTATTTTTGTTTATGGCTGCCTCTAAAAAAGCATTATTTTATTATTGGGTAAAAGAAGAAACTCCTCCTATAACAGAAATTATTTCTTATCTTAATCATCTTAGCTGGCAAGAGGCCATCAAAGCAAAAACAAGTAAACCTAAATCCAGGATTCCTTTTAAAAATACTTGGTCATTTTTCTTTAATTATATAGATAGAAGTAATAAGGATCAGATTTATAAAATGCTGCATATATAGATTTATTTCAATAATTCACGAACATATAAGCAAAATTATCCTTGATTTTGCGCTCTAGGAAACTTTTCTTTCCTTTTCTTTTTATAGTTTATCCACTGGGCTAAGTTAGTTAATTTGTTTTTGTTTTGTTTTTCTCTATTTAAATTACTTACTTTGTTTCTCTGTAAGTATTCTATTTTCTTCATTTCTTATCTTTTTGAAGGACAAACTGTTGAATGTGACTATTGTTGTACAACCTATGTTTAAATAATTTGTCATTATTAATCTTACATGTTTATTGCAAAACTTCAATAAAATGTTTTAAAAAGAAAAAAATATTGAATGTACGAAAATTTAGCTTTTTTAACATTAAAAAGTGCAAGACTATTTGGTTACTATATGCTTCCTAGCACTCAGGCAGCAGAATGATTGTTTGCCCTGATGGTCTGAACATATATATATATATACAGGTATATAATCCCTTATCCAGAAACCCGTTATCCAGAAAGCTCCGAATAACGGAAAGCCTGTCTCCCATAGACTCCATTTAATCAAATAATTCAGAATTTTAAAACTGATTTCCTTTTTCTCTGTAGTAATAAAACAGTACCTTAATTGATCCCAACTAAGATATAAATAATCATTATTGGATATAAAACAATCCTGTTGGGTTTAATTAACGTTTTATTGATTTTTTAGTAGACTTAAAGTAAATGTAACACTAAATAAATACGGCAAAACGGAGAAGGAAGGAGCAGCATCCACTATGCGACGATTGATTGATCGAGCCTAGCCTGACTCCTTCCTATACAGAAAGAAGGCTAGGCTCGATCAATCGATCATCGCATAGTGGTTGCTGCTCCTTCCTTCGCCGTAGGGTAGAATAGCTTTTATATTTAAAAAATTTTAGTGTTACTTTTCCTTTAAGCTATGGAGATCCAAATTACGGAAAGACCCTTTATCCAGAATACCCTTGGTCCCGAGCATTCTGGATAATGTGTCCTATACCTGTATATATATTGTATATATATTGTGTGTATTATGAAATATTATTAACCCCTTGCTGTAAAATGAGGATATTAGAAGTCACCTTGGAGTTCCATTACCTGGAATAAAAGTGTTTGTCCTTCTATTATTTTATAATAAGGAGTACATTATCCTTTCCGTGTCCTTTCTGAATCTTGGATGCTTATTTTTTAGTAAAGCATCATAGGCTAGAAATGTGGAATAAAGATACTCTGATTATAAATGCTTATGGAGCATTTTAGTGGGTGGAAAATGAATTGGAACTACTGAGCAGAACTGATTAAGTACAGCATAAAATCTATGAATTTTGTGAAAACTTTCAGATCACATGTTTGTAGTGTGAAAGAGCATGTTGTACTGTCAATAAAAACTCCCATCATGTTTCCATTACTTAAGAAAAAACTTAGAACATGCAAATACAAAGAGAACTGCAAGATCTTACTACAATAGTTTAAATGTAACTATCTAGGACAATAATTTATTTCGAAACATTTCTGAACTTCAGTGTTTTTTCTTTTTTTTATTTAAGAAAACTAGATGAGCTCTCATAAGTACATTTCTATAAAGAAATCCAGTGAGGGAGGTAAGAGAGTTCCATTTCGAAAACAGGCTAAGAATCTGTTAAAGCAACTTACACTGCAGCGCCAGTCATTTGACTTGGACCAAGATCCAAGCCTGGGGCATGGAATATACAGAAATATACTGAGGAGGAGCAAAGAGGATCACATATAAGACCAGAGTACAGTACAGAAATGGACTGAAATATATTGCATACGCATATCAACAAATAGCATGACATATTCCTTCAGCAGACTGTACAGAAGGATTAAAAAAATGAATCCACTGTTTTCCAAGAATAGACCACTAAATTTGCAGATAGACATATAAATTGTAAATCATTTTGTCATTCATTATGAACTGGTTAGGGCAACACTACATTATGTTCCAGGGTGGCAACCTGCCAACTTGCCTTACGGGTATAAGGGCACTTATGTTGGCATTTTTTCCTAGTGCTAGGAAGTAACGTAGTGGTCAATGTACTGCTGAATATGAAAATAATGAGAATTCTCAGCTATCATTATTTATTTATATAGTGCCAGCAAATTACACAGCACTTCACAATAAATTTAAACAAACAGGGATCTTAAAAAGTTTAAGAAACAAGGGTATACAGAGTAATAATAGAATCAGAGGGCCCTGCTCACAAGAGCTTACAATCTACAGGGGTTAAGAGTACATTGAAACAAAAGGAAATGTGGATACTGACTGATGATCTATGATCTATGGGCCTAGGGCGGCACAAATTTAGGGCCGCACCGCCCCTAAATTTGTGCCGCCCTAGGCCCGGGCCTTTGTGGCCTCGCCACAAATTCGGGCCTGGTCTTATTTACTTGTCAGAGGGGGCATTAAATTACCACAGACAAACATATTACTACTGTTTAAGGCTGCAGCAAGAAAACTAGAACACCCAGAAGAAACACAAGGAGGACATAAAAACTTGATATAGACAGACCTGGTTAGAACAGAGCACTGTAGCCCCAGAGCTCCAAAACAGCAATGACAAGCACCAGTGGCAGACCATGATTCTGCAGGTCCACCCTCAAAAAAAATTTTTTAAACCCCCCCCAACATGTTCACTACTCTAACCTACCTGCACCTACCTCCCGTTTCTGCATGTTTGATTGCTCAGTGAATGGGAGACAAGAAAAAGCATACAAAGTAAGGCCGGTATGGACCCCTCTCTTCCCAGGGATCCCCAGCTGTATGGCAGTTACACCAGTTATAAGCATTGTTGTACCTTGTTGTTCACCTAATTAAAATGAACATATTCTACATGGTCCTTTACCCAATGTCAATATTATACTGGTGACATCCTTCAGTAACCTCTAAAACAAGGCCTTGGATCATTCAAGTGTTTGTGTGTGTGGAGCTGTCAACCAACCACGTCATACGGAAAACAATGAAACAATGTTTTTTAGGCCTGAATTCCTTTTCACACTTAATGATAACATGAAACTAGAAAGGGAAGTTTGAAAACAAACTTCATGTTGGGTTGAAAAACGTGAAGTCACTAAATGATCTGTTGTTGGCTCCGCCCCTGGACTACAGTTATATAGTAAAAACCACTGTGCAAAGTTTGTGGACCCTGTTTTTAATAGTGTCTGAATGGCAGCAATTTAAATTTCCCCACAGAGTGACATCTGATTGGCAGTTGGTGGCCCCGCCCCTTTTTTCTAACCTGGAACTGCAGTTACCCAGTGACTAACTCTGCAAAGTTTAGGGACCCTAGGATTAATAGTTAAAGCAGCAGAACGGCAGCAGTTTAAATTTAAACCAGTAAAAGTCAATAGGTGAATTGTGATTGGTGGTTGGTGGGTGTGCCCACTTTTTCTAACCTTGAGTCAAAGTCACCCAGTGACAAACAGTGGGCACCTTGGCATAAATAGTGTGAGAATGGCAGCATTCTAAATTTAAACCAATAAAATTCAATGGATGAAATCTGATTGGCTGTTAGTGGCCCAACCCACTTTTCCTATTTGTGAACTGCAGTCCCCCAGTGACCAACTTTGCAAAGTTTGGGGACTCAGGTATAAAAATTGTGAGACTGACAGCATTTTACACTTCACCATTGAAAGTAAATGTGATTTGGCTCTTGGTGGCTCTGCCCACTTTTTCTAACTTTGAAAGGCAAATACCCAGTGACTAACTTTGGAAAGTTTAAGAACCCTGGAATTAATACTTAAATAATGGCATCAGTTTAAACCAATGCAATTTAATGGGTGGAAATGGATTGGCTGTTGGTGGCTCCGCCCACTTGTTCTAACCCTGAATATGTAGCCAGCCAGTGACTGACTGTGCAAAGTTTGGGAATCCTGACATAAATAGTGTGAGAAAGGCAGCATTTTAAGTTTAAAACAAAAAAAATTCAATAGGTGAAGTCTGATTGGCTGTTGGCGGCTCCACCCACTTTTTAAAACCTAAAAATGCAGACCCTGGTGTTAATACTGTGAGAATGGCAGCAGGTTGAATTTCCCCATTGAAAATCAATAGTTAAAATTTGATTGGCTGTTAGTGGCTCCACCCACTTTTCTAACTCTGAACCGCAGTTACCAGGTGACTAGCTCTGCAAAGATTGGGGACCTTAGTATTAATATTTAAAGCATGGCAGCAGTTTAAATTTAAACATATGAAGTCTATAAGTGAAATCTGATTGGCTGTTGTTGGCCCCGCCCACTTTTTTAAACTTGGAACATAGTCACCCAGTGACCGACTGTGCAAAGTTTGGGGACCCTGACATTAAACATGTGAGAATGGCAGCAGTTAAAATTTCCCCACTGAAAACAATGAAAGAAATGTGATTGGCTTTTGGGCAGCCCCGCCCACTTTTTCTAACCTTGAGTATGTAGTCACCCAGAAACTGACTGTGCAAAGTTTGGGGACCCTGGGGTTAATACTGTGAGAATGGCAGCAGGTTGAATTTCCCCATTGAAAGTCAATAGGTAAAATCTGATTGGCTGTTGGTGGCCCACTGCCCACTTTTTCTATCCTTGAACCGCAGTTACCTGGTGCCTAACTCTGCAAAGTTTGGGGCCCGGTGTTATTATTGTGCAAATGGCAGCAGTTTGAATTTCCGCCAAGTCAATAGGTAAAATCTGATTGGCTGTTCACAGCTCCGTCCACTTTTGGGCATCCAACAATCATCATATTTCATTCAGGCTGAGCCCATGACTGTGTGATTCAAGTTTGGGGAGTGAAGCCTCAAAACTGTAAGATTGGCAGCAGTTTCAATTTCCCCATAAAAGTCAATGGGTGAAATTTGATTGGCTGTTGTTGGCCCCTCCCACTTTGGGGTCATCCACTAAATTTCGTTGTTTCATTTGGGGTGACCCCATTATTATGTTATTCAAGTTTGGGGAATGTAGCTTCAAAGCTGTAAGTGTGGCAGCAGTTTGAAAATCTTCCCTGTCAAAGTCAATGGGAAAATTGGGGTGTTCGGAGCGGCGCCACAAAATGACGGGGGGCGCAATCGCTTAGAAAAGCACAAGCAACCTGCTCCGATATAGGGTGAAGAAGTGTGGGGAGTTTGGGTGTTGTACCCCTAAATCTGTAGGAGGAGTAGCGTTTAGAAAATGGGGGGCACTAAGAAGAAGAAGCGGAAGAATAAGCTGAAGTTGAAGAACAGTATGTTGGGTTGTATGTATGTTTCAACCCAACACAATAAGGTCTCAAAAAGGCCTGGAGTAGATTGTTATCTCCCTAATGACCTGGGATTAGTTAACAGTTTAGTGTGTCTTGCTAACTGCGCGCAGTGCCCCTATAGTCAGAGGGAAATTTTGGAGCTACTACCATCCTCAAAGGTAGCTCTATAGTTCCCACAGCAACTTGCATTAATTGACACAAGCCTCATTTTGATGACAAGTACTGGAAATTATGACATCTGGACTCAACTGCACTTGACATACAAAAGACATCTGCCACAAATTATGAATAAAAACACTGCACTGCGTGTAAGAAAAAACCTGTCAACTTGTGCCTGAATTTGATCTTTGTACTTTTCACGTTTCTCTTAAATGAGCCCCAGAGTCCTTCCTTTACATATGACTAGATAGCCGAAATACTGTATATCCAAAAGGGACATAGTGGTGCCTGGTCAGAGACCAGTAATTCCCTCTATGACTATGCCCTAGTTTCCATGGGTAGGATTCAAATTTTTATGCACATGACAATTAGTGCTACTGCATACAGGGGGTAAATCAAATGTCCACAATTAAAATTTACTGACAACATTCTAACATAGTACTTAGTTTTTTTTGGAAAAAAAAACTCTGGTGTGGATGGCTGGTCATCTCCAATTGGATGAACCAATGCCACCTTAAACTGAACCTAACAAAAACTGAGCTAATGATCTTTCCGTCTAAGCCTGGTCCTACCCCACCCTTCTCTGTCTCTGCCGGTCAATTCGGCACATTGTTTGGGGGTTTGGGGTCCTTCTCTGACCATATTAACACCACTGTCAAAACCTATCACTTTTTCTTGTGCAATATTGCCAAAATCCGTCCCTTTCTTTGTACTGCAACAGCTACTGTAACCTGCTACTAACCGGCCTCCCTAACTCCCATCTATCCCCCCTACAGTCTATATTAAATACTGCTGCCAGAATTCTCCTCCTCTCATCCAGGAGAGTTCAAGCCCTTCCCCTGCTAAAGTCCTTACCGTGGCTTCCTATTAAACAAAGAATATTTTACAAACTCCTTCTCTTAACCTTCAAAGCTCTCCATTCCTCTGCTCCTCACTACATCTTTCCCTTGTGTCTCCGTACGTTCCAGCCCCCCACTTCTACTGCTGTTTCCTGCCTTAAACCTTTCTGCCTTGCTGCCCCTTACATTTGGAATGCCCTCCCTGATTTCCTCCGGAGAGAATCCCCCTCAGTCTTTTTAAAACCAAACTTAAAGACTACCTTTTGGAGCACTCACCCAGCACCTGATCTGGGAACTAGCACTTATATTGTAGTGTCACCCACTGTGACCTACAGCACTTATATTTGCCTATTTGTGTCTGTAAGTTACCCTCCCATCTAGATTGTAAGCTCTACGGGGCAGGGACCTCCATCCTCCTTCTCTTATTGCAACTGTATCTTTTATTTATTTGTGTTTATTGTAATACTTTGTATTTATCTATTATCTTAATACCCCCTGTTTGTATTAATGTATTCTACTGTACAGCGCTGCGTACATAAGTAGCGATTTATAAATAAAAATATACATACATACATGGCTGCGCTTAGGGAGGTGACAGACGGGGAGATTAGTCGCCGCCACCAGACAAATCTTCGTTGCTGCGGACGACTAATTTTTCCCGCAATGCCATTCCCCCAGCAAGAATGTAAATAGCCAGTGGGATGGCATACGTGTCGCTGCGATTTCCAGAAGTAGCCCGAAGTTGCCTTGAGAGGAAACTTCGGGCAACTTTCGGAAATCGCAGCAATGCATATGCCATCCCACCGGGGATTTACATTCTTGGCGGTGGGATGGCATTGCGGGGAGATTAGTCGCCCGCGGCAATGAAGATGTCACGGGTCAACTAATCTCCCCGTCTGTCACCTTAGGGAGCAATATAAGTGAGTTTGCTACATGAAGCAGCTTCTTCTCTTAGCAGAGAGATAATGTATACAGGAAATGATTTAGGCCCTGTAAATGCAAAGCTTCTTAATTGCTCATATATTCCTGTTTTAATCTTATTTTCCACTCTAATGAGCAATAGCCTTAATACTAATGTTTTTTTTGTGCTACTAACGAGGACTGCACAATACAAAATGGTTACTACCTAGATCCCGGAGTATCCAGTTTTCCAGAGCTTTTAATTGCTTATTTATGAGTGAAAGTACACTGTGCAAAGTGTAGTTTTGGATTAAAATTGCCCTGTTTTTTACCCACAGTTTTTTACCACAGTTTCCCCCCTATTTCCAGCGTAACTTTAGCTGTGAGGTGGCAATGCATCTGATTGAATTGCAACGGTTGCATTAAAACATGCAATTGCACTGATAATATTTAGGGTTCAGATGTTGTCATCTCTATCGCTCTGTATCAAGATAACATCTGTGCCCAGTTCCTTAGGTACATCTTTGCTGTGTGATTTGATGCAGGCCATCAACAGGTTCACTTCATGAAATTTGCAAGAGCAGGTATAATTCACTCAGCAGCACTGAATGCAACTTAATTTGTGAAACCGTGGCTCTTAAATGAACCCTCAAGTTTTCCTAAGGGCCAGTCCAAAGCTTCTGTCCCACTGTTTTAAGAGTAGCTGCCTCTCAACATAGTATAGTAAATGCTGCATAGAATGCAGTCATAAGGATTTGAGTGCAGATAAAATCTGACTAACAAGATGTGTCACCCACAGGAAATCTGCACTACTGTTGGTGACAAATCTGAAAATGCCTTTCCCTTCACTTACATACACATTGCCACATGCACAACATATGCCACTCATTCATGGGAAAATGCCTTCTTGATTTTTATGCAAGGTGGATCGCTACATGTAATGTGTTTTACATGTGGCAACCCAAATCCCAGACTTCTTGGTCTTGCAGTACATTTTCAGTACTTAGTTTGGGGCAGGATGCAATGGTGAGGTTTAGGGCTGGAACTAGGTGTAGGCAGAGTAGGCACCTGCCTTGGGCGCAACAGAGTTGGGGGCACTGGGCACATACCTCCTCAGCTCTCTGCCTACCCCAAGCTCCGGGCACTTGTTAAAATCGTGCATCGCATCAGCCCCACCACTTCTCAGCCCCCCTTCTTTCTGCTCCTCACCTCACTGCGGGTGGGGGGGATTGGGGTGATCCAGGGCGGGGATGTGCCTTTGGCGTGCATCGCGTTTGGCCCGGCCCTGGTAAGGTTTGTGGGTTTTCCAGGGTCCCCTAGTGTCCATACATGCAGAGTAGGAAGTTGAGCTGTGCATTAAGGGGAAATGGCTGTGCTGTGCCATGTGCCACAGTAACACTGGCTGAGATGTGCATTGGGCTTCAGCAAGTCTAATTGGAGGGGGGGGCAGGATTAGCATTCCGGCATCTGCACAGACCTCTATCCCCAAAATAGACTCCCCCAGCTTTTACATCTAGCATCTTATCCCCCAACCTCTAGAAGCACCTTTTCATGTTAATAATATTGGGGTAAATATGGAGTAATAAAAGGGGTTTTCCCAAGGTCCAATCAGAGCAGAGAGGCCCTACCATGAGCTATTTTATTTGTAAAAACTTTTCCTGCATCCTCCAAAATTGATAAAATGATACAAAATGGCCATTAAATGAGAAGGAAAGGCATTTTGGCGACAATAGATTAATCGCAATAGTGCAAGCTATAATGCTATATTTATTCTGCAGAAAGCTTTAGCATATCTGAGTAAACAGCCCTAGAAGCTCCCATTGTTTGTTTAAGATAGCAGCTGTCATTTTACAGAATACTAAAAAAGATCAGCACCTATAGCAACAGAGAAATCAGAAACTCTTAGGGCCATGACAGAAGGGGAGATAAGTTGCCGTGTGACAAATCTCCCTTGTCGCGGGCCACTAATATCCCTGAAATGCCATCCCACCGGATGCCTTGAGAGGAAACTTTGGTGATTTACATTCTAGCCGGTGGGATGGCATTTCGGGGGGAGATTAGTCACCCGCAACAAGGGAGGCAGTGGCACACGTGGAGATTAGTCACCAGAGATAAATCTTCGCTATTGTGGGCAACTAATCTCCCTGACATGCCATCCCACCGGGAAGAATGTAAATCACCGGTGGGACGATTCGGTTTCCCAAAGTTTTAATGCGAGGATAGTAAAGGTTACTATACATGACTTAATTTGCTTAGTATGTGCTTTACCCAGTGCAGTCTTCCATAAAAATGTCCCCGGCCAAAGCCAAAAGGTTGGTGATTTGACTCACTGGGGAATGTCCAACATGTTAGCATCCAGTTATAGATATTACATGGAGAAGTCCCTTGCATTGCAACAATCCTTTTAAGTGCAAAAGAAAAGCTCCTTCAGCTTTTTAAAGGAGAACTAAACCCTTCCATAAAAGTCTGGGTCCCTTCTTACTCCTGAAACACACTAACTTGCTAGTTAGAGTAATGCCACACAGAAAGCTCTGCTGCCCACTGAAAATCACCTCTCTCACAGGCAACAATGCCTTTAATATCCAGTGTAAATTCAAATGCTGCTTGTAAAATATTCATCACACCAGAACCTTGCATAAGCATGCAAAATTGCTGAGTTTTCACAGATTTCCCCGGGCTCCCTTTTTAATTAGAGTTTCCCTTCACCTCTCACCCTAACCAGCATTCGAGCGTCTTTATCCCACCCCCCACCATAGCTCTTCCTACCCTTAGGGAGGCCAGCCCCACAGTCAGTCAGCACTGCTTCAGCCAAAACCTACTTTCCTACTTCTGCCTTCCTAAATTCTCTCACTCTCACGGATTTCTATACTATTACCCTATAACCCTCTCCCCACCCCATGTGCTCTTCCATTGCAAGGCTTTGCCCCGCCCCTCCACCGGGCGGCCAATGAAGTGGTGAAATGTGAGAGGGTTATGACAGGGAACCGGGCTGTACCCTGGAAGGGGATATACAAATATTGCTTCTCCGGCTTCTCAGTGTGTAAGCGCTTCGGACCCGCCCAAGGTAAGACTATATATCATACATCCGGGGAACTGATTGTCAGCCTGCACTTTAGCCATTTGCACAGGGGTGCGCTGCTTGTCACATCGTGTTCCTTATAAGCGCGTCATGGGGTCAGAGTGGCGCATTCCTACACCAAAATGCATTGTTAGAGTGCATTCAGTGCAGATCGGATTAAAGGGCAATTCTAAAGAAATTATTATAGGTGTATAGGTGTTACTCTCTTGTTGTTTGGTGTCTCATACTGAGCACTGTAATAGAATACAGAGCTTCCTCATGGGATCAAGTTAAAAGTGGCTCGTTGTACTAATCCTGTTCGTGCAAATGAGTTTTATAGATTGTGTTACCGAAGTAGGTCGTTTCCTGGTATCATGACAGTGTTTCTCTTTCTTTTCTGATCGTAATTCCTCATGCGCAAATGTAGGTGCATAAATCTTTTAGTCAAAGTTTTCCTGCCAGTGGTTCTCACAACCTAGTGCTCAGCACAGGACCTGATATGCAAGTCGCATTCTCACAGGCATTAGATGTATTAAGTGCTACTTTATAGAGAGGGGGTGGCTGCTCTTCACTCCCCCCTCTTCCCATGCACCCGCAGGCATAGGGCACCCACAGTCATAGTGCAGGGGTCCCCAACCTTTCATACTGATGAGCCACAGTCAAATGTAAAAAGACTTGGAGAGCAACACAAGCATCATACAAGTTCATGGAGGCGCCAAATAAGGGCTAAGATTGGCTATTAGCAGGGCCGGAACTAGGGGTAGGCAGAAGAGGCAGCTGCCTAGGGCGCAACGATTGAGGGGCGTCAGGCAGGAGCCTCTCCTGCCTACCCCTAGTGCTACTTTGTCATTGCCTCCGCCGCTTGTCATTAGCGCATGCGCCATTAGGGGGGGCGGGGAGGTGGGCGGAGTTGGCCGACCGGGTTGCCTAGGGCGCCCGGTTGGCTTGACCCGCCCCTGGCTATTAGGTAGCCTCTATGCACACTATATGCTTACAGGAGGATTTATTTGGTAGAAAATCTTGTTTTTATTCAACCAAAACTTGCCACCAAGTCAGGAATTCAAAAATAACTACCTGGTTTGGGGGCTACATCCAAGGGGCTGGTGAGCAACATGTTGCCCCAGAGCCACTGATTGAGGATCACTGGCATAGTGTATCAGCTAAAACTATCAATATGGATAGATTATCTGTGTACTGTGGCCTGTCCAAAGGACCCCTGAGCTGACCTACATGCCTAGAAGGCCAGTCAGTATTGCTGAATTTAGACAAACACTCCAACTAAATCTGTCCATTTATGTAGGGGCATAACTACTGAGAAAGTACACCCTGCATCTACAGGGGTACCAGGAGTGTAGGGGGCCCAGCAATGCTCTAATTTTGGAGCAATTTCAATATATCTTGGTAGAATAGAACTATAGGGGCCCCAAATTGCATTTGCTGAGGAGCCCAGTAACATCTAGTTACACCACTGCATTTAAGATTTTATTAGTAATTTCTGGTTTGCTTCTGTGGTACAGCAGTTTGATTCAACTTTTTAAACATTCAGTCCATTTTTTACCAGTGGCACAGTGTTTGATTAAAAGTGAATAAAGTACCACTGGCCTAATTAATTTTATCAGGCCAGTTACAGCTATGAAATATTATGCCGAAAAACTTCTCAAGGAAACTAATTGCAAAGGACAAATGTGCATTATTGGATATCTATTTAGAAAGTAAAATAACTTCCTTGGGAAAGAACATTTTTAATCATCAGACCATTAAAGATGTATATACTGTCTGACACTATATCTGTTTGGTAAATCTGAGCATGCTTTCTTCCATCATTCATGACAAATTCTGAAAGACACTGGTGTATGTAGATGATATATGTAGATAAATTGCAGCTTTAGTTGATGCCAGTTGAAAAAGTGTAAAGGTGGCTGTAAGATTTGCACGTTTGGTAAGGTCGCCAAACGAGCAACTCTTTTCCCCCAATATGCCTGCCTTTGGTGGGTGATATTGTGCTAATGTGATTGTTTGGCCCGAGCGCCAAAGGAACGCATTGCATTGAAGGGGATAGGAAAAGTCAGCTGATGCTGTCCCTGATCCAATGAAAAATCCAGCCTGCATGATCAACATTCACCAATTTTTGCCCAGTAATTAACATGGGCATATAAGCTGCCAAGTCGATCTTAAGGACCCTAATCAGCAGCTGAAATCTGCCCATGTTTGGCCACTTTAAGTAATGCTTTGAGGACAGACTAAGTTACAATTTAAAAGCTCATTAAATGTAAGAAAAATAAAATTAAATGTAATCCAGATTACAGTTATGGCACATTTCTGCACAACTAGTTGGGTGTAACATTTGTGATAGTACCCTTGTATTTAAATATTTTGAAAAATATCCTTTTTTTTTCTTTGTTAATTGCATATATTTGGGTGCCAAGCATTATATCTTATGTTGTAATACTTATGAGCACTCTGGATTGAATCATACTAGTTGCAATGTGCTCATGTTGCAAAATTTCTTCCTGAACAGCATAGTTGCTTCATTTTGAGTTACTACGTTTGCTATCAAAGGGAAGCACAAAGGAAATTGTGCGATCCAACAATTTATAAAATGCTTTGTGAATATGGGGAGCACCACATGCACTTGGAATGTGCAATAACAGTTTGTGCTTACTTCTTAGGGCTGTAACACACGAGGAGATTAATCTCGCTTGTTGCGGGCGACTAATCTCCCCGAAATGCTATCCCACCAGTGAAAATGTAAATCGGTGGTGGGATAGCATACACGGCGCCACTCATGCCATCCCACCGGCGATTTACATTTTCGCTGGTGGGATGGCATTTCGGGGAGATTAGTTGCCCGCCACAAGGGAGATTTGTCGTGGGTGACTAATCTCCCCGTGTACCACAGCCCTTAGATGTATGGCCATGTGACAGTAAAACAAAATGTAGAACAGAAGTCATAGCACTTACCATTTCTTTGCTGTGCACGTCTCTTGTTTATTAGCTAGTGTTACCACAATAAACAATATGTACTTTGAAGGCACATCTGTACTTTGAAGGCAACTTCAGGCTACTTCAGAAAGTAGCTGTGCCAAATATCTTTTCCCACCCCTGGTTTGCATTGCCGGTGGGGAAACATATGCAGGAAATTAGTCGCCCGTACTAGAGGGGAGCTATTTGTGGCAACTGATCGCCTAGTGTGTCACTGCCCTAAATGAAACTGAATAAGAAGGTATCTTTGCTGATCATCTTGGCCAATTGACATACATGTATTTTCTACACCCCTTATATTTGCCATATAATCTCCCTGTAATATTTTCCCTTAAAGTTGTAAATATGAAGCACAACAATATTTAAGAGGAAAATTCAAGAAAGACCTTGCCAAGTCCGAGCAAGTATTTAACTGCTAAAGGAGGAGAAAGCTGTGATTAAATGATGGGGCGTGTGTATCCTGTTCTATGAACTGCTGTGACCTTGAAAAGAAAATGGAGAGCCCTACATGTCCCAGGCTACACTGTAGTTTCTTGAGTCTTAGATACCAATAGCCAGCCATACCTGCAGGATGATAGTTAAAACATTGCTTGTATTTTCAATTACAGTCAGAAGTCTTCTGAAACTGGGACAACATTGTGGTTTGTCTTGATTTTATTTTCCTGTATTTATGGTTGTCATTAAACACTAGGGGCAGATTTATCAAAGTGTAAAATTAGAGCCCACTACTGAAAAACTCACCCTTTTTCTATTTATTCCTATGGGAGTTTTAGAAGTGTATTTATCAATGGATGAAAGTTCACCATTTTATAAAACAACTTTTAAAAATGCCATTGGAATGAATAGAGAATGCATGAATTTTACTGTAAACTCTAAATTTACACTTCGATAAATTTGCGCCTAGGTCTTTTAGCAGATCACTCTTAAAATGGATTGATTAGCAATTTTTAAGGGCTCTTACAGATGAGCACTTTTACCTGCATTTTCTTGAGCTGGATCCTTTTATGTGTTCCACTGCAGAGAGATCGAGAGAAATGTAGACCTGTATTTCCTGTGTGACCAATGCTCAATGTGGAGTATTTCTCCACTGCAGGAGAAATACAACTTGATGAACATTAAATAAACCATATAGGATTGTTTTGCAATCAGTATGGATTTATGGTTGTTAAATTAAGATTAAGTTAAGGGTTACTGCTTTCTTATTACAGATAAAGAGAACATTTTTTTTAAATTAGAACTATTTACTTAAAATGAACTTTATTAGTGATGGCCTTCCCATAATTCAGAGCTTTCTGGATATCAGATTTTCAGATAAGAGACCCCATGCCTGTACTAATGTTTATTTCTGGGAATGTTAAAGAACAAGTTTCATTTAAAAGGTGGTTGTCTTGGGGTGTTATTCGCACAGTAACTGTTAGGCATGTAGGGGCTGTATGGGCCTCTGTGTACTGTTTTGAATCTCAGTTTGAACCTGAGTTGCAGCTTCCCAAGGTATTGATAAATTAATAAAGCAGCACTTTAATGCAGATACACTTACGAAGACCAACTGAAACACATGTGGCAGAGGGTACTTGTGTGAGAGGTAATGCATTCCCATCATTAAAGGCAAAATTGCATAAAACCAGAAAAAAACAATCCTTCTCGTTTGTAAAATGTTCATATATTTACCTCTTAATGTGACCTTCAAAAAACTTATAATGAGGTAAGACAAGGAAGAACAGTTGCATGTACACTGGCTGTGTTTATAAAGTTCCTTGAAAATGAACTACATAGGAGCAGGCCCCTCCCTCCCAGTGCTCTAATTTTGGCTGTATGCCTCAGTAAGAACATTCAGTACTTAGAGTGTTTGAGGAAAAGTGTCTAGTCATTGTGAGCCTGCCCAAATTCCCGCTAGTAACGTGTCTGCAAAGTTGTGCTGGCTACCAGGACACATTCCTTGTAGCCTACTGACCTTTTAATAGCCTGGCTACTTGCATCTGCGCAAGGGATTAATAGTATTTGTCTTGAGTTTTGCTTTTGTCATACCCAAACAGCAATATATCTTCTAAGAAAAAGCTTTAATTTTATGCTTTGCAAGGAAAGCTGCACTTTTTTATTTCTATACCCAATATTTAATCTGTAAGGACCTGGGGAACTGACCAAGCTTTTAGAAACAACTTGTGATTTAATAACTGTCTGCAACTTTGTAGCTGCCATGTCATGATGTATCCTTCTTGCTTCCTGTGCAACTTGCTGTGTATCACCGTGACTGTTAATAGTTCAGTAGTATCTGCCAGCTGGGGGGCTACACATTCATTCACAGCTACAATGCTGAATGTGATACACACCAGGAAAAAGCAGACTAGCCATAAGGCTAGTATATACTTTTATAAGGGATATATATTAGTGATGAGCGAATCTGTCCCATTTTGCTTTGCCGAAAATTTTGCGAAACTGGTGAAACATTCACAAAATGCATTTAAGTCAATAGGTGACAAAATATACATGCAAAATAATTTACGCATTATTCAAATGCATTAAAGTCAATGGGCATTTTTGTATCAGCAACTTTTTTGTCTTGGAGCCTTTTTTATCTTGGTGTCATTTTTGTTGCAGAAAATTTTTCCTGCAGTGTTGCACAAAAAAAATTTGCCAATGGCGAAATGTGGGTTTTCGCTGCAAATCCATGCATGCCAAAAAAATTTGGTCATTACTAGTATCTACTTATATAAGGATTTTTCTACAGCCAGGCAGCCTGCATCCAATATCTGTTATATCTACTAAAAATGGGTCAAACACTGACACATAGAAATTTGTTTTTTTAAACATCCCTCTCCACAGAGTACTTAACACTCTTTACTTATAGCCCATATTATGATTTCTTTTACTTGGGTGCCTAGGTGTTGTTGAACTGAAACTCCCTGAGTTGAAGTGAAGCAACATTTGTGGACTCACATTTAAAAAACAATACTATAGATCAGGGCTACCAGACAGGAGACCTGCAGGCTGAGTATGGGCCATCAGTTAATTTTTATGAGCCACAGCATGCTCAAGATCTCCATAGCAATCTCTGCAAGGGCTCTTACACATGAGCCTTTTTAAGTACTGACAGGACCACACTGAAACACAGATGAAAAGCTGCAGGTTCTGCCCCCTATAAAAAAGAATGGGGTTTATTAATTCACGCGATCCCATGTGGTGCACTGCATATAAAAGCCACCAAATGGAAACGCATGTAAAAATGCTTGTGTGTAGGAGTCCTTAGAAACCATTGAAACCATTACAATAATTTCTGGCTCATAAGTGAAATAGCAGTTGCTGGTTTATTTCACCTTATACAGTCAAGAATTATGTGGGTTTGTTTGTGAATGATGGCTCCAGTGGGGTCCTATTGGCACAGAGGTTTCAGGCTCAAATACCTGCAAACCACCAAATGCTGGACTTTGACTGTGAGTGTTCCCTCACCTACTTGTTGTATAGGATTATCAAGTGAAATTTTATGCTCAGCTAAAAAGCTTTATGTCACCCACGTGAGTAGTTTATTGGTGTGAACGTGCAGAGAATCATTTCATGCATTGCAGTGTCTTGCTTAATCCAGGAACATAATGACTGACTTCCATTGTGCTAGGGAAAACAGGCAAAAGCCTGAGGGCAATAAAAAGAAAAAAGTGAGTATTTAAAAACCAAGTTTAAAAATTATTTAGGCGTGTGAGTTGTGGGCTTACTGACAAAAATGGCATTTACAGCACTGGCGCCAGAGGTCAGCACAGACATTCAGAGGTCACATGTATTTCTTCAAGAAGTTAAAATATTCTCTTATTTAAAAACTGACAATAGGAATATCAGCATATCCTTTTTTTGTTATTTATGCTGGAATTTACTGTGAGCATGGGCAGGGATAAAAAAATTGGGGAAGGTTGTGCCTAATAAGTAAAAAAAAAAAATGCTTGGAGACATTGCCAAACAAGTGGATCTGGCCATGAATGGCCACCTTAAGATCCTAGTGCTGATGCACTAGGATCTTAAGGTGGCCATTCATGGCCAGATCCACTTGTTTGGCAATGTCTCCAAACTCGCAAGTGTAGGCTTATGTACGGCTTATGTACATCTCACATTTCCGAAATAAGAGTCATAATTCTTCATGGGACCATTTATATTATATAACATATTTTGCTGACTTGGCTGTTCAGAACGAGTCTGCAGCTTATTGGTCTATAAATGGTTTCAAAATGGTCATCAGGTTAAAAGTATTTTCAGTAAGGACCGCATCAGGCTGTAGGGTCCTGTTGTGATATGATTGCTGGCCTGAGGACCACATATTCTGATCAGCAGGGCTGGACCTAGGGTAGGCAGGAGAGGCACGTGCCTAGGGCACAACAAAATGACGGCCGCTGGGCACAGACCTCTTTGCCTACCCCTAGTTTGACTTTGTGAATCTGCCTCACTGCTGCCTGTCATTGCGTGATGGCTGCGATGTACCTTTTATATACCATATAAGTGATATCTTAAAGAAGAAAAAAAGGGATAATCATTGGGAAGTGCCAAATTGATAGGCACCCCCTATTGATTATAATTTCTTGCCTGATACCCTGTGCTGGTGCTTCTTTTTGCTTTAAAAGAACACCAGCTGGGGGCACTATTGCAAGGGTGCCATACCACCATCTTTTCTTCTGGACATTCTTATACATTCTGGTCTGGGTGCACATGCACAGTATTTTGAAAAACAAAACTTAAATCAAAAATAGCTGTTTTTTCACGCTACTGTATCTGCAACCTGGCTTAGGGCCAAAAAATTGAAGAATCAGAAAAAGAACACGACTGTTGCAGTTTTCAATAAAGAGGAGTGTTGGGTCAGGGTATTAGGTAAGTCAATATAATGACTGCGGGGGCTAACATTTTGTACCCCCCCCCCGGGTGATTATAACTTTTCTTCTTCTTAAAAGCCTCCATTGCAAGTGCCATTGTCTTAACCCTTCTCCACATAAAATTTGAGCAGTTACTCATAAAGAAGCAGAGGAGCACAGATTGCAGCCCACCAGTGTGTAGGCACATGTATAAGCTAGGAGAGTAGATGTATAAGTGTGCCTATGTTATTTATGTACCAGACTTTTGAGGTAGACCAGGTGTTTTAAAGGTAATATATTATTTTAGAGAAACCATTATGACAAGCAGGATTCTATAACTTGGTTGCAGGGACAATTGATTCTTCACTCATTAAAGGAAAGGACTTGTGCCCTTAAATTAGCTAGACCTTAAGACTAAGTTTGAAGCCTCATAAATTGCATTTTTGTCATTTTGACAGAAAGCTGGGTTTTCTGAAATATTACCTACAATAAATTTTAATTGCGGATGTCTATCATTCTCATGCCAAGTGCCAAGAAGTTGTACACTGTACTTATTCTCATTTGCGCAAATATTTTTAAAACAGTTTGTCCTAGGTTAAACACACGCATGTACACATATGCAAAGAGTTCTGAAAAATTTGAAATACTAGATCAACAGTAGTAAATTCCTTCAGATAAAATACTGTGAATATAGTATACTTGAGTGTTCCCTAACCAGTGGCTTACTAAGCCCTTGGATGTTGCTCCCAGTGGCCTCAAAGCTGATGCCCGTTTTTGAATTTCTGGTAAGGAGTTTTGGTTGCATAAAAACCCAGTATAATGCCAATCAGAGCTTTCTGTAGGCTGCCAGTTCACATAGGGGCTATAAAATAGCCAAGTATAGCTCTTATTGACACCCCCAGGAACATTTTTCATGCTTGTTTTGAGTCCCCCTACAATTTTTCCATTTAAATGTGGCTCACAGGTATAATATGTTGGGGATCCCTGGTGGACTTATACCAAAGGACTACTGTAGTACCCTGTTAGAGCATAATATGTATGATGTACATGGCATCAGTAAGCATCATATATAAGGATATTATTTAAAGGTTATTTAATTATTTTCTTCTTTTCCTCTGTGAATATAACTATCATAATTGAAAAAGAAAAAAGTCATTATTTCTGGTCTATTTTATTATTAGAACCATTGAAATCATTCAGTTGTATTATGTAAAAAAAATACCTGTACAAACACCATATAAACTACTAAATATATATACACAACCGCAGAGTTAGTCGGCGCTCACGATAATGAGGGTTAGGATGCCTGGGTGCAGTCCATAAAACAGGAAATGCAAACAGAGAACGATGAAGGATCTGCACTCATAGGACTTATGTGCAAAAAATTAGAATCTTTATTGAGCAACAAAAAGAACTGATGTTTCGGCTGTGGCTACAGCCTTTTTCAAAGTTACAACTTCAAAGTGCCGTATACCTTAAATACAGTGTGTGGCAGGAAAAATTGAATCAGCATAACGTTCACCATTGGTGCAAGTAAACTAGAGGCGTGACGTAACCCCAAGGAGCAGTGAATACGTAACTAAAGTGCAAAATGACTACACATAGATAGCAAAGAAAATGGAGAATAAAATAAAATAAAGTACAAGGAATAAAACCAAAGTTCAAGAGGCCCCACATATGAACCAAATATGCCCGAAAGGAAAAGTACAAGCACAGATACAACATTGTACAAAAAAAACCAGAGAGTGTATAGAGCGCGTGCTTCAAAATATTCACCAAGTAATAGGGACCAGATCGGTAAAAGTAAAGAACCGTGTACCGTACACTCTCTGGATTTCACGCTCGAGGCAACTTGCGCGATTTCACTGAAATTGCGCTGCCGCGTATGCCATCCCACCGGCGATTTACATTTTCGCCGGTGGAATGGCAGTCCGGGGAGATTAGTCGCCCGCGAACAGGGAGTTTTGTCGCGGACGACTAATCTCCCCGTGTGCCAGAGCACAAATGGAAGTGCGACTGATTGTTGGCCTTCTTGTACCTTGTGTGTGAAGACACACAAAGCTATTTAGTAGCAGCTACTTGTCACGGCTACTAAACCCCAGAAAATACCCTGCAAAATTAATACTAAGAAACTGCCTCTGCTAAAACACATGTAGAGACAATCAGTAAATGATCAGCATGGTCTATTTTAGTAGCCGTGTTAAGTAGCTGTTACGACTAGTCCTGTGTGTCTTCACCCTAAGGGCTGTGACACATGGGGAGATTAGTCGCTGTGCGACAAATCTACCTTGTCGTGGGCGACTAATCTCCCCGATCTGCCATCCCACCAGCTAGAATGTAAATTGCCGGTGGGATGGCAAATCGCAGCGCTGCGTATGTCATCCCACTGGCGATTTACATTCTAGCCGGTGGGATGGCATTGTGGGGAGATTAGTCGCCCACGACAAGGTAGATTTGTCGCACGGCAAAAAAAAATCATGTCTGCTTAAACCCCTTCTCTGAAGGTGGCTGAGGCATTAGGCTTATGACTTCCTCTATAGCCAATCATGAGATAACAGCTAAATTATAAATTACATATTCACACACTGCAATAAGAATACAATCACTTGTTATCTGAGTGAATTGCTGTTAACTACCAGGCACTGAGGATTTCTGGGTGAAACTATGTTGCATAGTCTGTTTATGAGCTGTTCTATTTCCATTAACACTTTAAACTCTGTACAATTAAAGTGGATGTAAATGCAGAAATGAAAAAAGCAGCTTTCCATTATACATTAATTGGAAACTTTCAGTATCTATAAATATATTTGTATGCCTTGTAGATTGTAAGCTCTTTTGGGCAGGGCCCTCTTCACCTCTTGTATCGGTTATTGATTGCTTTATATGTTACTCTGTTGGTCCAATGTATGAAACCCCCTTATTGTACAGCGCTGCGGAATATGTTGGCGCTTTATAAATAAATGTTAATAATAATAATAATAATGTCTGTCCTTTTCTGCACTACTTGTTCTGACTCTTGAAACAATGCCTTAGGGCTCTGGCACACGGGGAGATTAGTCGCCTGCGACCAATCTCCCTTGTCACAGGCGACTAATCTCCCCGAACTACCATCCCACCGGCGAAAATGTAAGTCGCCAGTGGGATGGCACACGCTGTGCAGGCGATTTCGGCAGTTCGGGAGATTAGTCGCCCGTGACAAGGGAGATTTGTCGCGGGCGACTAATCTTCCCGTGTGCCAGAGCCCTAACATTTATGTCTTGTAGATTGTAAGCTCTTTTGGTCAGGGCCCTCTTCACCTCTTGTATCGGTTATTGATTGCTTTATATGTTACTCTCTATGTCCAATGTATGAAACCCACTTATTGTACAGCGCTGCGGAATATGTTGGCGCTTTATAAATAAATGTTAATGTAATGTTTACAGACCTCTGTGACTACTTTGTTTCAACAGTCTGTACTATCTGTGTAGAGCAAGGGACAGACAGATACTGATTTCAGAAGCAATTACATTTGCATACAACTTTGAAAACATTGGAAACTTATAATGAATGTATAATAGAAAGTTGATAAGAATGATCTTTTCTTTTATTTGGCAAAATTATATTTTTTGGTCTAAAACTACTATAATTTGCTATTGAGGATACATTTACTAAAGAAATAAATGAAAGCAGAACCCTGCTTATAAGCAAGTATATCTTGTTTAACAAGTAGTAGTTGTGCCAAGAACCACACCTTGAGTAAATGTCTGCCTGATAACAAGTGCACTGCTGTACGTGACTGGAAGTTCCACGTTATTTTATGCAGAAAGATTGGGTGGCCAAGGGACCTGTGTTATTAGCTCTTACTGAAGTGCTTAGCAGTTTGCCAGGTATCTTTCTGATGAAGTTTTTTTTTTTCTATGGCCAAATGAAATATGTTGCTTTGGGTATCCACACCCTTCATTATTCTACTTATGATTATTTAACAAGAGTAGAGAACAGAAATAGAATTGGGGTCCATATCTTAAACGTGTTGGAATTTGTCATCAGTTGATGTCACTTCATGGCCTACTATAAAATACATACCTAGCATGCTGCCAGATGCAAAACTTTAACTTATTTTCAATTACAAAAATATAACACACAAAATGGGGGGGGGGGGGTATACATGAAATGATGTACAGAGTGAAACAGCTCACTGCATTGTACACAACTTTAGATTAAAACACAAGGAGGCAGTACTCATGAAGATGATTAGCATTACTAGATACACCTAACTAATGCATTACACCATGGATCTAGTGACCTTTGTTGCTTGAAATTGTATATTTTTTTTATGAAGCTGCTCCTGTTTCTCCTTTACTTACATACACAAAACATTAGTGTACAAGGGTGCCAGAGTTCTCAACTGGATCATGCATTTTTCTCTGGAGACTCATGGCCTGCAGGACTGGATCTAACAAAAGTCGATAGAAGCTGCAGCTACTCTCATTACAGCATTCAGCAAAGCCCCAGCCCGTCCTTTGTGTTTTATAGTGCCTTACATGATATTTTCTCATCAACTGACCCCTGAAGCCCTACCAAAAAAACAAAACATTTTCAAAGGTTTTTACTTAGTAAACATTATGTTTAAATGGTTTAGGCTCATTTGGCTTATCTGGCCCAAGTTGGTCTATTTACCTGTTCTTGCTGCTGGATATGATGGTAGTAGTTTCTGTTGCTCATATGATGGGGCCTGTAGCTACATCTTCATTAGCATCACTGTTAATCTGGTTCTATTCACAGGTATTTAGAACCTATATAATCTGAGATTGCAAACACTACTTCCGCTCAGGGTTCCCTTCATGGTCTTGTGCTGTACCTGGACCCATACAAACTCTGCAAGAACTAAAGTGGTTGTCAAATACAGCCCTGCAGTCGGAATGAAATCATACTAGGAACACCAGTGTGCATGAGATCTTAGAGTTGCGTCCGTGTGAGTGTGTTCTGTCCTAGTAACAGGCAGTGGTTTTCACTCTATAGCTTCTCCTTCTATATGTTAGGAACAGTAATATTGGCTATTCATTAAACTGATCCTTCAGCATTTCCAAAACCTGATGATTATATGTTTAGAGAGACAGGTAGACATATGCATTTTGGCAGGTAAATATTTATTACATTTATTACATTTGGTTGGGTTCCATGTGAAAAAATGGGCAATGTTGTTTCGGAGACAGAGAAAGAGAGATGAGGAGGATCATTATCATTGAATCAGCTGTCCTTTTACCCTATGAGTTTCTGGGCCCAAGTGCAGCTGTACTGGGCAAAGTTTCTCTGGGACCATTGATCCACATGACATCACTGAAGTGAATTGAAGTTAATAGTTAATTATCTAATCATTGGGTGATATTCTGTGTGGCAGATGAACTTGGCAATGCAGAGAACTTGCACACAGACAGGTATAGGAATTCTTTATAATGAGTTTTAAAACTCATCCCTGGAGGCAGGTCCTAGAACTTTTTACTGTTCCTTTTGAAAGGTTAGGTAGTAAATTTAATTCTAATCCTTCTTTGTTTTACTTTAGTTAATCAGATTCGCTGAAGATGGCAACCCTGGGAGTAATGTCTCCAGGCCTCCATGTCCATCAGTGCACACAGTTACTGAGAGCAATTCAGAGCGGGAGCTGTAGGACCTTGCACATGAGCCCAAGATCAGCGGCAAAGGAATACTATGATGTAGTCGTAGTCGGAGGTGGTGCTGGTGGAATCACTATGAGTGCTCGCATGAAGAGGAAAGTAGGGGCTGGAAAAGTTGCTGTCATAGAGCCAAGCGAGGTAACACATTGTATATCACTCTCGTTGAAACCAGAAATATATAGCAGAGTAATCAAAAGTGCTCTTTACATGATCTCCAAATATTTCAAAAGTGCTCTTTACATGATCTCCAATATTTTCATCTGTATATACATATTAGGTTGATGACACACAAGGAGATTATTCACCTCAAGATTAATCTCCTTTAGAGGTGGCAAATAATCTCAGGTATTTTACATTCTCGCTGGTAGGAAAATACATGTTGCTTCAGCTTTCCAAAGTTGCCTGAAAGTTGCCTCATGAGGAAACTTAAGGCGACTTCAGAAAGCCAAAGTGACACATATGTTTTCCTACCAGAGATTAGTTTTGCAGTTTACACCCTGCCCTGCCATTATTAATTGTTGTTAAATTACCCCTACTGTATTCAACCTGGCCAGTGCCAACCCTACTGGCATTGCCTTGTCTGAATCACTCTGAAGTGAGCTCTGTTAATCATTTAAATTCCTAATTCTAATAGTTAAGAATAGTTTTCAAGAAGATTTTTGTTTCATACCATGTGAAATGACTGTGTTTTCACTTTGTGATTATTTTGCCAATACACAAACATCATCCTATAGCTTTAGCAAAGGTAGTTAAAGGAGAAAGAAAGGCAAAGTCACTTGGGGGTGCCAAAATGTTAGGCACCCCCAAGTGACTTAAATCGCCTACCTTTTACCCCGGGCTGGTGCCCCTGTTAGGAGAGAACAGCACCAGCCCCCAGTAGTGCATCCTCCTTCCTCTTTCTCGTGTGGGCGCATGCGCAGTAGAGTGAAAAGCCGAACTTTGACAGAAAAGTCGGCTTTTCACTCTACTGCCATGCGCCGACCGCTGGCATTTTAGGAAAAGGAAGCAGGAAGGAGGACGCGCTCGCTACAGGTACCCCGGGCTGGTGCAGTTTTCTCCTAACAGGAGCACCAGCCCGGGGTAAAAGGTAAGCGATTAAAGTCACTTGGGGGTGCCTAACATTTTGGCACCCCCAAGTGACTTTGCCTTTCCTTCTCCTTTAAAGCCAAATGCTCTTTTTTTTTTTTTTTTACATGGGGCTTTCTCATGGTAGTGATACCCATGGTTAAATGTACTAAGTGATAAGTGAACATCCGTTAAATCAGATATCAATCCCTTTCTTCATATTAGACACACTATTACCAGCCAATGTGGACGCTTGTTGGTGGTGGTGCTAAGAAACTAGCAAGCTCAGCACGTCCTACAGCAAGTGTAATCCCATCTGGTGTCAAATGGATTAAATCAGAAGTGAAAGGCTTCGATCCAGAAAAGAACTGCATTCGGATAGATGATGACAAAGAGGTAATTTTGTTTTGTTGCAGTTAGCTTATAGTTAGGACAAATATGTCACACTGTGTCTCCATGTGCAATACCACGGTTGATCTCAGCTGAACTGAAAAAAAATGCTCAGATGAGGAGCTTTATACTCTGCAGCCAAAGTAGAATTTATGGTGACTGAAGACATTTCAGCTGTTCACAAATCAGTCCCTGTGTTTCACACGCCATCCCAGAGTGCCAGCGCTCGTATAGTACTATAAACATTGCTATACTTGAGACCTAAAAGCATTAACTAATTATAAATGAAACTGTTTATATATAACTTGTTCATGAAGACAGTTCACCTTGATTAAAATAACTTTAGTTATTATATTGTATATATTGCTCATAAACAGTGTATTTAGGAGAGACTGAACATCCTGGCAGAATTTCAGTGCCATCCAACATTATAGTGTAGTTCACCTATAATTTAACATTTAATATAATGTAGAATGTAACATTCTGAGACTGTTTGCAGTTAGGGGTTTTGTGTTTTTGTTATTATTTAGATTTTTGTTTAGCAGCTCTATAGTTTAGAAATATCAGCAATCATTTGGTTTCTAGGGTTCAGGTTAGCAACCAGGCAGTAGTTTGAATAGGAGACTGGAAGATGAATAGGACAGGACCTGAATAGAAATATAAATCATTAAAATTTAACAAAATAAGTAGCCTCACAGAGCAATGGATTTTTGGCTGCTAGGGTCAGTGACCCCTACTTTAAAAGTGAGGGCTAATCAATATACAAATGAAGACCAAATGAAAAGAAAAAGGTGAACTTTTCTCTTAAGACTGTCTGCAGATTTAGATATACACACACAAAATAATAGTAAGCAAACTCTAATTTACTCTCTTTTTCGCAGATAAGCTACAAATATTTGATAATTGCACTTGGACTGAAATTGCAGTATGAAAAGGTAGAGTATTCATTTTTGTTTACTAAAACATATGTAAATTCTAACCATACCTACACATATTTCAAACAGACCTTATGGCATCAAGGAGATGGGACACAGACGTCATGCATGTAAAACCCAGAAAATCTTATTGTGTGTATAGTGGGCACTCAGAGATATAGCACAGAAACACTAAGCCAGCTAACAAGGACTGTGTATAATATAGAGTGTCTTCTGGTCTAGTTAGGAATTTTTATTGATCTAAATATATGTCCTTTACTATATAGCCCCAACCTTTATTACTTGTGAGCCGCAGTCAAATTTAAAAAGACTTGGAGAGCAACAATAGCATCATAAATGTTAATTGAGGTGCCAAATAAGGGCTAAGATTGGCTATTAGGCAGCCTCTATGCACACTATCAGCTTACAGGAGGCTTTATTTTGTTGTAAATCTTGTTTTTATTCAACCAAAACTTGCCATCAAGTCAGGAATTCAAAATTAACTACAGGTATTGGACCTGTTATCCAAAATGCTCAGGACCTGGGGTTTTCCGGATAAGGGATCATTCCATAATTTGGACATCCTTACCTTAAGCCTGCTAAAAATCATTTAAACATTTAACAAACCCAATAAGATCGTTTTGCCACCCATACGGATCAATTATATCTTAGTTAGGATCAAGTACAAGGTATTTAAAAATGTGAATTATTTCCCAAAAATGGAGTCTATGGTCCCAGTATGGTCCCATACTTGTACCTTGTTTGGGGGCACTGAGAGCAACATCCAAGGGCAACATGTTGCTCACAAGCCACTGGTTGGGGATCACCACTATATAGCATTGTTTTAAACTCTATGCAAGGTACAAATGTGTGCTGCTGTGTGCTCTCAGTTGTTGTGTCAGTATGTATATATGATATTTTACATTTAAGATAACCTTTTGGAAACCTAAGCAAAAAAACAAAACAAAACATTGCTGACCTTGAAAAAAAAAAATAGTTTTTTATTTTGTGGTATTCATATTATTCTTGAAACGTACTGCATGCAGTGTTAATTGGTAAGCCTATTATTTATAGGGAATTTGATACCGATCAGATACTCACAGTTTTGGATGGGTTTTTTATTGAGTAAAACAAAGACTCTCCCCATGTGTGAGAATTTCCATTTAGTTACCATTTTAGAGGACAATCTGACCACTGGACAGCTCTATTTTATTTATATTTTAACCACACCAGTACTAGAATTTTTCATCAGTATACCCACTACATCGCTCAACCCACAAGGCATTATTCTTCCATACAATTTGCCATGCAACCAAGGAGGAATCTCACTGCAAATTGCAGTATTTTTTATTTTGAACTTAGGCAGGCACCTGCACCCCACATGTTGCCCCATCCCATACAAGGTGCCCGCTGACAGCCCTCAGGGTTGATAACTCTGTGATCAGTAGTGCAGATCCCATTTATGTTGTTTAATAAAGTATGGAAGAGGAAGTTTACTTTTGCAGAATGCAATATATTTGTAGACAAAGTGCATTTACAAATGGGTATACTTTCCTGTTTATAGACTATGGGGCTTGTGTATGTCAGTGTTATACACTCATATGTATTTATATATTCACCAATAGAAAGCCTTTTATTGGTAGATTTCCCCGCACTTTTATGTATTAGTGAAATACTGATTTGTAATATTTGAATTATTTAACTGGTTGGGGGTTGTTGGTCACAAGGGGTTAATTTCCATATGATGTCACTGATACTCCCTGGGTTCATGGGAAGAAGTTATTTAAACTGAACCATTGAATGTATTTGTACCTTGAAAAAGGTCCCAAAAGGGACCGAAAAAGTTAGATAAACACAGGAGCACTTACCGCCATAGACCCACGTGTGCTACTCGCAGACCAACTCCCAATGGTCCCAAAAAGCAGAAAAGTCCAGAAAAAGCGGAGCACCACGGGGTAAAAAATAATAAAATCAGTCTTTATTTGGTCACATTAAAACGGCACGTATACATCAAATGGACTTACGCTTAACGCGTTTCGTGACATCACGTCACTTCATCAGAAGCATAAAAGGGACCGAAATGTCGGTTATATATGCAATACACTTGAGATTGTTTAAACTAAAAGACCCTTGGTGCTGGTTGTGTTTTATTTATTTTTTTAATTTAATAATTAATAAAACATGTTGATATTGGTTGTTTTGCACTGACAACCTTATCTGTATGTCACTGTAGGATCAGCCATGATTGTTGTAAAACTTTGTAAAACTTTGGAACTGTGATGGTTGTTGGCCTTATTTTAATAAGAACTGGTGGCATGCTTGCTTTATAAAGGAATACGAGAAAAGAAATTCCTCATTAATAGTAACAAAGCCTTCTAATGTATTGTTTTATTGGTCAGGATAATGTTAAAGGGTCACAATACCCTAACATTTTAGTGCATCATGGTATAGGGTAATATCTATAGTTTTGCCCTTATTCAGTGGACCCAGTTACCCCAGGAAACACCATTGCAGGTGATGGGACACATCCCCTTTTTAGCTTCTTGTTAGAAGGTTATATTGGAATAGGAAGGCTATTTGCAGTGATTAGGGAATTTATGGGCATTTACCCGTGGGTAAATAATTACATGGATACATTTGACTCTTAACAATAATGAATTAATAGTGGCCCTTTAAAATGGTTGTGAGTGCAGTGGTTTTTATGTTAAGGCACTAGATGGTGCTGTTGCTGTTTTAAAGGTTAACCCCACCCAGAAAAAACATGTAGATAAGCAGGGAAGTAAGGGTTCTGTGCACAGTCAGTTATGTCACCTTACATATACATGGGAAAGCAAACAGTTCTAAAACTACTACTTATATAATAATTTAGGAAAAGGTAGATCAGCATGGTATGCTGGTTTTCATTAATTTGTATGCACACTACAATTCTCATTTTATTATTATTTATATACTGCATTGTCTACTGCTGCATTATACAAGACCTAACAGTTGACATATGCAGACAGAATAGAATACCAACAGTTTTGATTGCATATTGTAAAAGGTCAGTAGGGGGAGGGCCTTGCTTACAAGAGTTTACAATCTAAGAGATGTATGTCTTTACTTTTTTTGTTATCTGCTGCACAAAATCTCTGTGATAGAAACTACTGGAAAGGAAACAACATATATAAATAATGTTGAAGCCCGTATGTATATTTGAGGTGAGGTTAATACAGTAAGTGTTGTTGAAGTAATTGCCCGAGTGTCATTCTGATCATATCACCTAGCTAAAGAATTGATAGGTTAGTCGTGAGTCTGCCCCAAAACCATTACCCTGGGTCTTAGTTCTGCACATCAACCAATTCACCAATTCATTTGTGAACTAATGCATTTCGTGCATATTATCATATTATGAAATTCAGCATAGAATTCTTGGGCAAATGTGTTAAACTTTACATTTTATAATGTAACTCATCTGCTTGTTACAGGCTAGTACAGAGAGTGTACCAGCACCCCTGGCCCTATTTATTCCTCTGGAAGTGTTAGGGGGCTAGTTGTGACATGTAAGGAGCACTGTATGTGTATATATATATATATATATATATATATATATATATAAAACATGGTAAATGAGAAAGTTCCAATATGCCAGCATTTTGTCCAGATATTTTGCATCATTATGCATATGTAGATACAGAAGGATCAGCACTCTCCTTTGCGCATAACACACTGTCCGATCCGATGTTTCAGTCCAACCTGGAGACTATATTCAAGGATAAAGCAGTGTAATAAAAATATTATCTAAATATCCCCCCCCCCAGTGAATTTGGGGCCAAATGCTGTCACTAGTTCATGGTGGATCTTAATTCATTTTCAGTCCTTATCGCTACCTCATATGAGTGCTACCACAATTTCATCACTAGGTGTCTCCATTGTAAAACATAGTTGTGCATAATAAAACAGAAACAAATATTTGGAAACATTACTTACAATTTCAGTTTTCATACAGTGTTATTCTCCTGGACTGATACAACGTATAGAATCATGCTACGCAAAAGAATATGGCTTTTATCATGTTCAATTTTACATCATATAGTTATGTAACAAAGACACACTCTAATTCATATATCCAGAAGGCCTCCTGTTATAATAGGAGCTTTTTTTGGTCACCGCCTCTTGAACACTTGGACACGTAATCTATGGACATGCACTTAAATGTGGTGGGATCATGCCATGCTTCAAACCAGTATTAAGCCACTATCTGCTGTGCAATGTCCTGATTCTCGTGGTCTACATTCCTATCTGGATCAAATGCCATGCTGGTACTGACTGTGCGTGGCTATTCTGTTTTTAAGTTGGCATTCAGTTTTACTGCAATAAATTAAGCCGTATGGGCATTTTATTATATATCCTACAATTGCCTCTTATGCACGTCATCCTGTGTCTTATGGTGTATTTCTTATCTGTTCTCGGATGCCTAAACTTAGTGCCAAGTATAAGGATGTTACGCATAACCTGTGCACTTGCCTACACCTGGGTGTGGAGTTAGAAAGTGCTGCTTTTGGGTTTTAGTTTAATTGTTTACTAAGTCTGAGGGACTCAAAAGTTCTTTGACACTAGTCCCTCTAGAATAGCTAAATCTTGGCCTTATAGGAACCTTATCACCCAGGTCATCATTAGTAATCACCTCCCAATCATTCAACATTCCATTCTTCATATTCCTGCTGTGGGAATTCTGTTTTGTGAACATAGTATATGTCTTTCCCATATGTTATTGGGCATACCACAGTAACAGCTTACGATCCATGGACATATCCCTTTCAGTCGTTTCCATAATCAGTACCCCCTCAATCAATACCCCCTTTCAAGAAATTTCATACTGATTTTTTTAGGTTCTGCTTCTTTCACTCAGGATCACTGTCTATACGGGCTACCCTGATCAACTGCGATCTGGGAATCAAATTGAGCAGGTATTGGCTGGTATAGTGTAAGATTGTGCATTCAAGCCCTGTACAATTAAAGTTCTTGAGATGTTTCTGTCCATATAAAGAAAAAAACTGGGTATGAACCAACTCATCTTGGTAAATGCAGTTAACCTCAAAATCATACAGGAATGCAGGTGGAACCGAAACGTTGGATTGTAGAATGTTTCATCATGTAAAATAAACATTGTGTTGCTTCACAAAGGAGAGTGCTGATCCTTATGTTTATATATATATCCAGAAAGTTTTGAATTCTAATCATTCACCTCCATTTCTGCTTCAGTGGGGCTTACAGACAGATGTACCTCAGGCATAAAAACACACATTTTAAGTATGAGAAGGAAAAGAGAAATGGAATTGTTGGTTTAAAGAATATCTTTTAAATGCCTCTTATTTCAGACTGTATATTAATTGTGAGTTTTTTTAAGTTTGTTCCCTTTAGTTAGCCTTGTGCACCACAGGCAGAAAGTAACTGGTCTCTGGATTTATTGCAAATTGACCCTTTAAAAATTTGATGCAAGAAAAATGTATTTTTATTTACATAAAAAACATTGCATAGCCTGATACTTGTGACAAGGCAGATGGAAAAGTAATTAGCATTGCTTTAAATACTCAATCCTTCTCCTGCCCTTTATCATTCTGCTGCTTGGTAACAAAACACCCAAGACCAAAATAATGCCATTTATAACTGGCCAGGATATTTTATAGAATTGGGTTGTTTTTTAAAATAAGGGAAACATAAATGGATTGAAATCCTCACGTTACATGACACGAGGCAGAAATCTACTTGCATTGGTGCAGAACGTGCGTGTTGTTAGAGATATGATGCAGGGCTCTGGTATCTGACAATATATGACAACGGCTGTATGTGGCAGCGTGCCAGATTCCCCGACCATCACTATTTGTGGATCAGTGACAATTAACATGTGATTCTCTGGGGCTTGTACATTTTTGTACATTTTCATATTCATCTCATTGAGGGCAGTGTGGGCAAAATTTATTTTTTTTTGCGAGATAAAAATGTGTTGGGTAAATCGTTCCCATGTGTAGTTGCCCTTAGAACAAGCGACTGTATAAATGTTTGTAAATTATAGTTAACTTATTTTCTAACACTCTTTGTCTTACTTAACTTGCTGTTTAATTTCAAGCACAACCATTTAAAGGCAAAATGGCAATATTTAGTCTTTTCATTGGTCTGTGCCGTCCTAGGACGCCCACAAATCTTAACTTGTCTCTGTATAAAAAAACTTTACAATCTCATAGACCAGTGCTGTTCACCTTATTACATGTAGAGGGACGATTATTTCTCATATAGTGTGTTCAAGTGCCAAATTAAATTAAAATAATGATGTCATAAAGTAAAGCCTATGGAATCTTTAAAGGAGAATGCAAGTCAAAATTTAAAAAGCATACTGCCCAATAGTCCTCCTATTGTTTAGTAAAAACGCCACACTTTTGGCTCACCTAATCAAATATTTACTCAGTCACACTTACTTCACATTTTCTAGAACAGGCAGCCATCTCTAAAAAGGTATTCTCCCTTCCTTTCCCTCCTTGCTTCATACTGCACATGTGTTTCATTCCCTCCCCCCCCCTCCCCTCTGCCAGATTCACTTCTGATTGGCTGGTGGGCATGTGTAGCTCAGAACAGCAGACAGGATCATGTTACACACATGCTCAGAGAATAGGAAGGCTGCCGCTGGCACCTACAGGAAGGGGAGAGAGATTTCAGTGATGTCACTGTAGTCTTCACACTGCTGTAGGCTGCCAGCACCATATCTCAGAGAAGCAAGCAGGGATCTGGGAATTTAGATATGCAGTAAGTACTTAAAAAGAATGCCTTTAGACTTACTTTTAATTTATATTAACCTTTCATTGTCCTTTAAGCAGACTGGGGCCATTCAAAAACTGCCATAGACAACCCTGCCTTAGAGAAAAGTGGGCAGCAGCTCCAGTTCCTGTGCTCTGTAGTCACTTTGGCCTGAAAGTTTGGGGATGGGAGTGGGGCTGTAGCCTCCAGAATAGGGTTTTGTTTTGCTTGTGTGTCATTCAAGATATTGGGTACAGGTATGGGACCCATTATCCAGAATGCTCGGAACCTGGGGTTTTCCAGATAAGGGATCTCTTCGTAATTCGGATCTCCAGCTTTAAGTCTACTAGAAAAATCTTTTAAATATTAAATAAACCCAGTAGGATTGTTTTGCTACCAAACAGGATTTATTATATCTTAGTTGGGATCAAGTACAAGGTACTGTTTTATTATTACAGAGAAAAAGGAAATCATTTTTAAAAATGTGAATTATTTGATTAAAATGGAGTCTATGGGAGATGGCCTTTCTGTAATTCGGAACTTTCTGGATAATGGGTTTCCGGATAAGGGGTCCGATACCTGAACTGGAGATGGCACAGCAGAAATGTCTCAATAGGTCAGTATCCTTTTAATTCTGACAATGACCCTGCAGTGCTTTGGCTGCAGAAAACTATTAAAATCCACGACAACAGTGAGATCCTCAACCCATTCCAATGAAATTCTGAGTGCTGATTGGTTGCTATGATTGTACAGCTGGTTTTCCATTACATGTGCTTTTTGTTTTTTACAAATCTGAGTCTATATGCCAGGATCCACTGCTTTATATTGCATTTCTTCATGCCATGCCCTTACCTGCCTTTTTTTTTAACAGATTAAAGGTTTGCCGGAAGGCTTCAACTATCCCAAAATTGGCTCCAACTATTCTGTAAAAACTGTTGAAAAGACATGGAAAGCACTGCAAGATTTTAAGAAGGGGAATGCCATTTTTACCTTTCCAAACACTCCTGTGAAATGCGCTGGGGCACCTCAGAAAATCATGTATCTATCAGAAGAGTATCTACGGAAAGTAAGTTCTGCACATGTGGTGCCACTGTGTCTTCTACATGACCACACCCCATACAAACACTATGCACTATGACAAATTGAACTCTCTGCAATGGACTACCACTAGCCCCTGTCACTCTATATTTCAGGATTTTAACCTGTAGTCCATCAGTATCTTATTAATGTTTATATGCATTGCCAATGCCAATAGTTTGGTTTTTCCAGTTTTCTTATATGCTAAATAATTTGTTCCTCTTGCAGCCAGTTTGCACATACTTTTATGTAAAAATATGATCTTCTTTTTAGACGGGAAAACGATCGAATGCCAATATCATCTTCAACACATCATTGGGGGTTATATTTGGGGTAAAGAAGTACGCAGATGCTCTCCTGGAGATCATCAAAGAGAGAGATATCCAAGTAAACTACAAGCACAGCCTTATAGAAGTGCGGCCAGACGTACAGGAAGCTGTGTTTGAGAACTTGGACAAACCGGGTGAAACCAAAGTATTTCAGGTGAGGAGAGATTTATAGGTAAAGACAGATGTTCTGTGTAGCAAACTATCACCTTGTGCATACTATATTACTCTGCTTAAGCTTTCCATACACATACCAAAACAAATGCTGTATGATTATTAGTATGTGTATGCTGGCCTGCTGATCCTGACCTCTATTCATGTACAATTGATATCTATCAGTTTGGGGATCTGTCAGGCTTGAAAATGTCATCTGCCAAAACATCATGCTGGCAAATGCTTGGTACATTAGCAGATAAGGGCAGTGACACACAGGGAAAATGCCTGCCTTAAGAGGAAAACTTTAGGCGACTTCGACAAATCTTCTAGCCAGTGGGATGGCATTGCAGGGAGATTAATCATCCGCGACAATGAAGGTTTGTCACATGGTGACTAATCTCCCAGTGTGTCACTGCCCTAAGGGGAGTGAATAAAAAACCATTCTAAAAAACAAACTAAAAGACAACACATGGTGCTCCTCTGTTTGTAAACAATGGTATTTTTATATAGTTTAGGGCATAGCATGTTATTCAGTAGCCTAGAACTCAACTCAGAAACATTGAACCTATGATGCATGGTAGCAGGTCCTTAACTTATGGTGCGTGGGCAGCCACTGCAATAGATTCTGTTGAAGATATATTTTTGTTTTGCTAAATTAGATGTGAATAGCCTTGATTGTCTGATTTCATGGTATTCATTTGTATAGACTATTAGTAGAAATAAGTGGTTGATCATGCTAATATGCTAAATATCTCTACTGACCTCATCATGCCCCCATGACAGCAGCTTGTACCACAGGCTGCTATTTCTTAAAAGATAATAACCAGAGGAGTACTGTGGTGGCTAAAAAGGGAGGTTTTGGAAGTCAGACTGAGACTGCGGAAGATTTGGCTACACACTAAAAGACCAGCACACCAAAAAGTTGATGTTTGGCCTATTTACCTATACAACTGTCTGTGAATTTGACTGATCTGATCATTTAACTGACAACATTAGGCCATTTCTTTAAAAATCTGGTTCTATCAATAACAGACTGAGCCCCTGCCTGGAATTGAACCAGAAGTCCAGCACTGGAAGAGAGAAATGATACTCGTTCTACCATGATGCTGTCCATAGAATGGGCCTTTAATAGGATAGACCAACTGTGGATATCCATGCCCTGTTGAATAAATACAATAAACTTGCACTATTCATATGTTCCAATGGAATTCAAAAAGGAATATGAATAAAAAATTAGTTTGTAAATCACTGGTCTTCATGTTTTGCAAACTAATAATTGGCCCATATTTTGTATTCTATCATAATATTAGATGTTAATTGTGTGAATACAGTATAGTTAGCGATCCTTTAACAAAAATTATATGTAATGTTTGTCTTTCATTTGCTTTCCCTTAAATAGTAGCAAATGTGGCACTTAATTGGACTATCTTCTGCTGTACACTGTCTGATTGGATCTTTTTTGTGCATACAGTATGAAATGCTCCATGTAACCCCACCGATGGGACCACCTGATGTTCTGGTGAACAGCCCAGTGTCAGATGCAGCCGGCTGGGTGGATGTAAGCAAGGACACACTACAGCACAAAAAGTATCCAAATGTTTTTGGAATCGGAGACTGTACAAACCTTCCTACATCAAAAACTGCAGCTGCAATAGGTACAGATTAAATCATGCATAGCAATGTTTAAAGTAACATGATTCATTACTTTATTCTATTGGAACCACAGCTTTAAAGAGAGAGGACAGCATTTTTCAGCTCATGTGGATTTTGTTTCCTTCATATTTTAAATTAATTCCATACATGTAGATTAGATACTTGCACATTATTATACTCACAGTGATATAACAAAAATTCTAAGCACCAAAGGGTCTGTCCAGCCACAGACCTTCCCTTCCTCATTGTCTAGCTCCCAGGTTTGTTCATTAGAGAGACAAAAGCTCAGCAACCAGGGGACATAGTTAAAGAGAATTTAGAAATAAAGTTATTCCTATTTCAAAACAGTATTGTTATTTGAACTTTTCCATTTTCATGCTCATCCCTTTCAAATTCATGTTCTGAAGACCAGGGAGAGGGCACTAGAAAGGATTTTTTCCCAATTAATATTTAGGCATAATTTACTAACTGGGAGCTAGATAGATATATTCCATATCAGGGTATTATTTTTGCCCCTTCACAGCATTAGTAACCGTTACCTACCTCATTAGTTGGCTCAACTGCTCAGTGCCTTTAACTTGGGCCCTCTCCCTTTAAAGGGCTTCTTCACTTAAAAACTGTTTTTGCACAGTAAGGGCAGGGGTACATGGGGACATAAGTCGTGCCATCTAATCTCCTTGCAATGCCATCCCACCGGCTAGAATGTAAATTGCCAGTGGGATGGCATACGTGTCAATGCAATGTCCCACAGTCGCCCCAAGTTTTCTCTGTAGACAACTTCGGAAAAGGAAAATGCAGCAACTTTCCAATATACATTGATATACATTTTAGTGTACTGTAATTGCTATTAAAGTCAGTGTTTATGCCTGTTTACATTCTCTGCACTCCTGGCTCTGTCTTCTGAAATAATGTTGCTAGCCAGCTGATTAAAAGATTTGGAGAAGAACTAATGTCTGTTTTTAAGAGTCAGACCCAGAGAACAGAAGGAGATAAAAAAAAACACTGCTTTTAACAGCAATCACATTTACTAATAATTGTAAAACAATTGAAATGAAATATATAATGAATGTATATGGGATATTTAAAAAATATTGTACACGGTGTTTCACCTCTTGAACATGCCAGTAAAGCTCCCGTGTGTAGCTCTAGAATAGAATCTAAACATTTATGGTAAAATGTGTTACCTATGTTAATACAATTGCCATTGTGACCTGTTTATTTCACTATACAGAAACTGACAGTTTCAGAACTGGACAGTTCCATATGCAGCCCTATAGCTATTGTAGAACTACAGGTCCCATCATTCCCTTATAGCCAGGTAAAGGAGTTTGTATTTCAACAACAGATGAAGAGCTGCAGATTCAGAATCCCTGGATTAGGTTAAAAGCTGTCATTTAATACACCATTCAGAGATAATAGGCTCCTGTAACTATTCTATAAAGCCAGAATGACCTTATCCCCCTGGTAAGGCTCATGGACAAGTGTGTCATTCCTGGTACAGGCTCTTTGTCATGTACAGTAAGGTTGGTGGCCAGGCTTATCTTGTGACTGCATATTTTACATCCTATGATTGATAAGATGTTCAGTTTAGCTTCTGTCACACTGGCTTCCCTCTGTACATTTTGTACAGCTTTATGATTTAGCAAATTTTGGTTGCATAAAACCATTGCTGTTAAGGCCACGTGACCCAAAATCAAGGAGAAGTCAGCTCAGCAACAATAGTCCCACACTGGATGTTTTTGAAAGACTGAGGTCTCAGTATTGGGTGGGGTGCAGTATAGTTCAGACAAGGACATTTACCAGTGGCCTCTCTAGTTCTAGGAGTAACTTGGTCATTGCTTACCAGCATCTGTATTAGATTTTCAATTCTTTCAATATATATATATATATATATATATATATATATATATATATATATATATATATTTTATTATACCTACTATACACACATTTCACTCAGCCATGTGATACAAAGTGACTGTTATATATATATATACTGTATATAGCTATGGAATCTATTATCTGGAAACCTGTTATACAGAAAGCTTAGAATTATGGGAAGGCCATCTCCCATATGCCTCATTTTAATAAAATAATTCATTTTTGTAAATCATTTCCTTTTTCTTATTAATGATAAAACAGTACTTGTACTTGATCCTAACTAAACTATAATTCATGCTTATTGGAGGCAAAACAATCCTATTGGGTTTAACTCTTTTACTGCCAAGCACGTATGGCATACGTGCTGGCAGTAAAAGGGCTTAAACGCCAACGACGTGTCTCATACGTCGTTGGCGTTTAAGCGCTGCCCTCTGCAGCGGCGGCATGTGCCGCCGCTGCAGAGGGCTTCTAACAATGACAGCCCCCCTGGGCAATGTGCCAGGGGGGCTGTCATCAGGGTCCTGCGAGCCGATCGCTCGCAGGACCCTCCAGGAAGCAGCAGATGCGATCGCATCGCATCTGCTGCTTCCTGCTTCCTCCCTCTCCCCCAGCGCCGGCCCAAATGAGGAAGGAGGCGATCGGTCTTCAGGAACAGGTAAGGACTTTTTTTTTTATTGCATTTACACACTTTTACACACTTATACACACATTTACATACATTTATACACACTTACATACATTTACACACACTTACAGCACACATTTTAGCATTTTTTTATTTTTATTTTTTCATTTTTCACACTTTTATACACTTATTTACACTCATATACACACTTACACACTATCACACAACTTTTACACATGTACACACATGTATACACAAACACTTTGGTTTTTTTTTGTTTTGCTTTTTTTTTTTTTTTTTTTTCATTTTACCACTTTGTTTTTATTTTCTTTTACCTAAAAACTGTTTATTTTGACAGCGTAACTATTGGATCAGATATTCTGGCCACTAATTACACTGTCATGTAACTTATTTTGTTGTTTCACTGATTTGCACAATTTTTGTGGTTTTATCACATTTTATCCCTGTATAAGTGTTCCTGATCTGTTTTTAGCGTAGCTTTGCCAGGTGTAACTTTGGTGTACAAAAATAACTTTACCTATTTTGAATTCATCAGAATGTGTACTTTCCAAAAATATATGGTTTTCTGGGGGTCACTGTATAGTTAGGGGGGGGTTACTGCACATAATACACTGACAGGGGGCTCTGTGTGCAAAAGCTGAGCTGGCAGGCGAGAAATCCTTATGCGCTATTTTCATTTTGGGTTCAGTACATACCGCAGACTTTGGTATATCTATGCATATTGGGCATCAATCTGTTCAGTAGGCCTCTGGTGTTCCTATTTGGGGTGACTTGCCTTTGTACGCAAGAAATTGTGTGAGATAAATGCGGCAAATTGCAACATTTTTAGGCGATTTTCTGAAATCTCATAAAAACCGATAACTTTAGGAAAGCTTTGCGGCTTGGTACTTTGGTGTAGAAAGGACTCTTTACCCTTGTTGGATTTGTCAGAATGTGTACTTTCCAAAAATATATGGTTTTGTGGGGGTCTCTGTATAGTTAGGGGAAGTTTTGGCACATAATACACTGACAGGGGGCTCTGTGTGCAAAAGCTGAGCTGGCAGGCGAGAAATCCTTATGCGCTATTTTCATTTAGGGTTCAGTACATACCGCAGACTTTGGTATATCTATGCATATTGGGCATCAAACTGTTCAGTAGGCCTCTGGTGTTCCTATTTGGGGTGACTTGCCTTTGTACACAAGAAATTGTGTGAGATAAATGCGACAAATTGCAACATTTTTAGGCAATTTTCTGAAATGTCATAAAAACCAATAACTTTAGGAAAGCTCTGCAGATTGGTACTTTGGTGTAGAAAGGACTCTTTACCCTTGTTGGATTTGTCAGAATGTGTACTTTCCAAAAATATATGGTTTTGTGGGGGATCTGTATAGTTAGGGGAAGTTTTGGCACATAATACACTGACAGGGGGCTCTGTGTGCAAAAGCTGAGCTGGCAGGCGAGAAATCCTTATGTGCTATTTTCATTTAGGGTTCAGTACATACCGCAGACTTTGGTATATCTATGCATATTGGGCATCAAACTGTTCAGTAGGCCTCTGGTGTTCCTATTGGGGGTGATTTGCCTTTGTACGCAAGAAATTGTGTGAGATAAATGTGACAAATTGCAACATTTTTAGGCAATTTTCTGAAATGTCATAAAAACCAATAACTTTAGGAAAGCTCTGCAGATTGGTACTTTGGTGTAGAAAGGACTCTTTACCCTTGTTGGATTTGTCAGAATGTGTACTTTCCAAAAATATATGGTTTTGTGGGGGATCTGTATAGTTAGGGGAAGTTTTGGCACATAATACACTGACAGGGGGCTCTGTGTGCAAAAGCTGAGCTGGCAGGCGAGAAATCCTTATGCGCTATTTTCATTTAGGGTTCAGTACATACCGCAGACTTTGGTATATCTATGCATATTGGGCATCAAACTGTTCAGTAGGCCTCTGGTGTTCCTATTTGGGGTGACTTGCCTTTGTACGCAAGAAATTGTGTGAGATAAATGCGGCAAATTGCAACATTTTTAGGCGATTTTCTGAAATGTCATAAAAACCGATAACTTTAGGAAAGCTTTGCGGCTTGGTACTTTGGTGTAGAAAGGACTCTTTACCTTTGTTGGATTTGTCAGAATGTGTACTTTCCAAAAATATATGGTTTTGTGGGGGTCTCTGTATAGTTAGGGGAAGTTTTGGCACATAATACACTGACAGGGGGCTCTGTGTGCAAAAGCTGAGCTGGCAGGCGAGAAATCCTTATGCGCTATTTTCATTTTGGGTTCAGTACATACCGCAGACTTTGGTATATCTATGCATATTGGGCATCAAACTGTTCAGTAGACCTCTGGTGTTCCTTTTTGGGGTGATTTGTCTTTATCTGATCTTTATCAAGAAATTGTGAGAGATAAATGCGGCAAATTGCAACATTTTTATGCGATTTTCGAAAATGTCATATAAATCTGCAAACTTAGGAAAGCTTTACAGCTTGGTACTTTGTAGCAATAAGAAATATTTACCCATTATAGATTCGGGGGGATGTGTATTTTCCAAAAATATATGGCTTTCTGGGGTGAATGTACTTTTTTTGTAGCATTATCCCACATAAAGGATGTAAATGTGTTGATTTTGCAGGAGCTGAAATGATAGATCATATGGGGGTATGTTCCCATTGGGGCCCCTACATGCCACATACTTAGGTAAACCTATACATATTGGGCATCAAACTGTTCAGTGGACCCCTGGCGTTCAAATTTAGGGTGTTTTATCTTGGTACCTAACACTATGTGGGAGATAAGATGCTGCAAAGTGGAAGCTTTGAGGGGATTTTTGGAAATGTCATCAAAATTGCTAACTTTAGAAAAGCTGTGCGGCTTGGTACTTTGGAGTAGAAAGACATGGGTACCCATTTTAGATTCGGGGGAATGTGTACTTTCCAAAAATATATGACTTTCTGGGGTGAGCATACTTTTTTGTAGCTTTATCCCACATATAATGATGTAAATGTGTTGATTTTGCATGAGCTGAAATGACAGAAATGACAGTATATATGGGGGTATGTTCACATTGGGGCCCCTACATGCCACATACTTAGGTAAACCTATACATATTGGGCATCAAACTGTTCAGTGGACCCCTGGCGTTCAAATTCAGGGTGTTTTATCTTGGTACCTAATGCTATGTGGGAGATAAGATGCTTCAAAATGGAAGCTTTGAGGGGATTTTTGGAAATGTCATCAAAATTGCTAACTTTAGAAAAGCTGTGCGGCTTGGTACTTTGGAGTAGAAAGACATGGGTACCCATTTTAGATTCGGGGGAATGTGTACTTTCCAAAAATATATGGCTTTCTGGGGTGAGCGTACTTTTTTGTAGCTTTATCTCACATATAATGATGTAAATGTGTTGATTTTGCAGGAGCTGAAATGACAGAAATGACAGTATATATGGGGGTATGTTCACATTCGGGCCCCTACATGCCACATACTTGGGTAAACCTATACATATTGGGCATCAAACTGTTCAGTGGACCCCTGGTGTTCAAATTCAGGGTGTTTTATCTTGGTACCTAATGCTATGTGGGAGATAAGATGCTGCAAAGTGGAAGCTTTGAGGGGATTTTTGGAAATGTCATCAAAATTGCTAACTTTAGAAAAGCTGTGCGGCTTGGTACTTTGGAGTAGAAAGACATGGGTACCCATTTTAGATTCGGGGGAATGTGTACTTTCCAAAAATATATGACTTTCTGGGGTGAGCGTACTTTTTTGTAGCTTTATCCCACATATAATGATGTAAATGTGTTGATTTTGCAGGAGCTGAAATGACAGAAATGACAGTATATATGGGGGTATGTTCACATTGGGGCCCCTACATGCCACATACTTAGGTAAACCTATACATATTGGGCATCAAACTGTTCAGTGGACCCCTGGCGTTCAAATTCAGGGTGTTTTATCTTGGTACCTAATGCTATGTGGGAGATAAGATGCTTCAAAATGGAAGCTTTGAGGGGATTTTTGGAAATGTCATCAAAATTGCTAACTTTAGAAAAGCTGTGCGGCTTGGTACTTTGGAGTAGAAAGACATGGGTACCCATTTTAGATTCGGGGGAATGTGTACTTTCCAAAAATATATGGCTTTCTGGGGTGAGCGTACTTTTTTGTAGCTTTATCTCACATATAATGATGTAAATGTGTTGATTTTGCAGGAGCTGAAATGACAGAAATGACAGTATATATGGGGGTATGTTCACATTCGGGCCCCTACATGCCACATACTTGGGTAAACCTATACATATTGGGCATCAAACTGTTCAGTGGACCCCTGGTGTTCAAATTCAGGGTGTTTTATCTTGGTACCTAATGCTATGTGGGAGATAAGATGCTTCAAAGTGGAAGCTTTGAGGGGATTTTTGGAAATGTCATCAAAATTGCTAACTTTAGAAAAGCTGTGCGGCTTGGTACTTTGGAGTAGAAAGACATGGGTACCCATTTTAGATTCGGGGGAATGTGTACTTTCCAAAAATATATGACTTTCTGGGGTGAGATTACTTTTTACTAGCTTTATCCCACATATAATGATGTAAATGTGTTGATTTTGCAGAAGCTGAAATGACAGAAATGACAGTATATATGGGGGTATGTTCACATTCGGGCCCCTACATGACACATACTTGGGTAAACCTATACATATTGGGCATCAAACTGTTCAGTGGACCCCTGGTGTTCAAATTCAGGGTGTTTTATCTTGGTACCTAATGCTATGTGGGAGATAAGATGCTTCAAATTGGAAGCTTTGAGGGGATTTTTGGAAATGTCATCAAAATTGCTAACTTTAGAAAAGCTGTGCGGCTTGGTACTTTGGAGTAGAAAGACATGGGTACCCATTTTAGATTCGGGGGAATGTGTACTTTCCAAAAATATATGACTTTCTGGGGTGAGCGTACTTTTTTGTAGCTTTATCCCACATATAATAATGTAAATGTGTTGATTTTGCAGGAGCTGAAATGACAGAAATGACAGTTCATATGGGGGTATGTTCACATTGGGGCCCCTACATGCCACATACTTAGGTAAACCTATACATATTGGGCATCAAACTGTTCAGTGGACCCCTGGTGTTCAAATTCAGGGTGTTTTATCTTGGTACCTAATGCTATGTGGGAGATAAGATGCTTCAAATTGGAAGCTTTGAGGGGATTTTTGGAAATGTCATCAAAATTGCTAACTTTAGAAAAGCTGTGCGGCTTGGTACTTTGGAGTAGAAAGACATGGGTACCCATTTTAGATTCGGGGGAATGTGTACTTTCCAAAAATATATGACTTTCTGGGGTGAGCGTACTTTTTACTAGCTTCATCCCACATATAATGATGTAAATGTGTTGATTTTGCAGAAGCTGAAATGACAGAAATGACAGTTCATATGGGGTATGTTCACATTGGGGCCCCTACATGCCACATACTTAGGTAAACCTATACATATTGGGCATCAAACTGTTCAGTGGACCCCAGGCATTCATATTTAGGGTGTTTTATTTGGTTACTTTATGACCTGTAGGAGATAAGATACTATAGACTAGAAGCTTTGAAGCGATTTTTAAAAAAAATCACAAATTTTGATAAAAACCAATAACTTTAGGAAAGCATTGCGACTTGATAGTTTGGAGTAGACAGACAGTTGTGCCTATTCTGTATTCCCCAGAATCTGTTCTTTCCAAAAATGTACAATTTTCTGGGATAAACCTTCTGTTAGTGGAATTTTGGCCTTGAAATCCAAAGTATGCAGTTTTTTTGGAGCAGTGCTTTGGGAATTTGGTAGTGTACTGCTGGGAGTTTTTGACCTATACAAGTGAGAAATCTCCATAAAACTATATATATTTGGTATTGGCACGTTCAGGAGACATGGGACTTTCCAAATCAGTTGTATATTCGTGCATAAAATAATTTTTGTTTCTAGTATGTGTGATTATATTATGGAAAATTTGATTTTTTTTGCATTTTTAGACATTTAGAAGCCTATATCTTGTTACAGAATTGGAATTACACAAAAATTCTACCATATTTTGAAAGCTTAGGTTGTTCTGAAAAAAACAATATATTGTTTTCCTTGGTAAACTAAAAGTCCCCCCGAGGAAAGGCCCCTAAAGTGAAACAGTGCAAAATGTTCAAAAACTGTCTGGCAATACAAGTTCCGCTTTGACCAAAATGGCTGGCAGTAAAAGGGTTAATTAATGTTTAAATATTTTTTTCTTTGGTAGATTTAAGGTACAGAGGTCCACATTAAGGAAATACCTTATTCAGAAACCCCCATGTCCCATTCTGGATAACAGGCCCCATGCCTGTATATGTTTCATTATGTTTATGCTATAAAGCAAGAAAAGGTAACCTTTAGTGTTCCAGTTTTACCCTCCCACCTGACAGCTGGTCTATCATTTATTTTCTGTCACATTAAAGGTGTTAGCAATAGAGTCCAGTAGTTTTATTTCTTCTGCCTTAGCAAAATTTGGTCACTTTAATTCTCAGAACAAAATCTATTTATTTTGAGGCAGTGGTATATGTATACGTGTTTTCATATATTTTAGGTGCTTAATAAACATCAGTTAAAATTAATGATGATAGGTGGGAATCTAAAATAATGCTTGTTGCTACTGTCACCCCAACACTCTACCTACAGTATAGTATAATACAAGTGTTGGTCAGGAAATCGCATCTCGCTCTTTTAGGGGATTCCCATGACTAAAGGAGTGATTCTAAATGGTTTGCCCCCCTCCAATGAGCTACACAACACCACAATGACAAAATGTTTAAAATCACTACGTGTGTCATTGCCCTATACCGAAAGTAGGGCTTCTGTGCTTTACAGTGCATGCATACTAATTCTTTCCTTCCTTTGCAGCTGCCCAGTCAGCGGTGCTTGATAAAACCATTTCATTTGTGATGAAAAACCAAAGTCTATCAGCAAAGGTAACCACGTTCAGTCTATTCCCATAATCCCAGCTGTGTGTCTTACATCTCCTGTTAATGAATGTTATACACATGGAATTTTACTGTTTGCGATTAGTCATTATTGCCATCAGGGGGAACAGCCAGGACTTATGTCCTGAAAGGTGGGGCTTCTCATCAGAGGGGTGAGATATGGGCATATCAAGTAAAGTTTGGGCAGACTGGGCAGCATTTAGGAGGATCAGTAGTGTGGCTGGACATGCAAATGTATGTAGGTGGTTATTATCATGTTAATCAGTTGCTTTGGGTTACTAGATGTGACACAAACTTTGCACTTTTTACTCCCCCGTTAAATTCTTAGCAATAATTTTGTTTCATCTGCAGTATGATGGCTACACCTCATGCCCACTGGTAACCGGGTACCGGAAAGTGATTTTGGCAGAATTTGACTACAACCAGCAGCCATTAGAGACCTTTCCCATTGACCAAGGAAAAGAGAGGAGAACAATGTACCACATGAAGGCAGATTTGATGCCTTCCCTCTACTGGTATTTACTTCTCAGGTAGGCCTATTGGTCATACTCTGTGTGAGAAAACTTTTTGCAAGTTGCTATTTTAGGTGTATAAATGCTGCATTCTTGGATCCTTCTAGCACAAGGGTTTTAGAATGGCTTCCAGCACCCATAGGGCTTCCAACCTGCAGCCCTCTAGCTTGTTTTTGTTTCCATTAAAGGACAAAGTAGGGGTCAATCACTGGGGAGGTGGGGAGACAGTGACGATAGCTTACAACAGACCCCCTGGGGCTCATTTATAAACACTGGACAAATTTGCACCTGGGCTGTAACCCATAGCAACCAGTGATTAGTTTTTTCAGCCTGCTGAAAAAAACAGCTGATTGGTTGCCATGGGTTACTGCCCAGGTGCAAATTTGCCCAATGTTTATAAATGACCCAACCCCCCTTCCCGAGCCTACACTCTTATTCAGTGAAAAGTACACAATCCAAGGATAGTATTCTAGTGAGAACTGCACAGCCATCTTTTTTCCTGTCTTTGGATCTTTGATTTGGCCCTGGGCTATGTGTATGTGCAATAGAGGAAAAACATTTTTGGTGTGAAATAAATTGGCTATAATACAAGAAGAGATGTTTGTGGTAATATGTGCATAACATAAATATACCGGTATATACAATAGAACCCAGATTTTTTATGTTTCCCTGAGACTGACATATTTTCCAGGTCCCATACAGACAAACTGTATTTTTTATTTCCTGGATTGTATGTTCTGAAATGTATGCTGTTTTGGCACAGCCCCTGGAACACATCTAGGTTCTACTGTCACTGTGTAGACAAACATTCTTACAGTCCAGGAGAAACTATAGCAGCTGTATCAAGTTATAGCTCCAATATTTTCTCCAGGCTCATGGAACTTGGGAGATTTATGAAGCTCTGGCAATTTACATGCTTAAAAGTTAGTCATGCACTTGTGCCCTATGATTCAGTGTGCACTTGCTGTCATATGCACTTGTCCCTGTGACTGGTTAATTATGTGCCACTACCTATAAATAGAGGGTCCCAGAGCAGCAAGGGGAAGGGAGGAGGTGTACCAAGGACACAAATATATAAATGTGTTTTTAACTTTGTCTTGCAAGTTTAGAAAATCACATAAAAACAAAAGAGAAAAAAGTAAATAACAATAAAAGCATAATTTATTGGTGGTCATCAGTGAATGGTTCTGTCTCTACCGCTGTGTATTCATTCATTTCTTTGCTTTTTTTCCAGGGGATATTGGGGAGGACCTGCTCCATTCAGAAAACTGATGCACCTTGGACTGAAGTAACTGCAGTAAAGTGCACCCATTCTCAATGTGTAATCCAGTGCCTGATTTTTACATGTATCATGCCACATCTCCAACTGTTAATAAAACACCTTTGGGTCCATTTTATCATCGTAACATTGTTATTGAACTTGAACCCCCTCCCCCATACAATTGAGTTTAACTCTTTGCTGACACACTCCCTGTTTTGCTTTTATATAACTCAGGGGCAGAAAAAACAAATGATCTGAAGCATTTCCCAGTTTACCTCAAAGGGGGTAAAAATAGCCATCAGGTCTCTAAATTCATGAAATTGTCTTTAAAACAACATTTTTCAGACTATTTTTGTCCAATAAGACTGCATGCTTCTACCTCCCCAACATGTCCAATTCATTGATTGGCCAGTGTTGTTGTCCTTTAATGTTTTAGTTTGAATCCTTGAATCAAAGAAATATTGTTAAATAACTAAATTTTTTGCGCATTTGTTTTATAAAATTGTATTTCTTTGGTGGTAATATTGTATTTTTGGTATAAAACTCTTGAGAATAAAGATCTGGAGATCGTGGCTAGATATGATTTTATAGGTATTTCCTTCCTGCCCCACACACAGTTGGCATAGGCTTGATAAAGGGCCCAGTATAGGCCTGAAACGTTGCCACTTTGGTGAGCTAATAAAACACTTTTCACTGCTTCACACCATCAGATGTGCCTACAGTATTTTTGATTTTCACACAATTGGGATAAGTTGGCAGCAAGTTAAAACTGCTTTCTCAGAGCACTAGTGTAGTTTTGTACTAAGGTTGTATTTTAATAAAGTACCAATGGCTGGACATTGTTTGCCCAAGGCAGAAAGACACCATTATATTGTTTCTTTACAAACATGATAACATTGTGAATCATTTAGGGGCAGATTTTTTAAAGTGATACTGACCAAAACATTTCTTTTAAAAATATGAACCTACTTCCAAACCTACCTATAGGTCATGTTGACTGTTTTTTCCTAAAAGTCCTGTTTCTCTACATAAATCTTACTGAAGATCCTGAACCCGACTGTCTGGCAGCCCGACTGTAGCTTCTCAATCTGTCAAAAGGACTACATAAACTGGGAGGATTCAGCTTGCCGTTTGCTTCAAAGAGTTCCCCCTCCCTCCCATCGCATGGCGTTGTGAACTAGATAGCAGGCAGGCTTGATCTTTCTGTTGCCTGCCTATTTCAAAGGGCTCCCCCCCCTCTGCTCTTCCCACAAAGAATTAAATAGTAGGCCAGCTTAAGCTCTCCAGTGCCTGCTTCTAAGGGCTCTCCCTGCCCCCTCCCCATTACACACAGACAACAGAGCTGAGCTTGTCACACACCGGCAGAAAGCAGAAGGGGCGTTGCAGGTTTGTGATTGGGCATATTTATTCACTTGGGAGACATTTAAATTAAAACCCGGAAGAGGGGAACAAACATGGCTGCGTAATAACCGACAAAAAACTCGAATACAAAACTGCCATGTAAAAGCTGTTGAGGTTATGTAGAAGTTAATGGGAGCTGGCCTAAGATCTTTATTTCATTTTAGGTTTTAAAGTTTTTGGGATTTTTGTAGTTTGTAATTGCATAAAAACTGTTTTGAAAATTAGGTTTTTGTATAAGTGAGCTTAGCTTAGGTTGAAAAAACCTTGAAAATTACAATAAATCTGAATTTTGATAAATCCGCCCCTAAATAAAGCATTTGTGATCACAACATTCATTTTGGGGAGAAGTGACTGTTAACTGTTTCCCTCTCCACATGCTGCCAATGAAACTTACTGTAAAGTGCAATGTGGGTATTACTCAGTAACACTGACTTCTCAGAGCACTTTGACAACCTGATTGGGGTAACATAAAGCAGGATTATAGATTTGAATCTGCTTTTAGAAATGATTAAAAAAATCACATAGCCTGTGTTTCCTTCACCCACTCTTCATCCCTCAACTCAGATATTTAAATATACCAAGAGGGTAAGTAGTTACCAAGATAGTTGGCAAAAGTGCTGGAAGCTCCTAAGGAGTCCTGGAATGTGAAACCCCAGTCCTGACTGCTGTACACTTTTAGTATATTGAAATTTGCTGCAAGGTTTTGGAAACCAGAAATTGTACACAGCCATCCAGGTACAGGTATCGGATCTCTTATCTGGAAACTCATTATCCAGAAAGCTCTGAATTACGGAAAGCCCGTCTCCTATAGACTCCATTTTAATCAAATAATACAGAATTTTAAAACTGATTTCCTTTTACTCTGTAGTAATAAAACAGTACCTTGTAATTGATCCCAACTAAGATATAAATAATCCTTATTGGATGCAAAACAATCCTATTGGGTTTAATTAATGTTTTATTGATTTTTTTAGCAGACTTAAGGTATGGAGATCCAAATTACGGAAAGACCCCTTATCCGGAATACCCTTGGTCCCGAGCATTCTGTACTAGGATTCAACTCATCATATTTGGTGTCAGAAGTAGACTTCTGACACAAAATAAGATAAGTTGAGTTTCAGTACCAGGATGACTGACAATTTTTTGGATTCCAAAGCCTTGGAGAAATTGTCAATATATTAAAGGAGAAGGAAAGGCAAAGTCAGTTGGGGGTGCCAAAATGTTAGTCACCCCCAAGTGATTTAAATCGCCTACATTGTACCCCGGGCTGGTGCCCGTTAGGAGAGAACAGCACCAGCCCGGGGTACCTGTAGCGATGCGCTTCCTCCTTCCTGTTCACGCACATGCGCAGTAGAGTGAAAAGTGGAACTTTAACAGAGAAGTCGGCTTTTTAGTCTACTGCGCATGCGCCTGTCGTTAGTCCTTCCAAAAGCGAAGGTGGAAGCGCTGCGCTACAGCTACCCCGGGCTGGTGCTGTTTTCTCCTAACAGGGGCACTTGGGGGTGCCTAACATTTTGGTACCCCCAAGTGACTTAGCCTTTCCTTATTTAAGTCTGCAACCATTTTGTCAGGTTCTATTTTTTTTACTTACTAGATTTCTGAATGTGGACATTGTCCTTCTGTATGTTTCTAAGGTAATCATCATTTTTAAATATCAAACACAGCTGTAGGGGTCATTTTCTTGTCCCCCACCCCCCAGTGCAGTGTGTAATAAAGTTTTTACTGAAGGATTCAAGTATTGTTCACCCTTTCAAGTTTTTTATTGTGTGACCTTGATGGACACCTTTTCTGCAGCCTTTATTCTCTTTTTGCTTATATTATCACGCATTCTAAGAGGTGACTTCTAAGTGTCACTGTATCTATCATCTCTGGTTGCACTGTACCCTTGCTCCCAGAATGCTGCAAATGTAGTGCTAATGGCTACCAGCCAGGCTCCAAACTGCAGATCATTACACAGTGAGCCTCTACTTCATGCTAGGAGAGATGAGACATCATATAACCACAAGTCTATGTGTTAGAGAGTGGTGTGGAAGAGAAAGGCTTTGTCTTGTGTGCATACAGACAAAGGAATTGAATATTCTTAATCGCCAACTGTAGTTATATTTTTATTTTACTGCATCAAAAAAAAAAAAAAATAGGTTTTTTGATTCCCCCCAATCCCCCCCCCCCCCCCCCCCACATTGTGGGAATATAGAGTCTCACAAGCTAGATAACATCTGCTTTCTAGTGACCAGCCGTTGCTGCCACTCAGACACAAGCGCATGTCGTGTAGTTGAGTCATCGATTTTAGAAGTTAAAGGACACTTTATATGGATGTGCATGGAAATCATGGTATAGGCGTGTTACACACGCACAGATGGAAAGGAGCTGCTCATATTACTACTGACAGTATAAAAAAAGACAGGACTAACTGTTACAGATATCAGTCTATCAGACTATTACTGCTGTCTATGAAAGCTTCTGGGAATGAAACAAGTAGGTCTAATTCATGCATATACATATAAGTACAGAATAACTGCTATCAGACTCTAATACATTTCCTTATTTCCTTCCAGAACCTTCTTATCCAAAACCTTTTGCGATCACCTTCTGAATCAAAATTTTTACTTTTTTTTTTTAACCTCTTTATTTGTGAATTTTATATATTAAAATATGTAGCAGCACAACACTACTGTTATATGGTGTATAAAAGATATTTATGTTGCAAGAACAATTAAGTGCAAATGAAGACATCCAATTTGGATTGTATCAAGAAATAGGCATAGTTGCAAAAGGGTACCACAATATCTGTAGCTAGTTCAGTTTATAGGTACTGTATTGTATATTATGTATCTGTCCCATGGTGATCAGACTTCATTGTATGAGTCTAATGTATCATCCAGCCAGGCCAATTAGACATTACTTTGTATATAATTAAGTCTCTGATGTAGCTGTAAAAGGGAAAGTATTGGAGCGAGCCAGTTAGAGCAATTACCCATAAGTTGCAGATAGTATCTGTGTTAATAAAGGTCTGTACACTTGTAAAGGTCCCCATACACGGGCCGATAGTAGCTGCCGATATCGGTCCCTTGGACCGATTCGGCAGCTTATCGGCCCGTGTAGGGGCAGAAACGAGGGGCCTGCCCGACTGATATCTGGCCTGAAATTGGCCAGATATCAATTGGCCAGGTTAAAAGATTCAGTTGGATCGGAGACCACATTGGCCCGTTGATGCGGTCCCCAAACCGACTACCCCATTGCCGCTTTTATAATTCGATCGTTTGACCCCAGGGCCAAGCAATTAAATTTAGCCTGCACGTTCCCCGATATCGCCCACCCTTAAGGAAGGCATAGCAAAGCTGATTTAGGGGTAGGCTTCACATTAGTATTGAAAATATATGTGGCTAGTTGGAAACTGTGGGGCATAGTCACCAAACATGCAGGTAAGTTACTAGATCCCCACATCCTCTGAAGCAAAGAGGGGAGCAGTTTGAATGATGGTGTGTTGAACAGTACCTTGTAGGCTGTTTCCGGAGTACTGACATTAGGGGACACCTTGCATATTGCTGTCCATACTTTGGGCCTGAATGTCTTCGAGTTGTAGGTCTGAGGACCACTGGGACAAGTATGGGCATTTGGAATTGGGTGGCTGTTCTATCAGTTAGTTGTACATCCATGAGACAGAACCAGATGAATGAAGTGGGTTTTTACTTACTTTTGACATAACTGATAGTAAATACCCTGTTTCACCTGCAAAGATCTGAGGTATAGATGTTACATAACCTAATTTCTATAAATCTGGGCCAGAGTCCATACAGAACCATAAACACAAAAAGGTTTAGCTTATGCTGGCAGGAGCCACAGTTTATTTAAATATGTCTCATTCACTGAAGAGCAACTTAACTTGTTAATAATCCAGACAAAAATCTTTATATGCAAAAATAGAAAATAAGGCGATAAGTTAAAATCCAAAAGGCATTGACAATCATTCAAAGGCCACGCGTTCCTCTCAGTCATTCCTGTAAATAAATATGAAAACAGAACTTAGAGCTAATGTACGAAACAGAAATAAAATTAAAATGGGGTCACTACTCTGGCTTGAAATAAAAATCATTATTTCAAGTCAAAAAAGTAATGAAGAGTTCTTTAAAGAATGAGGAAACCCATATTATAAACAGGTATGGGACCAGTTATCCAGAATGACCTTCCAGATAGAGGTCTTTCTGTAATTATGATCTACTAAATGACTAGACTGCTAGAAAATCATTTAATCATTAAATAAACTTAGTTGGGATCAAGTACAAGGTTCTGTTTTATTATTACAGAGAAAACAGAAATGCTACATTTTCTGAATAGGCACCCCTTCCAAACTGCATCAGCTACACTCCCAGATACTGCTTTTTTTGCCTGTATTTATCAATAAAATGCAATTTTGCAGCTGCTTGACATCCTTTTACTGGCTCTCTGGCAGCGACTGCAACTTAAAGTAGGATCAGCAGAATGATGTCAACTGCATATGCTCCAATGAAGAGAGCCAGGAAAAAGGACACCAACAAGAGCAATGCGCAAATGGAGCAAGTACTGAGGATGTGTGTAAGCATCTGTTTCTAATGTATTAATGATGTTCAACTGCTCAAACACATCCTATGCATATTTCTGCATGACTAAAATATACATGCTTAATAAGATCTCATTACTATAAGAAAGCATTTTACTCTACCCAAGTATGGTTTTATGAAAGCTGGGGGTCTTTATAACTAACTTTACCTTGCTGTTTATAAGATCCAGCATGTCTCCATACACTCTGTTGAACAACTCTTCCCTGGTATTTGTCCCATCCAGTTGCTCTAAAAAGAACACAGCTGCCATATTAGAGGCAAGGTAAAATATTCAAAACAAGCAAGTGTTAGACGTACACCTAAATAAAAGCACAATGAAGTCACTAATGAAGGATTATCACCTTGTCCTCAAATGCCATGACTTGCTGGGGATTTTTTTTTTAGTTGAAAACAGAACACCTGACCTTGTAGGCTTTTGACCAAACTCCCCACCCAACAAAACTACCTTCCCTGCGCAGAAGCTGCAGAGCATAGCTACAGCCGCTGTAACAAGATTTGGGCCCTAGGGGAGCAAACAGGCACAGTTTATTTGACCTATCGAAGGAAGAAAATAAGATGGTTTCACGCAAGGGAGCAGCATACAATTCTATATAGTTAAAGAGTGGAATTAAGAAACAGGATGTTAGAGAGTGTTGGAGTGCCAAGTGTGAGCACAGACTAATGATCCACTAGCTATACTCAAGTCCTGCACCATTCGAAACCTGGAGCAGACTCAATAGCTCGTTGACATGAACTATTGATAGCAGAAAGACAATAAGAGTATTTATCATCACCATTTGTGGGTGCCCAGTAAATTACAAAAGTGAAAAATTGCTGATCTGTTGTTTTGTGGTTTAATTCCAGAACAAAATGACTTACCAACATTAACGTTTAATTCTTCCATTATATTCTTGTGCTTTATGTACATAGGCCACACATGGCCATCAAACAGTCCTGGTGGATCTGGAACAGTGTAGTTTCTTGAGCTTTTGAAAAAAAAAAAATAAATCATTTTTATTGATGCTAGCTAAATGTGATACAGAAGCATTGTTAATTAGTACAGGCCCTGATGGTAAACTACTAAACACAGGTTGGCGCTGACCAACCCAACTTTAAAAGCCCCCATTCACAGTCAAGTCTATTTCAGTGCCAGAGGCTTTTTTGGACTTAAGCTTTAGCTAGAAACTACCATGCACAAAGGCTAAGACTGCAGTTTCTCCAGCCTGTCTGTTTCTCACACCAACCCAAACCAGGTTACGCAGGAACTCCTGTGTCTATTTTAATATATTAAATGAATTACAATTTTTTCAATATGAAGCTCATTATATTCTATATACCGTTACTGGGACCCACAAAGCATAATCCAGTTCTAAATGGATTACATTGGTTTATGGTTAAAAATGTGTTTGTCCACCATATTTTTATAATAGGTTTTAAACCACTGACTGCTGTGCACCAACTCAAGAATGGAGATCAAAAGTATTCCTGAAAGATTTTACTTTAATATTCCTTAAACAGAAATATTTACTGGACATATGTATTCAACAGTGTATCATCAACATCTGTTTCAGTTACTGTGTGATGTAAGGCACAGCACTGACTTGATAACAATAGCGCCTAAACTGATATGTCCTGGCACACACTGTAGAGATAAGGGACTGATCTTGTTCAGCTTTGGAGTGACTAAGCAAGATGATTCAAGATTTGTACTGCCTTTACCAAGAAACAATGCTGCAAGTAAGCAGAACAGAGTTTTGGAACAAATTCACATATCAACAGAATAAGCTCTATATTGGTTATGCCACTATGCCCCAAAAAATGCTAAAAATGTGTGGTAATGTTTGTCACAAATATTTATAATATTATATTTGTTCCTACAAGCATATCAGACACCAAAATGGCCACAAAAGCCAGGATAGCAAATTCTGACATTAATTTTACAGAACGGCAAACTCTTAATAAAAGGAAATAACTAGTAGCTCTTATAGTTAGTTTTAGCATGACAGGCAGAATTGTTAAAGGCAAGATACAACAGACCCCTCAATACTGTGTGATTACAAATGCAAGGGCAATTTGATAAAACTGACAAAAATCCCCAGAATTCAGAATCATTGTGCACAAGTTGCAGTGACTGAAAACTAACAATGCAACCCCAATTAGAGGTCACTTTGTTAAATCATGTGCAAGCTGCAGCAAAAAAATTTCTTACTGGATGTGTGTACAAATGTCATCACATTTGGCACATGGAATCAGCATGTGATCCACTGCTCGCACGTCAGCTGCAAGTATTAGAGCCCTAGAAGTAACACCTCCTCAAGGGAGGAGCCAACAACCTAATTTTTACCCATTTTAGTACTTTGTACTTGGAATTATAAACTATATTCTTATTGCAACTGCTAAAGAGAAAAGTTGGTCATAAACAGGAGTTACCAGAGATATGTGTGGAAAAAAACAAAAAAATTCCCAAAACCTTACCTCCTTCTTCTCTTGCATTCATCGTAGGGTACAGAAAGGAAATAGCATTTGGTGAACAGATCAATAAGTGGTCTGCAAAAAAGTGCATAAGAACACATTACAATAATATAAAGCAGCAATATGTAACAAAATACACACAACCCACCCACTCAACTCCTCCACCCACAGAACCAGTAACCCTACCCAGGCCCTTTGTTTGAGTTGCAAAAAATGAATTTACACCTGTCTAACAATAAAACAGATCTTTAGAAGAATAACTTGTCTTTAGAAATTTTCCATGTGAGTGATAAATATAGATTAGTATTTGCTCAGTCCTACCCTCCACACTGTATACAACTGTGTTAGCTTACTAATAAAGGAGAAATCCTTCTACATTAAGAATATGAAGGCTTAAAGGAATATTTAAGTTAAAAATGAAACTAGGTAAATCGATGGACTGCTCAAAATAAAAAATGTTTTCAATATAGTTAGTTAGCAAAAAATGCAATCTATAAAGGCTGGAGTGAACAGATATCTAACATCACAGCCAGACCACTACTTCCTTCGTTGCATCTTTCTAACCAGTTAAAAGTCAGTAACCAATCAGTGACTTGAAGGGAGCCATATAGGACATAACTGTTTGCTTTAAAATCTGACCTGCGTGCTCGTTATCAAAAGCAATCTAACTGCTTGTGGCCCCCTAAAGTCGCTGACTAAGAGGTTAGAGTGCTGAAAGGAGAAGGTTTAATTCTGGCTATTATGTTAGACATCTACTCACCCCAGCCTTTATAGATTACATTTTTGGCTAACTAACTATATTAGAAACATTTTTGATTTTGCACAGCCTATCTATTTACCCACTTTTATTTTTACACTTAACTGCTTTAATGGCAGCTGTGTTAGCTTACTTACTTGTAGGTGTAAAGGAGAAATCCTTCTACAATAAGAACATGAAGGCTTTCATTCTCCTCGGTATCTTGTGGTGTCTCAGAGTCTAATGCGTTGTTGATACCATGGGAGCGTTCAAACTTGGCAGGATCTTTTCGCCAGCCATCAATCGTACTCATCATAGCTTCCATATCTAAAGCTGTGATAACTAAACAAGCAGGAGATATTGTGTTAGAATTCTTACAAAAAGTATAAAAAGATTTATTGTGAATAATGATTGTATCCCTTTACCAGTTATATTTAGGATGCTAAAAGTAATAACCCTTACCATCATACTGCTTAAATCCATCTTGAACTTCTATCTTGTCTTGGGGCTAAAACAGTAACCAGGGAAAAAAAAATACAACTAATGCGCAGAACAAAATCAGTCAATACATAACCCAGTCAGAATTAAAAAATAAATTTATAATTATTTTTATCAGCCTTACCTTAGCTAAAATGGAAATATTTCAAAGCAATCAAGCTGGCCTATTTTATATACTGAATTTTTGTATTAGAAAACAAAGGTACTGCTGGCAACTGTCACCTTTATGACTCAAGCACTGGTTAAGAACAAGTTAAGCACCTCATTTTTATAACTATTTCCTATTGTAAGGGGAAATGTCACTGTATACAGGGGGATCTCCTAACAATTTGGGCCCTATTTATTGCACTCATGTAAAACAGTTGGTATACTGCCCTCTTGATCTTTTTTGTCAGAGGACCCCCTATATACAGTGACAATTCCCCTTATCCCCAGGGGGTTATTAGAAACACTTTAATCTCCTTGTATTTTTATATACACTGTGTGGCTACAGTTTCCAATCAAACATAAGTGTTGGTTTCAGGATCAAAGCAGAACTAAACTATATTCTGGTACAGATAGAGGTTAGGCTTCTAAAGCGCTAAACCAACCTTTACTGCAGTGAGTCTCTCAAAACCTAACATGGACTGTAACAATCACTTGAAATGAAGTTAATGTCAAGATCTTAAAACCTTTACATATATAATTGTGTCAGAACAGGACCTTGTTTATAGACCTAAAGGACAGACAGATGGCTGGCCAACAGCCCATAGTGTTATACCTGCTATATTAGTATCTTAGTTTTTGATACATTGGTGTCTTGTCTCTGTTAGAAGTTATGAATCGCAACACCAACTTACATAAAAAATATTTTACATTTCCTGACTCCAGTACAAAGCTTACCTTGAAAAAGTCATCCTGGTGTACCACACAGCAGTTCGGCAAAGCATTAATCAGTTTGTTGGTGAGTGTTGTCTTTCCACCGTTGGTTACGCTGTCATAAGACAAAAATGGAAAATCAAATGAAAATGGGTGGCCAGAAGGAATGTGCTGAAATGTGAGTTAATAAGGGCCTGTAAAGGAGGAAAAAACTAGATTTTAGGAGTCTAGGAATCTAACAAATATTGGTCCTGTTACCACTTCTTGGATGCTTAGTTCATTAGCATTAATTGTAGGGCAATGACACTTGGAGCAAATTTGTTTCGGCCCCTGAAAAATTATGTTAAAAATTGACACCCATTCACCGGTATAGCAAAATAATAAAATCTTGTGAGATTATAATATCAGATACAATCCATGTCCTTTAGAAATGCATTTCTCAGCAGAATTGACCCTTGTGACATTGACCTGAGATTATAAGATATTTGGGGCTGGATGCCAGACCCCTACACTAAAATGCTATGTGTGTTCATATTGTGTTTTATATCAACTGTGTTTTATAAATGTTTTCTATGTACCCTGGTGACACAATATAAGATTATACTCATAGAAAAGCATCCTGTAATATATTATAAAAAGAATACAAAGTAAAGAACGACTGTATAATTAATACAGATACATTAATGTCTAAGTTAACTAAGAAATATAGACACGATAGAATAAGCTATCATTTCCAGCCACAACCCATCCATAGTTTCTTTGGCCATTGTACATGGAATCCCAGTGGAATTAAGAGTCAGTTTTGCAGCCTTATATCTTATTTATGATTACTGTACAAAGATATACTTGTATCTCCATCTCAATATATTTGTGCATAAATATTGAGAAGGGGGTGCAACTACAGGAAAAGTAGATCCTGTGACTGTAATGGCCCAGGAGGTGTAATGGTGCCAAACGGGCACTGACTGATAAGGTTTATGAAAAATATGTATTTTTCTAAAGTGTATTGCGGCGCTACAATACTTGTGCTGTTGGGCTCAGTAACTTCTAGTTAAACCACATATATTTAGTTCTGAATTATAGTGCTAAAGAGGCTCATATTGACCTTCCCTGCACAGCATAGAGACACACTGCCAATTGACAAATAAGGAAGTTAGTAACTCTATACAAATGAAAACGGAGCCATAATTCTTATTAAAAGTAGTCAATCTTTCTTTGTAAAAGATGGCCATACACATTCAGATTTTAGTCTTTTAACAAACGTTCAGATATCGATTGTACATTTAAATGCAAAGTTCTAAAACCAACATTTAGTTTGAAATTGTAGGATAAAGTGCTAAAAATAACAAATTGGAGGATGTTCTTAACATAAAATAATTGGCAGACACCAATCGTACAAATGTGATGTCCCGTAAATTCATTGTAGGTCACTCAAGGATATTCAAATGAAACTTATCATGACAATACTTCCAAGCCCACACACTGTCTGAAAATCTAACTACTCTTTGTATGATTATATCTGAGCGTGTTTGGTCAGTTTTACTTGGCTATTTAGCAAGGCAAGGAGGCATTCCTTGGATATTTGTGATCATCCTATCTAGCCTACACCCCTCAATAGCTCTGATCATTCTATCATGCCTGCGCCCCTTGCAATCTATGATCATTGTATCAAGAGGACACCCCTAAGAACCTACAAAATGAACTTATGCTCATATTTTTGCTTGTACAGCGGGAGGGAGTCAAGCTGGGGTGCCCTGGGGCCACTACAATGTAAGAACCTGAAGTGGAACAAAAAACTTTCAAATACAGATAATAATAACTGTATCCAATAATACAGTCACAGAGCATGCTAACAAAAATAATTTTGTAGCATGAAGTTAGTTATGCCATCTAGTAGAGAAACATTTTTCTAGCTGTCACTAAAGGTTATCGGTCACCACGTGGCGCCAAATGTGGAACTAGATGAGACACAATATACAACGTTCTATAAAAAGACTTTATGGCTGTGGCGCCAGGATAATAAATACATTATACAATTAAGAAACCTAAAAAATATTTTTGCAGACATATGCAGTCCCTGGATATACAATATGTCGGTACGTGCAGCCTGACAGACACTGTAACGTTACTGCCCGCGCTAAAGCACCGCGCCTGCGCACTCACCCTCCGATCCCCACGATGATCTTCATGTTGTGTCCTTGTCACGCCAAGTTAAACAAGCAAATGAATGTAAAGGGTTACTAATGGAATTTGGAATACCCTAGAGAAACGCGAAGAGTTAAAAGGAGCGGATTAAACGTCAACTACAAGGTCTGGTCTCCATTTCGAAAGGAAAGGCTCTAAGCACACTCGACATCAGCCACACGCTACTGGACTATTGGGAAGACGTGGAAAGGTAAAGGCATGGAGCTACTTGGGAACGCTGCTCCCTGTCATTGGTCGGTCGCCAGACTGTAGGCGGGACAGAGATCAACAGAAAAAGTCATTGGCTGTGACGCCATATTTTCCGAACAGTTGGCGGTCTCCGAGTTTTTTTTTTTGTCCATGGTGGCTGCATGGTCAGATGACACGTTATCTATAAGTATTCCCGGTTTTTTCATGTTATTTTATTTTTGTGAAGCATACGAAAGCCTTGCTCGAAAATCTTTTACCGAAGGATGTATACAAGTTATTAGTGGAGAGGTCCAATAAAAGAGTCCTTAATTGACAAATAATTATCGGAAAATTTGTAATATTGGCTTTAGCCTTGGCTAGCATTTTACTGTCTAGGACATATATATTAGCCACCCCCCAGTGTTTAAAATAGCTTTTCCACCAAGGTCCGTGCTGCGGTTTAGAATCTAATGCGTGCATGTATGAATGAATAGATCATGGGTGAGTTTTGATGTATTGAGCTCTAAACTCACATTTTGATAAATCTGCCCCTAAGGAGCCACTTTATTAAAGTCTGAATTAAGAGTACGATTTGCGACAATTCACATGAAATACGAACATTTCTGATGTGCGTTAATTTTGTGAAAATTCACTGCGCTTATACGAAAATATCGTGGTACGATCCGGAAGTTAAGAAATGTTCGTATGCGAACGATCGTAAACGGCGCTAAAACCTTTCTGATTTTGATCCTTCAGTGCATGATTATGGAAGCCTCCCATAGGGCTCAATGGCACTCTGCCGCTCCAACCTGGCCCAAGGAAAGTCTCCCATAGGGCTCAATGGCACTCTGCAGCTCCAACCTGGCCCAAGGAAAGTCTCCCATAGGGCTCAATGGCACTCTGCAGCTCCAACCTGGCCCAAGGAAAGTCTCCCATAGGGCTCAATGGCACTCTGCAGCTCCAACCTGGCCCAAGGAAAGTCTCCCATAGGGCTCAATGGCACTCTGCAGCTCCAACCTGGCCCAAGGAAAGTCTCCCATAGGGCTCAATGGCACTCTGCAGCTCCAACCCGGCCCAAGGAAAGTCTCCCATAGGGCTCAATGGCACTCTGCAGCTCCAACCCGGCCCAAAGAAAGTCTCCCATAGGGCTCAATGGCACTCTGCAGCTCCAACCTGGCCCAAGGAAAGTCTCCCATAGGGCTCAATGGCACTCTGCAGCTCCAACCTGGCCCAAGGAAAGTCTCCCATAGGGCTCAATGGCACTCTGCAGCTCCAACCCGGCCCAAGGAAAGTCTCCCATAGGGCTCAATGGCACTCTGCAGCTCCAACCTGGCCCAAGGAAAGTCTCCTATAGGGCTCAATGGCTCTCTGCAGCTCCAACCTGGCCCAAGGAAAGCCTCCCATAGGGCTCAATGGCACTCTGCAGCTCCAACCCGGCCCAAGGAAAGTCTCCCATAGGGCTCAATGGCACTCTGCAGCTCCAACCTGGACCAAGGAAAGTCTCCCATAGGGCTCAATGGCACTCTGCAGCTCCAACCTGGCCCAAGGAAAGTCTCCCATAGGGCTCAATGGCACTCTGCCGCTCCAACCTGGCCAAAGGAAAGTCACAATAACGAAGCTTGAATGAATCCAAAAACTTTGTACTTGTTGCAACAAATGTGATTTTGTTGCAAAGTACAAAATAAGTTGCGGAAAATACAGTTCTAAAAGCTAGAAAAAATACTGTTTTTTTCTATTCGTAACCAATCGTACATTGATAAAAGGCCCCTAAGTGCTATGCTGCCATAATACTGAAATCCTCATGGTTCCCTTGTGCTTAATTAGACCTGCACATGTGCAGAATGGTAAAACTGAAAAATGCTACTATAATGCACATACACAAGTCCAGAAGTCTAAAGAATTGTGAAATGCTAGACAGGTTTTTTTTTCCCAAAAAGGAAAAGCATCTCTGGGTGAAAGTGATTAAATACAATGGGGGGGTTCTTAACATATCCATAGGGATACCTCCCTGTGTAAAACTGAAAACCGCTCTAACTTTTATTTTTTACTTTACTTTCCCACAATGAAAAGGTATTTGCTGTTATTTTCAGCGAACTTTAGTTATCTTATATATTGTATTCTCAGACTTTTCCATGGGCTGAGAAATGGTAATTAGATCACAACCTTAGTGCAATAATTTGACTTAATTTCTGTTGATGTCCTCCCCTTACACTCAAAGTAAACCTGTGATGTAATTGCAATGATATTAATAGCCAGAATGTTAAAAAAAGATTGACAAATAGCCTGATCTGGCACATGTATGGGGTTTGTGGTAGGTTCAAAACTGCCTACTACTGCCACACAGCAATCTGCCTAATTAAGAAAAGTGCAATATATCCATATAATAGATGCTCGAATAGCTAAGAAAGTGGCAACTGTGTGTCCAACTGTAAATGCATTATTAAATTAATTTTAAATGGATTTACATTTTAGATTTTAGTTGGGAAAGACTTGGATTGGCAGGTTGTAACTAGGAAGCTGTTACATTAATGCATACAAATTATGTTTTATATTGATTTCTTGCTTGTTTTAGGCGACGTCTAATAGAATTAGCTACCGTATATACTCGAGTATAAGCCGAGTTTTTCAGCACGAAAAATGTGCTTACAAACTCATGCTCGGCTTATACTCGAGTGAATACTGGCATCGAGTGAATACTGGCATCGAGTGAATACTGGCATTCGGAGTGCACGCCGCAGCCGCACATTTAATTATCATGCCATCTATCCTGCCTAGATTTGCAGCATTCCACTACTTACAGTTGAGCGTCTAGATAAGTTTTCCCTCCAGCATCCACCTCACCTTGCTATTGCTGAATACAGTACCTCAGCGCGGCTCGCAACAATGCGTGTACTCAGACAGAGGTGATAGTGTGGGTCCTAGTGCTGGAGGATCGCCGCGGGAGCGCAGGATGGGAGAGAGCAGAGACACAGGGCCACCTGCTCTGTGACCTGCGCTGGGCTCCTTTCCCATGCCGCGGACCCTGGTCTGGCTCTTGCCCCGCCGGGCCCTCTCCCCACCAGGCCGGGCTGCAGCTACAGGAAAGCCTGGAACCGGCCGTGCGATTGGATCGATACCGAGTGGAGGTGATAGTGTGGGTCCTAGTGCTGGAGGATCGTGGCTCTGCGCTGCCTGCGGCCATGTCCTGTGCCTCTCTGCCTTTGGCCGACATTGGAATAGAGATGTTTAACCTGGCGCTCGGATGTGGACTAAGCCGCGGGCCTTGTGGAGAGCTTCTGCTGGATCCGGATGATGATGAAGAGGAGGCTGGAAGTGGGGGGACCATGAGCCTGAGCCTCTTGCCAACCATTAATCAGGTCAGTGCTTGGGCATGTGGGGATTAGTGTGGGGCACACCAGCTCTGCACCCCTTGTTTTCCCTCATCCTACTAGTACAGCCACTAATCTTCCCATGTGCCAGTGCCCTAAAAGACAATGCTATACTGAGCAATTACCACCATCAAGATTTGCTGCTCATTGGGTGGGTGCCATGCCATTGTTCTGAGAGGCTGCTGCTGAAAAATTAACCCTACAATAATACAATAGTATTAATTATAACGACCATCCCCTGTATCTAACACCAGTGTCCCTTCCCCATAAGTGTATACATACTGAATGTGACTATTTAAGACTCCCCTGATTGTGTGTATATATATATATGAGTGTAAATATATCAAATTAGCTCCCGCACGTCAGTCTCAATAATCATGCTCTGAAATTAATTTAATGATTGAATAACCCTAGGCTTATACTCGAGTCAATAGGCTTTTCCAGTTTTCTTTAAAATTTTCTTTAAAATTAGGTACCTCGGCTTATATTCGGATCGGCTTATACTCGAGTATATACGGTAGTTACATTTCTGTTAGCGCCATAAGCCTGCTATTTACTTCCCTGCAGACTAACTGTAAACCTTTAATTCAGGTGACACTTCCCAATAACCATAGACAATATATGCTATTGTCTGTAGTAATGTTGTTAAAAGAGCCAACTTGGTCACAAAAACCCTGGCATGTCTAGTGTAACTCACCCAGTGGCAGCCAAAAAGTAAGTTACAGGCAGAGGGCCAGAGGAATCTGTCATAGTGGTAAGAAAATTTATCGATAGGGAAACCTCGCACTACAGTGATTTGTGTTGCAGGGTGCACAATGTGTAACGTATTTAATATAGAACAAGAAGTAAGAAGAACACAATTTTCTTGGCACACCTGTAAAGTCTAAAATATAACTTAATTTTATTCAATGCTAAAAAATTTTTTTTTTAAAATAAATAAAGCAAAAGAAAATTAAAATATAAAGAAAACACACCCTAGATCTGTATATTATACAGATCTATGGTGTGTTTTCTTTATATTTTAATTCTTTCTTTTCTTTCTTTTGCTTTATTTATTTTAAATAAAAAGTTTTTTAGCATTGAATAAAATTAAAAGTTATATTTTAGACTTTACAGGTGTGCCAAGAAAATTGTGTTCTTCTTACTTCTTGTTCTATAGTGGTAAGAAAATTGTCTTTGTTGTCAGTAAGGATCGTGTAAATCCAATGTCACATATTACTTCAGGGACCAAAATAATTACTAAAATATATATTGTAGACTTTATGAATTATATTGAAAGTTAAACATAGTCTTTTTCAAACAATTTAAATAAAATAGAAAATTAAAAGCAGTTGTTTCTGTCAAATACAGTCATGGAGGAAATAATTTGTCATTTGTTTGCATATAACAATGTTAAATAAAGTATACTACTCATTGGAGGTGCCTTTACTCTTCACAGCCAACATAACACTTTAGTATTTGGAGGGGATTACTGACCTCTAGTGCTCACAACATGGTATGTTACAGGATTGCATTTTGTGGGTAGTTTTGATATATAAATGTAAAGTTGTACAGGGGTAAAGCTGTGAGTTTGTACAATCATCTAAAAAAACAAATCAAACAATAATAATCAAAAATAAACATAAATAAGGGTATTATTGCTATCATGTAAGACTTCATATTTTCATGGTTATCACCACATCGCCATTTTCTGCTTTTTTCTTCTCTGCTGTCCCAAGTCAAAGAAAGAAGAGATGAACCAGAGGAAAATTGCAACATAGTAGCCAATTGCTCCAGCTAAATAACATTTACAGTAGTGACATCCGTGAAAGTTAGGGCTAACTCTTCCCAAATGTTCCTATTCTAACAACATTAAGCATTCCACAAGTAGCCATGTTTACTGTAGCCACAACTCATGTTTCTATAGTTTTTGGTTTTTCTTTTCAAGCACCAACAGAGCCATATTTTCTAGTTAAGTGCTTAAGGGCATATGCTCAGGTTAACAGCTTTGTTGGGGGGCAGCCATCTGGTGCCTATAAAGACAAAAATGGTTGTTTAAAAAGGCCCCCTGCTTGCTGCCAGACAGTTATAGCTTTTAACAATTGTAGCAACAAAGCTGGGGGTGCATGCCAAAGCTGACTGGTTGCCATTGGTAACTGCACTCGAACAATTTAGCATCCGTGTTAGTAATTCATCCTTGATCATCTCCAAAAATGCTGCAAAATGGAATACTAGTGGTGGAAGGTTGAGAACATAAGGCAGATTTGCATTTCCAGCCTACAGCAGAATACGCAGATGATTGGGTTGTTTGGCTGCATAATTGATTAAATGGATGTAGCAGTGTCACTTCCGTGAAGGCATCAAATTGTTTGGACCTATACACACAGGCAGAAAATGCCCCTGTTTAGCTCTCTTACCAAGGGAAAAAATAATGTCACAGACAGGGCCACCATTGGGGTACAGCCACCAGAGGGTCTAGGTGACAAGTGGGAGCCCTATGTACAATGCAGTTTTGTTCTGACTTAGAAGATAGTGTTGGGGATGACACTGGATGTCAATTGGAACACTGAAGATATTTGAGAAGCATGCCTGCATCTGAGAGTACACAATGTTCATTAGTGGTGCACTGCAATTAGACTGAATCCAAGAATAGTTGCTGCAGTGGGGCTGATGTCCAAGTTCTTATAGAACAAGAACAGATCCTGTGTCATTGCTGGTTGTGTTTTGTCAAGACTCAGCTGAGATCCTGATGAATGTTTTTGTAGACAGCTAGAACATAAGAATGTAACCCTTGATCTCAGTAATAACAGTGAATGGCTATTAAAGGAGAAGGAAAGGTGGAGTCACTGGGGGGCGGTGTCAAAATGTTAGGCACCCCCCAGTGAATGTATTCATTTACCTAATACCCCAGGCTGGTACTCCTGTTAGTAAAAAAAATGCACCAGCCTATGGTACATGCAGGCCAGCTATCCCCTTCTCTCTTTATGCCCCCTGCGCATGCATGGTGGAGTGCAAATCCACACAAAAAAGTCGTCTTGACCCATCTTTTGACCCTGCTCCGCATGCGTGGGTCCTGGGATCTCGGCAAAAGGAGACGAAAGGAAGAGGATTGCTCGCCTTCATGTACCCTAGGCTGGTGCAATTTTTTGCTAATAGGAACTCCAGCCTGGGCTATCAGATAAGTGATCTTAATCACCTTGGGGTGCCTAGCATTTTGCCACCCCCCCACCCTCGTGATTCCACCTTTCCTTCTCTCTTTTAAAGGTTGTGATTTGTAAGTTACCTTCTAATGCACAGGAGATGCTACCTACCCAGGCGTGTCAATCTAATCCAATACAAAATGCTGGTCAGCCAATAACATAAAAATGGGCTAATCTGTCCAAACAAACATGGACATATTAGGGTGAAGACACACAGAGCTACTAGTAACAGCTACTTATCAAGGCTACAAAAATAGGCAATGCTGATCATTTACTGGTAATTGTCTCTATGTGCGTTTTAGCAGAAGCAATTCTCAGTATTGCCTATGGCAGGGTATTTTCTGGTGTTAGTAGCCGTGACAAGTAGCTGCTAGTAAGTAGCTCTGTGTATCTTCACCCTTAGGGCAGTGACAGACGGGGAGATTAGTCACTGCGTGACCAAACCCCCCCCGAAATGCCATCCCACCAGCTAGAATGTAAATCGCCGGTGGGATGGCATACACGGCGCCAAAATCGCCAAAAAAAGTGTCCTCTCAAGGCAACTTTGGCGATTTCTGCAAATCACTGTGCCGTGTATGCCATCCCACCGGCCAGCTATCCCCTTCTCTCTTTATGCCCCCTGCGCATGCATGGTGGAGTGCAAATCCACACAAAAAAGTCAGCTGGACCCAACTTTTGACCCTGCTCCGCATGCGTGGGTCCTGGGATCTCGGCAAAAAGAGACGAAAGGAAGAGGATTGCTCGCCTTCATGTACCCTAGGCTGGTGCAATTTTTTGCTAATAGGAACTCCAGCCTGGGGTATCAGATAAGTGATCTTAATAACCTTGGGGTGCCTAGCATTTTGGCAACCCCACCCCCGTGATTCCACCTTTCCTTCTCTCTTTTAATGGTTGTGATTTGTAAGTTACCTTCTAATGCACAGGAGATGCTACCTACCCAGGCGTGTCAATCTAATCCAATACAAACTGCTGGTCAGCCAATAACATAAAAATGGGCTAATCTGTCCAAGCAAGGCATACCCCACCCCCTTACTTGTCATCTAACCAACTAGCATCCACCTTTTTTGCAGACCTCCTGGCAATGTACAAAAAATCTTTATCGTCTCTACCCGCCCCGCTCACTGCACAGATGGACTTACATACTAGCCATACCTAGGTGTAGGCAAATAGAAGAGGCGTGTGCCTAACTCCCCCTCCTTCCCCTTGCACCTGAGTCACATGCCTCTTCTGCCTACCCCTAGTTCCAGTCCCTATAAATTCTGTAGTTGCCTGCAGTGCCCATACAGATCTTTTGGGACATGTCTATAAAATCCTGCAGGACAGCTTGCATTCATTTACAAGAAGTCAGTACTGACAGCTCAGTAACTGCTAGTAGCTATAATGTGTCCCAGGTTGTTTTTAAACTAGCTTAGTACCTAGTACCGTCTAATTTCAAGCAGTAATGGAAACTAAACTCAGTTCCCACCTTTCATGGTGGGGCGAGGAAGAAAGACCAGCGGTGAAACCAGGGCAGGAAGCAAATTATATTTCCTCAGACGTTTATGCTTAAGCACTGCTTACACAGCTCATCCATTAAAATATGTATAAATCTTTCTAGCAAACAGTTACCATAGAGACGGCTATCGTGGGATGCTGGGAGTTGTATTCTACATTAGCTGGAACGACACACAAATGGATCACTATAGTAAATGCAACCGTTGCAGCTTAGGCATACTCATATTTAGTAACCAATACACCTGCTAATAAGCAGCTAGCTGCCTCGCAATTGGTTGCTGGAAGCCTTTAGATCACGTGAGTCGTTAACTAGGTTAGCTACGCCCCAGGGCGTGGTTTATGTTGATTGCTGCAGAATCCTGTGCCTAGCAGTGCTGCAGTGTATGACGGCTCCTGTGTGGCTTTTCTGGGGTAAGTGCCGGTACATCTTCCCATCATGTGTGACCAAAGGCTTGTCATTTCTCAGGCTCCTACTCTTCCCGGGCAATAATGGCTTCCAACCCCCGTAGCGCCAAGTTTTACTCCTTGGGTTCATTAGCCGCTGATAAATTGCAGTTCACCTTCATTTCTCTCCAACCAGTGTAAAACTCGGAGCAAACTTTATTTTCCATCACAGAGGAATTGCCCCTTTGGAATAATACATAACCTTGCCTGGCTTCCTATTCCGGAAGGTTGGGTTTCCTTGCTCTGAGCTGCTGGAATGTGATTTACACAAGGTTCTCTTAGTGAAAAGCTGCATGGCAGTTTTCCTTTTCTTTATATCACTTGCGATTGGGACAGTAATCTTATAAAGCTTGTATTTGTATGGAGTTTCTTTTTGATTTAGGGCGTGCACAATCTTAGAAATAGCTAGGCTGCAATAAAATTGCATTCATCTCATCTAAAACACCTGTATAATATACATATTTATGCAAATATATATTAGTAAATTTGAATTATTGCACTCTAGTGATTTGAAGTACAGGTATGGGACCTGTTATGCAGAATGCTTGGGACCTGGGGTTTTCCAGATAAGGGGTCTTTATGTAATTTGGATCTCCTACCTTAAACCTGCTAAACAAATTAAACCCAATAAGATTGTTTTGGCTCCAATAAGGATTAATTCTATCATAGTTGTGAACAAGTACAAGGTTCTGTTTTATTACATAGAAAATAGAAATCATTTTTTAAAATGTGAATTATTTGTTTAAAATGGAGTTTATGGGAGATGAGGTTTCCGTAATTTGGAACTTTCTAGATAATGGGTTTCCGGATAAGGGTCCGATACCTGTACTACAAGCAGTCACAAATATCGTTGCGTGGAGGTTTGTCCAATTTGGCAAATGTTTTGATTGAGGCTTCACAGTATATCTTTGATTAATATGCAAGTACTATGGGAACTGCTGCTTGATGTGGATGAGAGGGCTCACAGGAAGACTTAGAACTGGCACTTGTTTCCTTTCGGAGTAATAGTGTGGTTGATCTTAAGCATTTTGTCCCCTTCTCAAGGAGTTACAAAACTCCAGGGCAATAACCCCCCCCCCCGCCCAAATGCCATTGGCCTAAAGTGGTGTATACTGTGCATTGTGCCTGAGTCTGAGCTTTCAAAAGGAGCCAGCGCTACACATTAGAACTGCTTTTAGGTAACCTATTGTTTCTCCTACTCCTATGTAACCGGAGGAGTCACAAGTCGGACCTGGATTTCTTACTTCTGAGTGCCATTCTGGGAGCTGCTATCTTGCACTCTTCCCATTGTTCTGATCGGCTGCTGGGAGGGGGTGATATAACTCCAACTTGCAGCTCAGCAGTAAAGAGTGACTGAAGTTTATCAGAGCACATGGCTGTGGAACCCTGGGAAATGAAGAATAAGGCTAGACCCATATAAAAATTTCAAAATTAAATGTAAAAAAAAATCTGCTTTTCTGAAAAACAGATTTCAATGCAGGATTCTGCTGGAGAAGCTCTATTAACTGAAATGTTTTTTTTTTTTCAAAAAGCTAGTTTTCCCATGGCAGTATTCCATTAAGGGCTCTGGCACACGGGGAGATTAGTTGCCCGCGACAAATGTCCCTGTTCGCGGGCGACTTATCTCCCTGAAATGCCATCCGACCAGCGAAAATGTAAATCGCTGGTGGGATGGCATACGCGGCGGCTCGATTTCAGTGAAATTGCGGAAGTTGCCTTTGACCTGGGTGTTTGGTAAAATCTTGAAGTAACCCTGCCACTTTTGTAATTTGATCTTAATGTGACTTTGATCCTCAATCGCAAGTTAGAGGCCTTGGTTTCGATCTCTAAGGGCTCTGGCACACGAGGAGATTTGTCTCCGGCGATTTTTAAAAGAGCGATTTGGCGACAAGACGAGCAACAAGACGCCAATGCTAAATCAATGGAAATCGCCAGTGTCAAAACATACGAGGCTACTTCAAATCGCCTGCTGTTTCAAATCGCACACAGACCCTTTTCTGAGCGACTTGAGTAAACATGAGGGGGGGTTAACTGTTGAGTGTACCATGGGTAGCAGATCGCCTGGAGCTCAACTCGCATGAAATCTCTTCGTGGCTATTGTCGTGGGGGAAAAAACGCAGGCGACAAATCTCCTCGTGTGCCAGAGCCCTAAAGGCAACTACTCATGACCCTCGACAAGTCACTTAATTCCCTGGTATCTGGTCATACTTAGTACCCCATGATGGCTTCCTTTGAAATTTTCCCTTGAACATTTGTTCATTTAGAAATTTCTAACACAAACCATTACTTCAAATAATAATATTTTCTATGTTTGTCCAGTGTGTGAATCTGGCAGAAAAAAAGGTTTTTCTAAAATCCTTGGAAAATGGAATTACTACAGCACTTGGCACACAAGTTGTTTCCTCTGCTGGTTTACATCAGCCAGCATGAGCACCTGTCACCACTAGGGCTTCCTGCCATTGGTGCGAATGACCATTGTGGTGTGTTTGGGCTGAAATTTACCTGTCACAGCTGGTGACAAGTGGTTGGCATACTGAGTGGGTGACTCCATGTGTGGGGAAAACACCTGGTGCCATAGGCTAACATAGCTGTTTATGGCTTCAGATTTAATTAAATGGGTTATTCTACAATTTCTAGCACTAGATCTAGCTATAGCTTTAACTAAAAATGAATCTGTATAGGGCAGATACTGGTGGTTTGATGCCACATGTGCTTTGGCCTCTCAGTTTGGAATCTATGCAGTGGAAAGAAGGAGAATGCAGGTAAGAGAGACCTAGGCAACTGACATTTCCTCTTGAAGGGAGAAATCCACCTGCAGCACAAGGGTTTGAGGTTAGATCTAATGTCTTGGTGCCTTTGCTTTGGTTTATTATCCCACTGTGCTTCAGCAAAACTGCAGCAGGTGGCTGAGTGAAATCAGCCTGAGAATGGAGCATTGTAAGATGGCAAATCTTTTTTTTTTATTGTGGAGCCAGTCATTAGTAAGTCATTAGAACTTTGGTGGCCCTAGGCGTAAACCACAGGGTGGGGTGCAATGGCACTAAGGTTAGCAAATGACCAGAAGGTGGTTGGCATTGTAACATTCCTTGCTATAAGAGCATCTGACAGCGTAACAATGAAAGTCTTTAGACTAGAGGTGTTTAGTGAGTGCAACAGAAACAAATTGAATGGTGTAATACAGTAAAGCCGGCCATACACGCACCGATAATATCGTACAAAACCTTGTTTCATACAATATTCGGTATGTATGGCTGTTCGAAGAGGCAAACAATATTGCAAAAGGCTGCGGATAACTGTCGACTCGTCGATCGGCCAGGTTAAAAGATTTTTGATCGGGTGCCATTGAAAGCGACCGAGCAAAATCTACGTTCAGGGCTGAATCAGCAGGTGGAGGTAGAATTTCTATTGTTTATACCTCCGTATCTTGCGATTCAGCCCTGAACGTCTGATGGTCCCACGAAAAATCGAAATTGCTACGTGTATGGCCACCTTAAGTCCCATCTAAGCGATGATTAGTACTGTAGCCTAGCTTCTCTGCAAAGGGCAGACCCAGACCTGGGCCCTACCATGTTTGAGTGGGTTTCCTGCCACACTCCAAAAACAAAAGGCAAATTAATTGGTTTCTAATTAAACTGAATCTAGGCCATGGGCCTATTCAGTGTACATTTATACAGTTTATAAATGTCATTATAATGTACTGTTACCCTGCACTGGTACAACTGGTGTTTGCCTCATAAAGACTACTATAGTTAATATAAACAAAGCTGCTGTGTAGCCATGGATGCAGCCATTTAAAGGAGAGAAGGCACAGGTTACATAGCAGATAACAGATAAAAAAACAATTATTTTCTTCAGAGCTTAACTTTTATCTGCTATGTAACCTGTGCCTTTTCTCATTTTTTTTTTATTTTGAATGGCCACCCCCATGGCTACACTGCAGCTTATTTATATAAACTATAGTAGGGTTTCTGTAGCGAACACCTGTTTTACCAGCACAGGGCAACAGTGCATGATATTTGAATTGCTTTAAAGGAGAAGGAAAGGTAAAAACTAAGTAATCTTTATCAGAAAGGTCTATGTAAATACAGCCATAAGCACTCACAGAAATGCTGCACTGAGTTCTCTGTCAAAAGATATATTGTGTCTGTTTTCCTCTGCCAGAGACACACAGCTCTCTGCTCTCTCTCCCCTCTCCTGCTCCCCCCTCACTCAAGAATGCTAAGAACTCTCTCCCCCCCCCCTTAGGAATGTGGATCTGAGCCAATCAGCAGGAAGCTTCCTCATAACTGAGCATCCTAACTGAGCATGTACATCTGTCTTGCTCTTGCTGCAGGAGTGAGGCATTATGGGAACTTTCTTTACACAGCTCAGTGTTTTTTCTTCCTGTTTTGGCTTCTGATCACCTGAATGAGAGAAATATGGGGAGACTTAAAGGCCACTATTGAGAGAACTGAAGGTATGCCTGCATCTTGTGATTAACTCTTTAATAACCTTTCCTTCTCCTTTAAAACACTTTATTTTTTGGTGTTATTCCTTTAACAAACCCTATGGGCATTTCAGCCATATCACAGTGATGTTCAAAAGGCCTTGCCTTGCAGTGTCCTTGGGGATTTTACACACTGCACCTTTACACCAACCAAGTGTGGATCGTTGACCTTCAAATGGTCTGATTTTAGGGGCATGGCACCCCTGCAGTTTTTTCCTGGACCCTGTCCCTGCATGAAATATTAGTTGACCTGTGATGAATGCAGCATGTGTCGTGCATAATATCGTGGGTTACCTCCACCCTTTGGGGCCCCCCTGCTGACATGGGGTCTGTCCCTCTAAAGTCGCTCCACAGCCTTTAATTATCATTCTTGTGCAAGGGATGCACTACTGAGATTCATTTATTTTTGGCAAATGTGATATGTACTAGGGTTTTTTTGCAATTTTTTTTTTTTTGTGAAAGCCATGGTTTGAAATGCGGCCTGCCCTTTCTATTAAAACTCTGGATTGTTTTTAGTCAGGATATGTCCTGTTTGTCCTTGGGAGGGTAGCAATTGTAACATTTAAGCATGTGTTTAAAATAGTTAATCATTGAACTTTATTACAAGTACAACGGTTTGCAGAAAATGTTACCTGTGTACTCCAAAATAAAAATTAAGTAAGTGTAGCAGGTATAAAGTATCCAAATGCAGAGACCCTATTTTATTTTATTTTTTAAAAAGGACCTTCCTACAACATGGAGGTCTACTTCCTTGGGGTAAAAGTAGTGGGAAAACTTAGGGCCACCCACTAATTATGTATGTTCTGTCTGGAAGGGTTCCATGTGATAGAGCCATGTGACTCTCGACCTTGTGTATATATAGGGGGTAGCCTAGAGTAGTTCATTTGATTCTTCTCAGGCTTGATGGTGGATGCATGTCCATTGTCTGTAAAGGAGGGGAACAGAAGGAGTGAAGTGGCATTGAGGAAGTACCAAATGGAAAGTAAAAGTAACTTGCCAGTCTGAGGCACAGAGGTGGGACTGGCAATATATAATTGACTGCTCAGATTTTTTAACAGATCTACAACCCTGGTGAAAGTGCTGGGAGCAAAGTAATAGACATAGGTGCGTATTTACTAAAAGAGTGAAATTAAAAATTTCAAAGTAATTTCCAAAAATGAAATGTCCCCATGATATTGCCAGTTACGTTTTGGTGAACTAACTTTGCATTGGTATATATACCGTTTGCAGTGGAGTAAATTCACATATCTTCTCCAGGTGAAATTTCTCTAGTACATTTTCACCATTTTACTAAGAGCACAAAAATGTTTTTTTTTACCGAGACATTTCACCAGTTTAAGGCTGGCAACCTAACATTTAAAAAATAAGTAATGAGTAAAAGTAAGCAATAAGTAAAAAAAAATTATTTTTAAAATATGTAAATAGTAAGAAAAAAATTAAGCAAGTAGGGGTGGGGGTCAGTTGGTGGAGGAGAGCAGAGAAAAAGCAGAAATTCAGAGATATTTTTAATCTGTCTACACAACTGACAAACCAGCTAATATTATTTCTTTTAATAGACCCAATTCTAGTAATATAACTACTGATGCATGGGTCACTCAGGAGGAAGTTCAAAGGAGACTTGAACATGTTAAGTAAATGTAAACCAAGGTCTGGGACCAAATGGTATTCATCCCAGGGTACTAAATGAGCTTAGCTCTGTGACAGGCAAACCTCTCTACTTAATCTTTCAGGATTCATTGAGGTCTGGCATGGTGCAGAGAGACTGGCAAAATGCTATGTTGTGGCACTATTCTTAAAGGGATTCTGTTCTCAACCTGAAAAGTGAAAAACTATATTGGTGATAGGAAAGCTTTTGGAAGGGGTAATAAGATACAGTATTGTGATTTTCAATATATTCAAGTAAGTTTGTGTGTAAACAGATCTTGCCAGACTAATCTTATTGCCTTTCATGAGGAGGTGAGCAGGAACCTCAACTCTGAGAAGGCAGATGTCATCCACTTGGACTTTGCTAAAGCATTTCATACAGCAATGCACAAAGTTAATAAAATGATCAAATTGAGAAATATTGGCCTGGAACATAATATTTGTACTTGGATAGAGAGCTGGCTGAAGGATAGATTACAAAGAGTGGTAATAAATGGAACATTTTTTAATTGGAGTGGTGTTTTTAGTGGAGTACATCAGGGGTCAGTCCTTGGTCCTTTTGCTTTTTAACTTGTTTATTAATGACCTGGGGGTGGGTATAGAAAATACTGTTTCTATTTTAGCAGAAGATGCTAAATTTTGCAAAACTGTAAGTTCCATGAAGGATGCTGGTACTTTGCAGAGCATAAAAAAGGGCATTAATTCACCTTGAGTATGCAGTGCAGTTTTGGGCTCCAGTCCTTAAGAAGGATATTAATGAGCTGGAGAGAGTGCAGAGATGTGCAACTAAACTGGTAAAGGAGATGGAAGATTCTAATTGTGACTGTCAGGGTTGGGGTTGCCCTCTCTGGGGGAAAAAAGGCGCATGCAAGGGGACATGATTACTCTGTACAAGAGGGGCTCAAATGATTTCTTGAACAAGCATAGTATCCAAGGCTATTGTAATGTTAAAATCTACAATAAGTAGTTTAGCACTGGGGTTTGGTTGGAGGAATTGAACTTGATGGACTTTTATCAACTCTATGTAAAATCTGCTCCATACTAATATCCCACATGCGTAATTTTTTTGTGGCCTAAATTCTCTAGTAAGTTTTTCCCTACTAAAATTATATGGGAATCTCTGCCGAATTTTCACAAAAGAATTTTTGCCAGGAGAAAATTCTCCACTTTCCTCTCAAAAGCATAGTTCCGATTTTTGTAAATATAAGATGTATTGTGATAATAGGCCTGGTAAATTAAGGTAAATTTTAGAAGAGGAGAAAATTCCTTTATCGTCCTGAAGTGTAATAGTTTGACAGGCACCAGGGCCGCTCCTGCCATGAGGCAAGGTGAGAAGCTTGCCTCAGGCGACAGTGAGCGACCAGTTACCAGGGGTGGCAAAAAGCCGCCTCTGGTAACTTAAAAAAAAAAAAAAAAGGAATTTTAATTTTTAAAATGAAAATTTGTCTCTGCTAGTGCAGATAGCGCATTAAAAAATTTAAAAATATTATGCAGAGGTTTATTCAAACAGTGTGAAGTAATATATAAAGGTAACATAACCACATGACTTTTTAAGAACAACCCACCAACCTTGGGCTATAAGAACCTGTTAGGCGAAGTCAGATGACTTGCCCTTAACATGTATAAATAGACATGACACACTATTTGTAGATTGTAAGCTCTTTTGGGCAGGGCTCTCTTCACCTCTTGTATCGGTTATTGATTGCTTTACATGTTACTCTGTATGTCCAATGTATGAAACCCACTTCTTGTACAGCGCTGCGGAATATGTTGGCGCTTTATAAATAAATGTTGAAAATAATAATAGTAATAATAATAATAATTAAAGGGGAAATAATACCATATTTAGAAAAAATATTACACATAAAATATATGGATACAAATATAAGACTAAATATAGATTTATGTTGGAAGAAATTGTCCTTAATCTTTTGGACCACCTCTCCCACATAAATGAGTGCTCAGGGGCATTAGATAAGATATATTGGAAACAACATGGCCAATTTCTACCTTCTTACTATGAAGAGAGTTTGAATCATAAAAAGCTATATTTCCAGTGGCATATTAAACACTGATAATAATCAACCCTTCAAATTACAATCTAGAAATTTGTATTTAAATATCTTTTTGTCAACTGCAATTTTTTTGTTGTAAAATAATGGCCTGTATCTGATGTTACTACAGGTATGGGACCTGTTATCCAGATTGCTCGGGACCTGGGGTTTTCCGGATACAGGATCTGTCCGTAATTTGGATCTCCATAACTTAAGTCTACTAAAAATCATTTAATTATTGAATAAACCCAATAGGCTTGTATTGCCTCCAATACGGATTAATTATATCTTAGTTGGGACCAAGTACAAGGTACAGTTTTATTATTACAGAGAAAAAGGAAATCATTATTAAAAATTGGAATTATTTGCTTATAATGAAGTCTATGGGAGATGGCCTTTCCATAATTCGGAGCTTTCTGGATAACTGGTTTCCAGTTAAGGCATCCTACAAGTGAACAATGAAATTTTTTCTTCCTGGGTGCATCTTGTTTATTTCAAGTAGTGGCACCATGATATTGTCATGGTAGCCAGCATTTTATAATAAAAAAAAAAGTAACACCCCCTCCCTTTCAATCACTCTGGCATAAGCACATTAATGGTAACCAGCAGTTTATAATAAATAAAAAGTAACCACCCCTCCCTTTCAATCACTCTGGCATAAGGACAGTGCACATACTGCATCATTAACCTTTTCTACAGTCTCTAGTCCATAACACCATATTTGCTACATGTTTACTATCCGCCTCATATACAGTAAGGTTGTATATGAAGTTTTTTCCCCATAATTTGGAACACCATACAGTCAGTCTACTGAAATCTAACATTTAAACATAAAATAAATTCAATAGGATTGATTTGCCAACAATAAGGATTTATGCAGCTTAGTTACCCTCCAAAGGTACTTTTTGATTATTACAGAGAAAAAGAATTTAAAGTACCGTAATTAGAATTGTTTGCTTAAAATGGACACTCTGAGAAAGGTTTTCCCCATTATTTGCGTAATCCTATATCTTTATTGTAATGCAGGAATTTACCATAGTAGATATTCTGTATACTGCCAACACAAGTCCTGCATATCTAAACTGAATAATAGGAACCCTGCATTAAAACAAACACAGCTTCAATTTCATAATGATTCAATTTATATATAATATTGATAATTATTCAATATTGTGTATATCAATTATACATCCCGAGAGGTATCAAATAGGCTCTGTGTAATATATCAACTAATTCCCAATGTGTTGGTTATAAAACCAAGGAAGTTAATTTAAGTCATGTTTTGGTCTTGCTCTATATAGATATTGGAATGATGCTGTGCTGTATTGGGCCTGATAGAGCACAGTGTACTTTTGCCACATAAAGCCTTATTCCTAGCCAGGAAATTAATCTCTGGCAATTGATAAAGTGCCTTCCCACCCACTCCCCACCCACTTAATGAAAATGTTATGCAGACTGGAGAAATTAAAGGGGAACTGTTGCTAAAAAAAATCACTAAACTATAGTGTAATGTTCAAATCTGTTTGAAGGTTTTTATTTTCTCTTGTACAGTTTATATCTATATATTTACTTTGAGTTGGCAGCAATCGGCACACGCATGCTGTGAGTCACTAATAGATTTCCCCGGCTCTAACTGGCTGATTCCAGCGTAAGTCAGCAATTTACATTGCACTACTCACAGGAAGCATGTTGACTGTCGATAAGTGCAGGCTGACAATATGCCCGTGCTTATCCGCAGGCTGACAATACACCTGTATGACCTTAACTTCAAATGTTAAAATATCCTTGGTTATCCAAATATCCATTTTCTTAATGCCACATAGGTGTTCTGTCACGTGTGAATTTCCTTCCTTGTATGCAAAACACCTCTATGTGCTATTGTACTAAAAAATATCCAAAAATGGAGTGCCACGGTTGCTTTACCCAGTATACACAGCCGGCGGTGTGGCAGTCTAATTGCAGGCAGTGCTTTGTTTCCTTACAAAGGGGGGTGGAAAATATAGAACAGTCTAAAATTAAGTATAAACAGGAATAGGCCACAAGTTCCTTCTTGCATAATTGTGAGCTGAGGGTGCATTTACTTTAAATGACTCTGTCTAATCTCCAACCTGCCACTTCGTTGTTTACTGATAAGATGCTGCATGTTTTAAATTTTTGGCTAATTTTATGTGTGGTAAAGTCTTGCTGTTCTATTTGCAGGTTGTTGCTTATTTTATCACTGTCATTATTAAGAGTGTTCAAAATCGTCTTTGGTGATTTTGCTTTCTGCCATCTCTCTCCCCTCCGGATACGTTTGTGGTGGTGGCGGCAGCATCTATAGAGCTTGGCAGGAAGAAAAAACATTGCTTTAGAGGAAGTGCCTGCCATTAACTCTTGAGACAGGGCAATGACGGAATTTCTCTTCTGCTTTAGCTGCTGCATTGGTGAACAACCCCAACCGGTGAGTTCAATTCTTGGGGTTTTTTTTGGGGGGGGGGGGGGTTGGTTTGGAAAAGTCCACCACATATCTAATGCCCTTTCTTTTTTTATTTTCTGAAAATGTTAACTGTAGTAGGGACAATCATTGATAATCTATAGTCCAGGTTAGAAAATGTAACTTTTAAAGGCATTAACAGAATCTGCCATCACAATATCACTAGGAAGGGCATTGCCCCAACCTCACCGCCCTCACCGTGAAAAACCCCCTACGTTGCTTTAAAGGAACAGTTCAGTGTAAAAATGAAAAATAAGCAATATAGATAGACTGCGCAAAACAAAAAATGTTTTCAATATAGTTAGTTGAGCAAAAATGTAATCTACAAAGGCTGGAGTGAGCAGTTGTCTAACATAATGGCCAGAACTTTACTTCCTGCTTTCAGCTCTCTAAGCTGTTAGCAGTCAGTAACCAATCAGTGACTTTAGGGGGGGCCATATGGGACATAACTATTCAGTTTATTTGCATTTGAATCTGACCTGTGTGCTCACAAACTAACTGAACAGTTAAGTCCCATGTGGCCCCCCTAAAGTCACTGACTAAGAGGTTTGCAAGCTGAAAGCAGGAAGTAGAGTTTTGGCTATTATGTTAGACATCTGCTCACTCCAGCCTTTATAAATTAAATTTTTGCCTATCTAACATATTTTTATTTTGCACAGTTTATCCATTTTAACCAGTTTAATTTTTATACTGAACTGTTCCTTTAAAATTCCGTTCCTCTAATCTAAAGGGGTGGCCTCTGGTGCGCTCATAATTTTTATGGGGAAAAAAAACACCCCCTCGCAAGCACCTTTTTTTTCGGGAGAAAACAACCCCAACCTCGACAGTCTAACCTCCGTTTAAATCTTCCATCCCCTGTACCAGTTTATTTGCACATCTCTGCACTCTCTCCAGCTCATTAATATCCTTCTTAAGGACTGGAGCCCAAAACTGCATTGCATACTCAAGGTGAGCCCTTACCAGAGACCTATAAAATTTTCATCTATGAGTCCGTGCCCTTTTTTAAACACGAAAGCACTTTATTTACTTTAGTAGCCATAGAATGACACACTACCTTTTAGTGTATAACTTGCATTTATATTACCGTATATACTCAAGTTTAAGCAGAGTTTTCCAGCACTCAAAATGTGCTAAAAAAGTAGTAGTAGTACAGGCGCATCCCCTGCATGCACGCAGGTTGCACGGGGGGTGCGAGGTTGCTGAAGAGCCTTGTGGTGCACAGCGAAAAGTGCATAACTTTGCACTTGTCAACATTGAACCTCATTTTCTATTTTGCTGCCCAAAGTGGCAGCACCCTGCATTAAACTTATAGTTCAGCAAAAGTAGAAACAGTACTTTCTATGCCCACCTCCGGGTCATTAATAAACTAGTTAGAAAGCAAAGGACTAAGGACTGACCCCTGCGGTACTCCATTAACAACACTGGCTCAATTTAAAAATGTTCCTCAGAGCATGTTATTTAATTTTTAGAAACGGCGACGACGAATTGACAGGAGTATGATTGGGGAACCAATGAATTTTGTACACACTGCACATGTTGGTTCAGGAGACACAAATGCAGGATTTGCAATGGTAAGTTGCACAGATTCTGCAGTAAATTAATATAAAGGTGATTTTCCAACCATTCTACCAAGTTAGAGACCCCCCCCCCCCCCCCCCCCACAGCTGCTGTTTAGGTAGCCTAGAACCTTGCTATACATATATGTGATTCTATAACTGCCTGTCATTCTGATCTTGTCCACACTGCTAAATCCCCGTAACCGTATAAAATCTTGAGAGTGACATTTTTTAAAGGGCTCTGCAAATTACTTAATTTGGGGCAAATTGCACATTTTTATCTTTTACCAAGTCCGTAATGAGCAGCATCAGTCAGGATTACTACTGAAATTTGCACCGGATTATTGAAAATATTGGTGGGGGAAAAGTGTGCTGTTTCGTATTTTAAGCATTATTATCTTTTGTCAACTGCCACCTTGTAGTTCAACTTACCAGCTACATTAGAAGCAGGGCTGTGGAGTCAGAGTCAGAGGCAATTTTGGGTACCTGGAGTCGGAGTCAGCAAAAGATGAACCAACTCCGACTCCTACTAAATTTAAATGGGAATAAAAATAAAGCAAGTTTAAATGTCCCAATTCACAAACAGTCATAATTAATTACTTCTCTGCTATAAGAATAAAGCCCAATGCACGCAGTGCATAAACAATAATGTTGAGTTACCATGAAGCATGCTTTTCATTGACTCTATGCTTCACTAAATGGGACGTTAACGCACAGTTAAGGTGCGGCAGCTCCACTGCGTCGTGTTCCACTGTTACAGGGAACACAATGCCCACTGTGAACCCATGTATGTCTCCTTCCTTTCCTTCAATGAATGTATAAAATACATTAGCATATTAAAAACAGAGGAGTCGGAGTCGTGGAGTCGGAGAATTTATCTACCGACTCCACAGCCCTGATTAGAAGCAATAGACATTTTTATGTGGGAAGTGGAAAAGTGACTGCCAAGCTGAAACTTATATTGCAACAGCAAATTGCTATAAAGTTAACAAAGTTGGCAGGCATGACTCCTCTATCCTCTAACACATGCTTTCCTGCCTCTCTTCATTAACCCACTCATATTAATTTAGGTGTAAAGTAGAAGGGAAGTTAAAATCACTCGGGGGGGGGGGGGGGTGACAAATGTTAGGCTCCCCCCAGTGAGTGTAATCACTTACCTACCAGTTACCTACAGTCTGTATTAGTGTGTACAAATCATACAGTACATACAGACAACCAGTAGCTCAGAGGGGGTGCTAAGGGGAAATTAAGGCCATGCATATTAGAAGTGGAATGGGAAAATAAAGCATATAAAATTTTAACTAGAATAGCAAAATTGGGCTTGGGCGGTAAAAAAAAAAGTAGAGGAGAGCCTAAGGGCAGTAGTGATCAACACCTGCGGCTTCCCCTGGGTAGATTCTAATTGATATCAGTGATAAATACTGAGTAGCCCTGCATATTATCACTAAAATGCAGCTTTAAGTTGAGGTTTTAATCTGAAAATCACACAAGAACCCTAGTGCCACCCATTACTGTTAATTGGAAGAAACTAAGGGCAAGTTACTGGTTGCTACAAGTAGTGGATAAACTAAACACAAGGTGGAATGAAATAAGCGGCTGGAAGGTTGTACCAGGTCTAGTAATTCTTAGCAACCAATCAGCATTTACAATTAGCCCAGTCAACTGATTGAGGAAAACAATCAAATATTTGTGTTTATCGATTTTTACCTATTCCTGTTTTTTTTGTATTTCTGTTACAAACGGCTTCTATAATTTACATAGTTACTTTTTTATACAGGGTGGATCTTTTCAGGATCAAATGAAATCAAAAGGTGGTTACACCCCTGGAATCTCAGAAGTGGCACTTTAGCATTTGTGAGTATGAGGTAAATTGTCTTGGTATGGTCCACCACACCTTAGCCCATTCCTCTGAAGCCTTAACGAGGGCACACAAAATAATTTGGTATTCTCAATCAACCTTAAGGGCAACGATAGACAGATAGATAGATTTGCTGCCCTCCTTAATTTGCAGATGGCAAAATGTTCTAAATAACCTGTCATTGCCCCAGTGTAAATAGTTGCATGTAAATTACTCAAATGACATAACTGCGTTTTGGATATTGTTATTCTCATATGTAATTGCCCTAAAGGGATATTAACATATTTCTTGTTATAGTGTCACTATACGCTACCATGCATTACTCATCCATTGCAAAAGTAAGTAAGTCAGTGGGTGACTTTCCTTTGGTGCATAGGTTTTTATAGGTATATAGTCCCGGACTCTTCTAGTCCGCCTATAGAGGCGACTATAAGATGCCATGGCCAGTCAAATTTTATTGGGCCCAGGATGGCCATCAGGGGCGGAGAGGGGGAACCTTTGTGCCAGGCCCCATAAAATCTTCTTCTGTAATGCAGCCCAGTTGCGTTCATACTTTTTTAAAAATGAAGGGAGAGTAGCGGAATTTCACTCTTGCAGACTGTGGCAAGCTCGAACTTCACTCTTTGATAAATATACCCCATGGTATCTGTTGAGCTTGGATAGCTGCAAGTATTGGCCATTGTATGGGGCATCTCTAGCAAATTCCTGTACCGTCCTATTTTATTTTTCCTTTGTATTTGTAAAATATAAGGTAACTTTATTATTTTCCACTTTGAAGGTTGCAATTTTGGATTTTTAGGGCAATGACAGATATAGCTATTTGTTGCTTTTGTGAGATTGCCTGTCTCACAGGCAACACAACCCAAAATGCCTTGTAATACATAGGAATGGTGATTGTGGTATGTTAAACACTTAACATGCTGCAATCAATCTTAATTATGGGAAAATTCCTTCTTCTGCTTTGGTGCCCATGGGAAATGAGATCTTGTATAGCCCCCTATTTGTTATAAATCATTTACAAGGGTGGCATTTGGTAATTTAAAGATGATGAGCCCAATGTGGCTTAAAACATCATTGCTTTTTGTCATACAGAATTTAAATGGTTTTGAGTGCTGCCAGTATTTACTTTGATTGTAACTAAAATTGTGGTCTGCTTTATTCTTAGGTCATGGGCACATGGAGTGGTTTGTCTGCTCTCTCAACCTGTGCGTTTTTCTTTAAGCTAAGAGAAGTGGATCCACTCCTGTACGCCGCTCCATGTACCTGCACTGAAAAGTACAGCTTGGAGGTTGAATAAAAAAACGCAGGCTGAGAGAAGAGGACAAACTCCTCCATGTGCCCATGCCCTTATACTTACAAGAAGTAAGAGCAGTGCAGTTTGTTTTTATTACATCCAGTGTCTGTCTTTTTGCTTTGTAGAGCAGAAGATGGTATCAGGACCAGTTAAATGCACAAATGGACATCTCAAATGAAGACGGAGAGCCTGTGCAATAAAACATAGATTGTGAGAAAGTGCATTAATGCCTTTCTTTTAATCAGTAATGGGCTTCCAGCAGTTCAATGCAAAACTGAAAATGTGACGTGTCCTAATTTATAATTCTGCTTTTAAACATTTCCAGCACAACTCATTCCGCATTTGTATTAGTGTAATGTGCATGGCACTTGCAGTTTTGTATGGTTTTGTCTAGCAATGCCCTTAAACATTTCTCATTGTTTGCATTAGCACTTGCTTTGACTGGAGGAAGAATGAATGCTATTACTTCTACTTATGTACTGAGAAAGGCCAAACTCTGATACTCCAGTTTATGCACAACTACAACTCCAAGTAATGCCAAAGGGACTCTTGGAGTTGTATTTCTGCCTTAGGTTCTGCTGTTGTTTTTTCCCTGCTCTGTATTGTTTGTTTGCATGTTTTTGTTTCACAGTGAGATTGAATGAAACCTTAGTTTAAAGCTTTAATAAGTGTTCCTGCTTTTCACGCAGTCATCTATAAAACTTTTGTCCAGAATCTACCTTAGTCACCTAATCCTCACCGTTATGTAACAAGCCTATATTTTGTAGATTGCAGTAAAATGATTTAGCAAATCTGTGTAATCTGGGGTTTATTGCCGTTTCATTTAAGGGCAATTTGTTATCAATTATAGTTGTCCTTAAAATGTCCTAATAGCACATTCTGCTTTATTTAAGCCTTTCTGTGGGCTTTCTAACTGGAATTAACTTGGCACCATGTGCTCACCAGTGGAATTCTGAGCTAATTGATAACTGCAGCTTAATTTTTATCGAACATCCTGGGAACTAATTAAAACCTGATGGATAGTTAGAATGTGAGTTAATATTCCCTTAACAACGGATTCCTTTTTACAGCAATAAAAAAAAATGTTGATCTTGAATGTTAACAAATACTTTTTTTCTAGTTTTAAGACATAAAAGGAGTAGCATGCCTGTTATGAAATAAAGATGTAGAGCAATTATACTACATGGTAGAAATAAGTGCACGTTGTCATCCAAAGTTATTGCACTTTAAACATCAGTTGTTTTGTCTCTATTATAAAGCACAAAACATTATGTGCAGTGCTGTTTTATAACAGCCTGTAGTAAAGGAGGACTGGTGAGAATTAATTGCTGCTTGTCCTTTTTTTTTAATTAGCTGGAAGATTTTAAGTGTATATTTGTTTCAGGAAAGATCATATAAAAGGATAATAAGTATTTTCTTTAAGTCTATAAAGTGCACAGAGTAAATTCTAGGATATTTTTTAATAAAACAAAGTATAATATATAAACTAGTTATAGAGATATTTATTCAAAACTGCATCTTGTGTTCATCTAGAAATGATGCACAGATAAGTGGCAACAACTAAAATACCAAACATTTAGTTTGCTTTCCCTTTAAGGTAGCATGGAGCCATTTTTACCTAATCAGTATTGAATAATTTATTAATAATCCTTAATATGTTTCAGGATTGCTCAGATATTTAAAGAACCATTGAAAACTTTTTCTCTACAAATTTGTAGGCCACACAATCTCACTTTTAGGCTACTGCTACAAGGCAAATTTTTGGCCTGCGGAAAAAAGCAGGACAAGAATCAGCCCTTATTCTGATTAGCTTTCAGAAGTTCCTGCACCCAGAGGTACTGCATTGGTCTGGGTGCAGGTACACGCAGTGGATTTCAATGGCAAAAGTTAATCAGCGCATAGGGGCTGTTTATCAGCCTGTGTTTATCCGCAGGCCAAGAATCGGGCCCTTTTGGCTTAATCCTTGGGTGATCAGATCGGAACCAACATAAATGACACACAGTTGAAATGCTGGGCTGGACTAAAATTGATGAAAGCTGGGGATAGAAGTGCATTTCTGAAGTGTAAAAATATTTTCTGATTTTATTTTGTATCAGATTTAAAAATGTATTTTATAGTTCAGCCACATGTGTTTTTAACCTGCAGTTGAGCCTTAAGGATGGCAAGATGCAGGGTTAGTCTTTTTATTGTAAAAGGCAGAATAACACTGTGCATACGCAGAACTAGAATGGCATCTGTGCTGGACAAGTTTTTTGCTTTACCCAAAGTTGAAGCACAGAAAAGACTCTGTAAGCTGCTTCAGACTAGGCTTGTTAAAAGACTGAAGGGTACACAATATTCACCTTGCACCAATGTGCTACTATTCAGCTGCTGCCCCAGTGGAAATAATTCCCAAGAGCCCATCACTGAACAAACTTGTATTGTCTGCCCAAGTAAACAGGTGCATAGGGTTAGGTTCTCCTAGAATCTAGGCTCTTATAGTGTCACGTCCTCAAGTTCTCAAGTCTTTGGATATTGAAGCACATGTAGATTGATTTACTTTTTCAAAAACACAAATTGCTAGATGTTTTCCATTTCCAACTGTTTATATTTTATTTTCACAAAAGGCCTCATCAAATGCACAGCTTCTTAATGTTGTACAACCACTCCAGGGCATTCTGCCATACATATGCTGCCATAAAGCCTTTTCTTCACATGCTGGTGTCTTTTAGGTGTTTTTACAAAAAAAAAACCAAAACAAAAAGGTACATTTTTCTGTTTTTGCCAAGAAAGAAATTTCTGTGTTTGGTTTATTTGCACTGTGCTCCACAGAAATATGGCTTATGTGAGCATTGTAAGCATAAGAGCAGCCTGCATTGATGACATGATGATTTTAACAAATGGTAAATAAAGATTATTTTACGGAAATTGTAAGTGTGCATCTTTGTCTCCATTCTTGCTATTGTCATTTTAATATAAAGAATGGTTATATTTTGTTTTCCAGCAATGTGTTGTGGTACTTATGCTTGTGTCTCTTCATAAGGGCAGTGGTGCAGAGATCATAAATGGCGTGTCATTTGTCCTGCAGGGTAAACACTGCCTGCAACAGTCACTAGCAAGCATCTTCATAAAGCTCTGCATTAGGCTGCCAGCTGCTCTTTATCCCTATGCAGGTGTGGGATCATTTATATTTAAATCCGTTATACAGAAAACTCCCAATTACGGAAAGGCCATCTCCCATATACTACATTTTATTCAAATAATTAACATTTTTAAACCATGTTTTCTCTGTAATAATAAAACAGTTTCTTGGACTTGATCTCAACTAACTCATCTATATTGGAGGCAAAACATTCCTTCTGGGTTTATTTAATGTTTCAGTTATTTTTAAGTAGACTTAAGGTATATTTAAACCACATTACAGAAAGATCCCTTATCGTGTGTGTGTGTGTATGTACAAGTATGGGATCCCTTATCTGGAAATGGATTACGGAAAGGCCATCTCCCATAGACTCCATTATAAGCAAATAATTCTAATTCTTAAAAATGATTTCCTTTTTCTCTGTAATATTAAAACAGTGCCTTGTATTTGATCCCAACTAAGATATAATTAATCTTTTATTGGAGGCAAAACTATCCTATTGGGTTTAAATGATGTTTACATTTTTTAGTAGACATAAGGCATGGAGATCCAAATTACCGAGAGCTCCCTTATCCGTTAAGCCCCGGGCCCCTATAACATTCCAAGGGCAGCTTTCATTATGAAAAAGGCTATAATGACAAAAGTGCAGAAGTGATTTGGTAAAAAAAGGCCTGTGGTTGATTCCTGTGTCTTAAGCCAATATACATATTTACCTGCTATTATGCTAATTTTTCCCCATCTATCTTTATTTTTAATGATCTAGGAAACTAATGTATACAATACATATACTATATATCTTGTGCAGTGTGTTCAATAAGAAGTAGACATTGAACAGATGCCTGTTGTACTTCCCTAGGAAATCCTGGTATTCTTTATTTGGTTCCATAAGAAGAACACAATTCTATTCTTGTTTGTGAAGCTCTTGCAAAAGCAAGAAGTTGTTGCTAAGTGCCACCAGAGGAATGCAAATGGACCATTTACTGTCTTTCGTATCAGAAAGCAAGAGCTGGATTTTAGGATTAGAGTACACACATACACAAAATAATCTCACCATAGAATTGTTGGCATTTAGGGTTCAATGATGTTAATGATACTTGAAAATTAAAATGCATCTTCTGCTAGCCCAGGGTGAAACAGTGCCCCTTTTAGCCATAGGACATGTCTCGAAAAAAGCTTCACAGAATGCAGTTATCAAAAGTAATTGTTCGGCAAAATGTCTACTGATTTATTTGTATCTGTGTGTAATTCCTTGATATGTAGCTCAGAAATCAAAATAGTCTACTTTTCATATTTGTTTCAAATTATGCAATCTCACTGCATGGGAGAAAAACATTTGCGTCAGCTCAGAACCTAAGAGGATTAATTGACCGAGAAGAAAACTTGGGGAGTTAAAAAGAAAAAAAAAAAAGTTCTAAACTAAAAAATGATATGTAAACTTGATTTATATTTAATAACTGAAAGCTGCCACCAATTGCAATTGTAAAAATAATTTAAAATATATTTTAATGTAAATACTGAAGAAGATGGTTATCTATGTAACTAAAGCTAGCCATACACCGTCAACGAACAAGTGGATATTGGTCACCAGCTGCTGGCCCAAACTGGCTGATCTGATTGTTTTGCCACCAGGCCGATGATCAGATAATAATGAAAGTCTGTCAGTTGGGGGAGGACTGAAACAATGTGCTTGTTTATATCCCAGGATTGCAAAGATAGAAGATAGGAGGAAGAGTATTGCTCGCTTGCAGGTACCTCAGGCTGGTACAGGAATACCAGCCCAGGGTGCCAGGTAAGCTATTACAATCACTGGTGCACCCCCTAGTAATTTCACCTTTCCATCTTGTTTAAGTGAACTAATAACCAGCATTCAGATTATACTGTGGTACATGCACAGTCTTTTGTTTCTATTTTCTATGTTCTTTTTTATGGAGCTAGAAGCTTTAAACATTCTGCAAAACAATCGAATTACAACGGCGGACATAGGCTCTGTTGGACCGAGGACTGCATCAACAAGCCAATGCAGTTCCCATTCTGAGGGAAAATCGAACCTGCACGATCGAGATCTGGCCAATTTTAGCCCAGATATTGGTCGGGTAGGGCCATCGGGGGTGCCCATACATGGGCATATAAGCTGCTAATTCGGTCTGAAGGACCTGAATCGGCAGCTGAAATTTGGCAGTATATACATTCTGGCCCCAAATCTTTATTACCATCTGCAGCCCATCTGACTCCTGAAGGGTACTTGTAGATCACCTGTGTTCGGGACTTTTTTTTGCCTGTTCTGTAGGTACCCAAACTGGTAGAGGGTCTGTTTCCGGAATCATATTGTCCTATTTTTATTTTCTTGAAAATTAATCAGTCCACCAGGGGGTGCTGCTGTACCTTATTTTAAATATGCATTATGTGTATATATTTTCCTTAAAGGTGAAAGATATTCAAGATATGTCATAAAAAACATGTTCAAAAAGGAAGAACAAAAATTAAGTGGGGATGAATTGTTTCCCTAAACTCTTTATTTGGAGGTTCCTTTCTATTGTTTCCATTTATATGACATGTTTTGTTCCTTGAAGCACTTTCCAAGTGCTCTTCCAGATTTTTGTGAAGAACTTAAGGGGGCCATACATGGGCCGATTCTAGCTGCCGATATCGGTCCCTTAGACCGACTCGGCAGCTTATCGGCCCATGTATGCGCACAAACGACAGGCTTGCAGGTTTAAAATTTTAGCCGGATCGGGGACAGTATCGGCTCATTGATGCAGTCCCCAAACAGACTGCGCCTATATCTGTCGTTCTAATGTGATTGTTTGGCCCCAGGGCCAAATTTCTGAATTAGCCCGATATCACCCACCCGTAGGTGGGGATATCGGGAGAAGATCCGCTCGCTTGGTGAGGTCGTGAAATTTTAGTGTGTATGGCCTTTACACTCTATCAGGAAGAGGAGACAGACAGAAGCAAAAAGGGACCACCCTTTTGTATTGGTCAAGGGTTTGTTACTGTTGCAGAAGACTAGCTAAGTGCTTCCTTTAGAATGTGATTTTTGAGGAGCTTTAAAGGAGAAGGAAAGGCTAAGTCACTTGGGGGTGCCAAAATGTTAGGCACCCCCAAGTGACTTTAATCACTTACCTTACCAGGGTACCCCTGGGCTGGTGCCCCTGTTAGGAGAGAACAGCACCAGCCCGGGGTACCTGTAGCGAGCGCTTCCGCCTTCCGGCTTCGTTTTGCAAGGACTACAGGCGCATACGCAGTAGAGTGAAAAGCCGACTTCTCTGTTAAAGTTCGGTTTTTTCACTCTACTGTGCATGTGCGCGCGAGCGAAGCAGGAAGGAGGAAGCGCTGCAGCTACCCTGGGCTGGTGCTGTTCTCTCCGAACAGGGGCACCAGCCTGGGGTAAAAGGTAGGTGATTTAAGTCACTTGGGGGTGCCTAACATTTTGGCACACCCAATTGACTTTGCCTTGCCTTCTCCTTTAAGAGAGTGTTATGGTGGCCATACACGCACTGATAATATCGTACGAAACCTCGTTTCGTACGATATTCGGTGCGTGTATGGTATGTCGGCGAGTCGAACGATATCGCAGGAGGTCTAAAGTGACAGGGGAGGTGAAAACAAGGCAGGTCTGTGCATCATCTGCCTATATAAATATATTTCAGATCTGGAACCCTGCCACCATTTGAGAGTCCCTACAGCTTATGCAAGGGTTTTATATATCACAATAGTCTGTCGCCACTGAAGGTCCCCCAGCAAAATCTATATTTAGGGCTGAATTGGCAGGTTGAGGTATAATTTCTATTGTTCCTACCTCCATATCTGACAATTCAGCCCTGAACGTCAGTGGAGGAAGTGGCCACCTTTAGGCTCAGAAATCTCCTCTGTGTGTGTATGCAGTTCAGTGAGGCAGACCTTTCCTACCTTAATACAGTGAGGGTCCTCCTGAGAGAAAGAATCTCATGAAATACATCCTTAACCAGGAGATGTTACCAAGTTTGAGGTGATCTATCTGAAGGTAATACAGAGAGGGGGTACCATATGACTAAAATAGTGTCACACACAAAAGCTGGTTAGGCGCACTTGTAGACAGCATGTGACAGGATGTTTGTCTTGCAGGACATTTAACTGCATACCAATCATGCTGTGTGCTGTATTAAAGGCAAGTGTGACTAACCAGTTTGTGTGAAAAGCATAACATGTAAAACCAGACTGTCTGGTTCAACCCTATTTAGAGCCCCATATCTTCTCATAAACATGGATTTAGACAAATTGCAATTTGGGCTGGTTTATAAAGAGCTTGGTTTTATAAAGTAAATTAATAGTAGCCCATATGAAATGTCCCTAAATAAAGAAAGAACAAAACTTTCAAATTAGCTTGCAGTTAGTTCTTCTTCTGCCTAAACTCGGGTGTGAATCAAACTGCTTTATAACTCACATAAGGTTCTTCAGACTATGCATTGTTCATTCTAGTTGCAGCACACTCACAAACCACATTAATAAACACAAATTCCAGCACATTGCTGTGCATGCAAAGTGCCTTTGCAGAGACCAGGAAGTGATTTTGTTTTGTACAATCAGTGCGCATATAATTTCTCCTGTCAGGCATCACTTGTTGCTACCCAGATGTTGCCAGTAAGTGGTAGAATGCACCTCTTTTCATAGCTCATTGTCTGCCTGTGGCAACGCATTACAAGGTGAAGACTTAAAGGGGAAGAAAAGGCAATATCTTGAATCGCTTACCTCGTACCCCGGGCTGGTGCCCCTGTTAGGAGAAAACAGCACCAGCCCGGGGCACCTGGGGCGATGCGCTTCCTTCTTCCGCCTTCGTTTTGCTGTGACTCCGGCGCATGCGCAGTAGAGTGAAAGTGAAGTTTCCTCTCAGTCACTTTCCTACGTCCAGTGTCTGACAACTATTTCATCCTCCGTTTTGTTATTTTTATGGCTTTATCCTACAATTTCAGTCTGAACGTTAGTTTTAGATCACTGCATTTAAACGTATGATCGAACGTTACTTGGAAGGAGACTAAAATCTGAAAGTGTATCGCCACCTTAAAGGAGATGCCAACCCTAATTTTAATTTCAGTTTTACTGGATAGGGAGCCTTACCCCCACTTCAACCGCATAAGTGCCGCTCCCTTAATGTCCTCCTACAGCCTGCACCGCCGCATTCTTTTCCGATTCCCGTGTCACCCAGCGGCCATATTACCGGGTGACGTCACCGAGCGTGTGTATATGTTCCATGCGCGTATAGGTTCCATGCGTGCATGGCCCCTCCTGCCTGACCTCTTGAAGGATTTAAAAAAAAGAAAAAAAAAATTTTATTAACAAAATGCTGTTTAGAGGACACAATCATCTTAAATGCGCATGCTCATTAAAATGTACTGGAAGTGTGCATGTGCACCAGGCCAGGCAGACAAGGAGATTCTGAAGGGAGGGGGGAGAGGGAGTTACAGAGCTGTGCAGAGGGAGAAATATCAAGGGATCGCTGCAGCTTCACTGTTTGCTTTTGAGGGACTGGAGTGGCAGGTATTTAGAGAATGCTGTGAGGCTTTTCACTGATAACATTTTTGGTTGGGGGGTTGACATGTCCTTTAAGGGCTCTGGCACATGGGGAGATTAGTCGCCCGCGAACAGGGAGTTTTCTCGCGGGCGACTAATTTCCCCGTGTGCCAGAGCCCTTACACTTAATTACCCCCAAAACTTCTATAGTAGTAATTAAGGCTTACATCCTAGTTGATTTTTTTTTTAATCCTTGAATTTTACTTGTAAAATGCCTCTAAGGCAGCTTTTTATCAGCATCTGCAGTTTAAATACATGTTTCTATTTCTTCTTACAGCTTTGGGGGTAAGGTTATGTGAGCATAAATTTATACTGCAGACACTGATAAAAGGCTAGGAGATTTATATCATCAGTGCGAAGCAATAGCAGTTTTGAGGGTAATTAAGTATTAACATCATTTGATGTTACTGGTCCTTTAACATCCTGTAGAGCAGTGAGGGAGGGGCGGGCTGCATCACACCAGTGAGGGAGGGGCGGGCTGCGTTGCACCAGTGAGGGAGGGGCGGGCTGCGTTGCACCAGTGAGGGAGAGAGGGGAGGGGCAGAGACCGAGAGAATTGTCTGTAGAATGCGGCGACATTGACACAGAGAAACTAATAAGGCGGCCCCGGAAGTGCTAGTTCGGGTGGGCTGTGTGACCCCAGAGCTAAAGGGACAGGCAAGTGCAGCGCTGTATCGAATTGGATTTTAAGACGCAACTGAGCGGCCCATATTAACATTAATAGAGCAACCCATCGGGCATTCGCCAGTCTGGGCCTGCTCAGCACTATACCCCACCTGTGCCTGAAAACGAAAGAAACCGCAGCAATCCTAAGGCTCACAGGTAAGTACCATATTCAGTTCTTTGGTAGGGAGGGAGTACGTGGTGTTGGGCTAGCCGTGACCGACCCCATGGGGAGGCGAGTGAACCGTTTCCCATACAGTTCCCTAGTTTACGTTTACCAGGAGAAAAAAAATGAAATCTGGGAAAACGTAAAACAAGGGATATATAAAATCAAGGTCTGACTGTAATTTAGAAGGGGAGGCAGGAAAGGCCACCACTGGTTTTATCAGGAAGGCAGAAGCTGTGACATAGTGTAACATTAATGTAATGCTGCAGTATAGGGGTGACATAGAGGCTGCACAATTCTGGGGGTGGGGGAGGTAGAGCTGTTACTTGTGGCAAGTTTGTTAACTTGTGTGTTATAGAATGTCCTATTTATAGCAACTTTGCAAATATTATAACATAATATATTGTAGTTTTAACCTAATATATGTGTGGCAATATATATGAGTAGAAGACCACTGCTTGTTTATATACAGGCTGTTTTGATTTTTTTTGCCAGGGCTTCTTTTCTATTCCCAGTGCGGCCCTGCTCCGAGTCCATGGTGAAAAGTGCTGGAAAAACATTGAGAGGCCACTTGTTATTTGTAGAAGCATCCTTCCGAGATACGCACTGTGCTTCTTATTTACATGTATCCGTGACCCGGTTCCTGGTTTGAGTTGACAGCTGCGCTGTGAGAGAATGGGCTCGTCTGTGCCGCTGGGCCTCACTCTACTGCTGCTGCTGCACTGGGCACAGGTAACAGGATGGGGCAGCTGCTTGGCAGAGGGCATGGGGATCGGAAATGTAGCTCTTGGTAAACTACAATTTTTGGTGTATGTAAGAGCAATGTAATTAAAAGTGCAGTGTTTGCCTAGGTCTCATAACCCTGGGCAACTGAGCAGATGTTAGTTTTCGAACAGCTGAATAGTGATTTTATTACATTACCTTCTTGTATTGTATCTAGTACATGGACACATGTAATCTTTTTTTTTATATCATGGCTGTTTGATTGGAGCTACTTAGTAGCAGCTACTTGTCATGGCTACTAAATGGCAGAAAATGCCCTGCCATAGACAATACTGAGAAATGCTTCTGCTACAACACACATAGAGACAATTGTCAGTAAAAGATCAGCATTGTCTGTTTCTGTAGCTGTGACAAATTAGTGCTTCTAGTAGCTCCGTGTGTCTTCACCCTTAGGTTAGGACCCATGGAGTGGTTCAGTCACCCGCAATAGATCTTCCACCAGCAAGAATGTTGCCACAGGAGGAAACTTTGTGTGACTTAGGAACACGGAAGCAATGCAAAGGGATTTCTGCCAGAGACTCCTATTGTTGCCAGTGGAAAGCCATTTTGGAGCAGTTAGTCACCCACGATAGCAGAGATCTATTGCGTGCATCTGAACCACTCCGTGGGTCCTTACCCTTAGATGTACTGTGGCTTAGTGTGTTAAAAAAATTTAAATTGTTTTTTAAAGTTCAAAACATAGGAACAAATAAAATAGTAATTGTGGCTTTTGCAGAATGTTTGGACACCCTAACACTTGTCCAATGGTAAAACATTTGCAAGGTCCCTATACTTAATTGTTGACAGTTACAGACCTTAATAAGGGCTCATGAGCTTGGAGAATAGCAAGCTGAAGGTTTTTGGAATGGCTCTCTGTGGCAAATCTGTAACTAGATCTTAAACATGCAAGATGGCCCAAGAAAATCTTGTAATTAGAAAGGATCTGCAAGAAAGAGTGGGCAAAAATGTTTTCAAAAAGCTTTTACAAGCTGTGGTCTGTGCTAAAAGTTGTCTTACTAAATACTGACTAAAGGTGGCCATACACCAGCTTATTTGCCCGTGTATGCTGCCTCTGATGACAACTATGCCCGCCGTTGTAATTTGATTGTTTAGCTCACTGATCCCCAACCAGTGGTTTGGGGGCAACATGTTGCTCACCAACCCCTTGAATGTTGCTCTCAGTGCCCCCAAAGCAGGTAGTTATTTTTGAATTCCTGACTTGGTGGCAATTTTAGGTTGATTAAAAACAAGATTTATTACCAAATAAAGCTCCCTGTAAGCTGATAGTGTGCATAGAGGCTGCCTAATAGGCAATCTTAGCCCTTAATTGGCGCCTCCATGAACTGTTATGCTGCTTGTGTTGCTCTCCAAGTCTTTTTACATTTGACTGTGGTTCACAAGTAAGAAAGGTTGGGGATCCCTGGTTTACACCGATATCGCCCACCTTTAGGGAGAAACAAGTTGGAGGTGATCCCGCCAAATAAGCAGATCTTAACATGTATGATCACTTTTACTAGGGTGTCCAAACTTTTGCACATGCCACAATTACAAAGTTTAAAAAATGAACTAAATATGTAATTTGACAAAATAAATTAGAAGTTAACAAAATTTGTGAAGATACACCTGTTTTTTTGCACTGTGCCCTCTGCCCTGCAATCTTAAATGAGCCTTTGCTCCGTATGTTTATTAACAACGGCCAGTAAAAGTTAGTGGTTAAACCTGGAATTACTTATTGCTTTGCTGCAGAATTGTTTAATTTTTGACGGTTGGTTCCATGTAGCTTTATATTCATGACAAAAAGCTTTCAGCACTGTAACAGAAGATAGGTTAATAAACCTATTGGCCACAGTTTATAGACATGTGACGTTGGCACAGAACATTACATATTTTATCTTTTTTTAATCTCCCTTGAGATTTAAAATAGAACAGATAATAAAAGCTTATGGTGAATTCAGTGCTTTCAGCTGTTCAGAAAAGAGTTAATCTGTGCATACTAGTAAAAACAGACAGTTTGGTTTTCTAACTGAGAGAACAAATGACTGAAATATTAATTGTTAATGAAACATTGTAGAGCTTGTTGGACTATTTTGGTTCAAGTTGAACCTTTGGTGAGGGGTCCCCTTAGCTCATAAGACGGTTGGAATACATAAGAAAACATATTTAGCCATAGATTAAAGGAAAAGTAATACTATTTAAAAAATCTATTCTACCCTGCACCAATAACTGCCCTATCCTGCACAGCGTTTATTATTTTGAATGCTTTATTAGAAAATACCTTCTAAAACTTTTCATCCTGTCATTTCAAATACGGCGATACGGCGATCTTCCCCCTGCTCAATCCACTATGCGATGATTGACATCTCCTCCTAGCCTTCCTTCTGTACAGGCAAACAATTGACTTCCAGTTTTGGAGTCGGACTAGGAGGAGATGTTGATTGTCGTGTAGTGGATTGTGCAGGGGAAAGATCGCCGTGTTTGAAGTGACCGGATGCAGAGATTTAGAAGGTATTTTCTAACAAAAGCATTTAAAATAATAAACACTGTGCAGGATAGGGCAGTTATTGGTTCAGGGTAGAATAGATTTTTTACTTAAAAAAATTTAGTGTTGGATCGGGAACCACATTGGCTCATTGATGGTGAAGAATATCACCATTCTCTATATTTTTGCTCTTTATATGATACTACTGTTAAACCAATATGACTGCTGGATATGGGGTGATTTCTCTGCACTTCAGCCGTTGGTTAAGAGCTGAAACGGCAATGCCACCTCCCTTTGACATGGGGGCCTTGTGTTCAAAGGTTACCACCACTAGTGATGTTAGGTGGTTCCCTTTATGATCAGTGTGAGGTGGCATGGGCCGTTCTGACCCAGCTGAAATACATCAGTAAAGAAAACAGCCTGTGCCATCATAGGTATGATTTTCCCTTTAAAAAAACCTCTCAAGCATAAAGCACGAGTTTACAGACGTGTTAGGCTGTTTGTTCTGTGGCAGGTCTGACAAATTTGTTTGTTTTCTTTAGGTACATGCAAACCAAGGAATTCTACATGCAATTGGAAATCAGGATCCTTCCTCTGCGAAGGATTATTGTATAACGTACAATTCTACATGGACACCACTTCCAGCATCTTATTCCAATGCAGTGAGTTAGAAGTGCTACCTGTGGGTGACAATGGCCACATGGGCTGTTTCTAGGAAACTTGGCTTTAAGCATTTTTTTTTTTTGTGATCACATACATGATTTTTTTTTTTGTCTGATGTAACTTTTATTACTGTATTCCAGTGAGAAGAATGTTTATTTGTAATATAGTGTATGTAGTGTTAGCAACCTGTTACTCCATTCATGTTGTGTTCTATCTCTGTTATACTTGGTATCTATTTGCAGATTCAGTTGCTATTTTTATACCTAATAGTGTAATACCAGGGTGGTGGAAGGGTTTATTGTGGCTTATTGAATGAAAAGAGCTGCTGTACACAGTAAAATCCCAATTCTTTATCTGCTTTTAAGGTCAACACTGGAAAAATATCATTTGTTGCATTAGTGCTTTTAAAAGTGAAGGCCGTCTTTTGTAAAGTCTTAATGGCAGGACCTTTCCAAAACACTTTTGCCAATATGATCATATAGTTTTTTTGCTTTATATAAATTATGCTATTAGCTTACTTAATTATCCTGTTCCAGCTACACCCCTAGAGGAGCCAGTCATCAGCTCTCTCCTCCGCTATGCACACACTGAAGTGTGTAGAGTGAAATCAAAGAGGACAATGAGGGTTTAAAGGAACAGTAACACTAAAAGGGGAAGTTTTAAACAAATTAAAATATAAAGTACTGCTCCCCTACACTGGTAAAAATTGTGTTATTGCTTTTGAAAGACTACTATAGTTTATATAAAATAAATAAACTGCTGTGTAGCCATTGGGGCAGCCATTCCAGCTGGAGAAAAGGCACACATTACATAACTGCTAAAAGATAAGCTGTATAGAATACAATGGTGTTTTAAGAGCTTATGCTATCTGCTATGTAACCTGTGCCATTTAGCCCTATTTCAGTTTAAATAGCTACTCCATGGCTATTAACCAGCTTTGTTTATATAAACTATAAACAAAGTAACTGCTATTCAGCAGCTTTAAGGGCTCTGGCACACGAGGAGATTTGTCGCCAGCGATTTTTAAAAGAGCGATTTGGCGACAAGACGAGCGACAAGACGCCAATGCTAAATCAATGGAAATCGCCAGCGTCAAAACATACGAGGCTACTTCAAATCGCCTGCTGTTTCAAATCGCACACAGACCCTTTTCTGAGCGACTTGAGTAAACATGAGGGGGGGTTAACTGTTGAGTGTACCATGGGTAGCAGATCGCCTGGAGCTCAACTCGCATGAAATCTCTTAGTGGGTATTGTCGTGGCGACTTGTCGCCAAAGCTCCAGGGGGAAAAAACGCAGGCGACAAATCGCCTCGTGTGCCAGAGCCCTTAAGAGCTTTTTTATATGCTTGGATTAGTCATATGCATACATTTTCAGCCAATCAGATGAGTGCACAGAAACTCAGTGAGGACATTTTAGGCATGTGCAATAACCCTTGACTCTTCTCTGTCAAGCACTGTCTCTCTCCCCACTGCTCTGAACCCAGAAATTGAGTTATTTGATTTTATGTGACAAATGCATTTTTTAAATATTCATTTTATGGGAAAAGATAGACATCCCCTTTTAAATATGTTTTTTTGTGCTAAGCATTGATACATTTGCTTGCCCTATTGTTCTTAATATTCAGTACAGGTATGGGACCTGTTATCCAGAATGCTCCGGACCTGGGGTTTTCCGAATAAGGGATCTTTCCATAATTTGGATCTCCATAACTTGTTGAAAATCATTTAAATATGAAGTAAACCCAATAAGATTGTTTTGCCTCCAATAAGGATTAGTTATATCTTAGTTAGCATCAAGTACAAGGTACTGTTTTATAATTACAGATAAAAAGAAAATCATTTTTAAAGGAGAAGGAAAGGCTAATAAAGAGTTAATCTCAAGCTGCAGGCATAACTTCAGTAGTCTCAATAGTGCCCTTAAGTCTCCCCATATTTCACCTGTTCAGATGATCAGAAGCCAAACAGGAAGAAAAAACGCTGAGCTGTGTAAACAAAGTTCCCATAATGCCTCGCTCCTGCACAGACACCCAGACCAAGTGAACATGCTCAGTTAGTAAGACTATGGGGCTGATTTACTAACCCACGAATTCGAATCCGAATTGGAAAAATTCAGATTGGAAAACGAACATTTTGCGACTTTTTCGTATTTTTTGCGATTTTTTTCGGCGCCTTTACGACTTTTCGGAAATTATCGCGACTTTTTTGTTACCAATACGATTTGCGCGAAAAAACGCGAGTTTTTCGTAGCCATTCCGAAAGTTGCGATTTTTTCGTAGCGTTTAAACTTGCGCAAAAAGTTGCGATTTTTTCGTAGTGTTAAAACTTGCGCAAAACGTCGCGCCTTTTAAGTTTTAACGCTACGAAAAAAGCGCAACTTTTCGTGCAAGTTTTAACGCTACGAAAAAATCGCAACTTTCGGAATGGCTACGAAAAACTCGCGTTTTTCCGCAAAAATCGTATTGGTAACGAAAAAGTCACGATAATTTTCCGAAAAAATCGCAAAATACCGATCATTACGAAAAAAACGCAATCGGACGCATTCGGCCCGTTCGTGAGTAAGTAAATGGGCCCCTATGAGTCAGATTCTTGCTGATTGGCTGAGATCCACATTCCTAAGGGGGGGAGTGAGTTCTTAGCATTCTTGAGGGAGGGGGGAGCAGGAGAGAGGAGACAGCAGAGAGCTGCGTGTCTCTGGCGCATGAATTACAGACACAAGAAATCTTTTCACAGAGAAGTCAGTGCAGCGTTTCTGTGAGTGCTTATGGCTGTATTTACATAGACCTTTCTGATGAAGCTTACTTAGTTTTTACCTTTCTTTCTCCTTTAAAAATTATAATTATTTGCTTATAATGGAGTCTATGGGAGATGGCCTTTCCGTAATTCGGAACTTTATGGATAATGGGTTTCCATTTAAGGGATCCCATACCTGTATCTTTAAAATGTGTGAATATTAGATTGTAAATATTTTTTATGTGTTATAGAAGTTTAGTAAATTGCTTAATAGGATTAGTTTGTAATACTCTATATGGCCACATATAGACACCCCTATTAGTCAGTAAAATTATTGTATTTAAGGCGTGCCCATTGCTAGAGCTAAGGTATAACTGAGCACACAGGCATGCAGTTTCCATCAACAAACTGGCAATAGAATGGATCAGTACTGATGAGCTTGGTGCCTTTCAATACGGCACAATCATAGGATGCCACCTTTTCAACATATCAAATTCTCAGTCAAATTTCTGACCTTCTAAAATATTCCTGTACAGCTACAAGCCAAATGATTGTGAAGTGAAAATATCTAGGGGGCAACACCAGTTTGGCTCCAAAGTGGTAGAGCACACAAACACACAGAAGTTTCTAAAGTTTGGTGGTGGTAAAAAATGTCTGTTTTTCATGAATTGGGGTAGAGCCAGTGAAAGCAAACCTTAATACTACAGCACAGAATGAGATTTTTTATTATGTTTCCTACTTTGTTACAACAGTTTGGGGAAAGACTCCAGTTCCAGAAATTTGTGATAATAACCCTTAAGCATGTGAAGTTTGATACAGTAAGGCAGGCAGTGAAGAAATGGTCTAAGCTTACTGAAGCAGAAAAATTACAAAATGGTGATGCCACAAGAAAAAAACAAAGAAATTGAACTGTAGAGTTCTTGCATTTAAATAACATGAGGGGTCTGCCATATATGCAGGATGCTTCTGTCAAAAGTTATCTCAGATGAAAGGTGTGCTGGTGGGACCTGGGCAAATGCCCCTTTTGCCCATATTTTAAAAGGGCCCTGTGCACAAAAGAGGTCCACCCAGGATTGGATTACTGTGTGTAAGAATGTAACTGATCTGCACAGATGCCAGAGCTAAGCCTATCTGAACACCTGGTAGACAAACTAAAATGCCATGTGCAAGCAAGACCCAATTGGCCAAAATCAGTGTCCAACCTTACTAATGCATTTGTGGCTAGATTTTTGAAAATGGGAGATGCATTTATATTCATCATAGCTTGTTTTATTAGTTACTACATATGTGCAGTTCAGTAAATTAAACAAATTAGGAATTGTCCATGCTATATGAATAGCAACCATGCCTCTGCAAAGGCACTTAAAATGTGACCCTTAAGAATTTGTAATAGAAGAGCATGATGGTAACAGCCCAGGAGCCATGCTTACTGCAGTTAATACCTGCCAGTTATTTGGAAAATGTGACCCGGTCAGGTAATATACCTGAACAAGCAAGTTGCCTCTAATGATTCATTTTGCAAGCAACTAGTTCTTGCTTACCCAATTACATCCTGGAAAGGCTATATCAGCCACAAATATTATAGTGATTATAGCACCTGTTCATGGAGTTGCATTTGAGTGCATGGAGTAGCTTTATGTGCCAGTACAAGCTATCAGCAAATGTAAAAAACAATGTACTTTTGTTGTAACTGCTCTCTACTGTGACAGGTTCCTTTGTATCAATCCTGTGCTGATGCCAAACCATGCCTTTTTCCCAAGGCTATGTTTAATTTATAGGATTACCATACCAGTATTGTGAGCTCCAAATGAGCAAATCTGAGACTAATTTAAACAAAGCAATTGAAGAACCAAATATGGGACAGGTCACTAAGGTGTGAGGCATACTTGTCCACCAGGAACAGGAAACATTGACTAATGTGACATTCTGCTAATTTTTTAGATTGCCAGAGTGAAATATGTTTAATGTGGAACCAATTTTGAGTAGGCTGTACAATTACATATGAGCATATGTTGGCCATCAGTAGTGCCTCTTGTTATTCACAAAGGTTTATATGGAAAAATTTTGACTTCTATAGGCACAAACCCTCTGCAGAATGGTAATCAATAATTGCATCAGAGGAAATTAATACAGGTATGGGATCCCTTATCCGGAAACCCGTTATCCAGAAAGCTCCGAATTACGGAAAGCCCGTCTCCCATAGACTCCATTTTAATCAAATAATTCAGAATTTTAAAATTAATTTCCTTTTTCTCTGTAGCAGTAAAATGGTACCTTGTAACTGATCCCAACTAAGATATAAATAATCCTTATTGGATGCAAAACAACCCTATTGGGTTTAATTAATGTTTTATTGATTTTTTAGTAGACTTAAGGTATAGAGATCCAAACTACAGAAAGACCCCTTATCCGGAATACCCTTGGTATTCCGGATAAGGAAGCATTCTGGATAACGGGTCCTATACCTGTACAAATAAGAATGCCTTTATGGTATAAAAATATGATGATTCTGATTTACATTAATCTCTATACTTTTTTTTAGCCTGGCCTGTCGGTTTAGACATTACATTCCAAATTGCTTCGCTTTTCATACCAATGCCTTTCATTGAATAAAAGAAGTTAGCTATTGTCTTAAAATGTAGTAAATACAAATATATACATTATCAGCCAGTTAGCAGTTAGTTATAACAGTGTGCAATAATTTTTGTTTGTTTATTTAGACATACTATGAATTGGAGGACCTGAGCTTTCTTTCGTTGTGCAGTGCTACAGAAGTTCCTCAGTCACGTCTAAAGGATAAGGCAGTTGTAGTTTTGATTGGAAACTGCTCGATACTAGCCAAAGCTGCCATTGCACAGAACAGTGGCGCTAAATTACTCCTTGTTGCCAGTAAGGAAGGACTGGTAGGTAGATAACTTTTCATTGTTTTACATTTCATTAAATGGCAAGTTTGGCCTATAGGCACCAGGCGTGTAACTCAATATTTAGGTCAGCACTCACTACTCTAAAAGTTCATAATTCTGCGCACGTCACTTACTTTCCACTTACTTTTCCACACATCAGCTCAGAAAGTAGTTGTAGTAGTCATAGCACCATCTCAGGAAATAATTTTAAAAAGCCTTTATTGAGCACATATGGCTTAGATCTTCAACAAACAGCAACATTTCAGGCCTTCACACAGCCCTTTTTCAAGCTTGAAAAAGGGCTGTGTGAAGGCCTGAAACAGTGCCGTAAGCCAGATTTTGGTGTGAAAGTATGCATTTTCACACCAAAATCTGCCCATCTCTGTAGTGGCTGTACCTGCCAGGGCACACTGATGCGTGGGCAGAATGGAGCGGATCAGTGTTTTCTCCCCCTGTTGTAGACACACTTGTAAAGGAAATGCCTAGTGTGACATAGTCTTTGAGACTGCAGTGAATCTATCTATCTTGTGAAGATAAAATGCAATAAATAAGCTTTTGCCCTGTTTTATCCTGTTTTTATGACATTTCATACAAAAGATTTAGTGCCTTATTGGCAAAATTATACACATTATGCAGAAATGTATACCTTTTACACTGAGGAATTAAGCTAGTTCCTGGAAAGAATGCATGAATGTTGTGTTTAAATGTGTGTATGCTTGCATACATTAAAACAGTTACAGCGTAAAGGAGAACTTGTCCCTAAAATGAATATGGCTAGACATGCCATATTTTATATAATGAACCCTTTGAACCAGCCTAAATGTTCAACATCTTTTTAGTAGTAATAATCCATATTGGACACTTCTGTTAGAAACGTCTGTGACACTCACATGCTCAGTGGGCTCTAAACTACTGTTGAGAAGCTAAGCTTAGGGGTCGTTGGAAATTATCAAGCAAAGAAAATGATGTTTGTCTGTCATATAAGGGGCTGATGATTAAAGTCTGATGCTAATAGCACTGGTTTCAGAACTGCCATGCAGTAATCATATATGTTAATTACTAATCATCCTTATATTTTGACATTTATATCCTATATATACAGTATATTGTGCATCGGCCCCTAAGCTCAGTAAGCGACAGCAGCACAGAGCATGTGCAGTGAATCAGTAGAAAAGAAGATGGGGAGCTAGTGGGGCATCTTTGGAGGCAAAGGTCTTTCCTGCTAAAGGCCTGGTATAGAAGCACAAAACATAATTTACAACATTTCTAGCCTACGTGTTTAGTTCTCCTTTAACTTGCTGCATTGTATATGATCTCTTAGAAAGCTACCACTTTGAATTTAAAAATGCATTGTACTGTACACTCCTCTCCCCACAGCCTTTTCTAGCAGATAACAAAAGTGATTATAAGAGCCTGACCATCCCGATTGCCTACATTAGGTATAGAGATGTCAAAGATATGAAACCGGTAAAGTACATTTTTTTTCATTTCCTATTTTAAATGCATAGCTTATAGACTTATTAAAATAGCTAAAATACTTATTCATTTTATTATTACTCTCTTTTTGGTATTAAAATATGTTGTATATGGTGGCTGCACTACTGGCCAGAAGTAAACTACCAGTATTAGTACGTCAGTATCAGATTTTTGTATTTTTTTAGCCAAGTATCCGTACTAGTTTTGGTTTTTTTTTTCTTTTACAGAGCCTTGGGAGCAGTGTAAGAGTGACTCTGTATTCTCCTGCATTACCAAAGTTTGATTTCAGCATGTTGCTCATCTTTCTTATATCTGTATTCACTGTAGCACTAGGAGGTTACTGGAGTGGACTCTCAGAGCTGTAAGTTATGACTTTATAAAAGGGTGACTTTGCTGTTTTAATTTAAAGGTTATACACATCTTGAATGATAATTATGCATTGAAGCTTTTGTTAAAGGCACAGACACAAGATCATTCAGTTCAGTCCACCTTTTCCAATCTTTTGTAAAGTGCACACTGTGGTATCCAGGGTGTAGGGTCTTGTATGCATAGGGTTTATTGATTTATCTGTGTCTTTATATGCCAGATGCTTCAATTAAACCTGCTTCTCCTGTGTACTCTTCTTCAGGGACATCCCTGTTGTTACAGACTTTACTTAAATAGAAATGTGCAAAAAAAAGTGTTTTTTTTTTTCTTTACTGTAAAGGAACAGCAATTGTAATCAGCCCTCCAGGTCACAAGCATTCACAAGCAAGTGGAGTGAAACATTACCGGTGATGTTGTTCATAGCAGCCAATCGGATGCTTTGCTCTGGTTTTGTAACTGTTGAAATCTAATTGCTGATTGGTTGCCCTGGGCAACATCACCGGTAATGCTTCAATCCCTTTTTACACAACATGATAAATATACCACATAGTGTATAAGGAGCCATGCATAGTATTTCTGGTTTCCACTCATTAAGTGATGGAATTTGCATGATTCATCAGTAGATTAAGTTTTCAAACCTGTGTGACGATGAAGCTATCAATATACATAGTCCATATATATCAGTCAAGATCTTTAGGCCACTGTACATTCACTGAAGATCAAACCAAACTTTGTTGAGTACAGTTGTTTGGTTTATTTCAGCCTGATGATCTTTGGTTGATGTTAGGGCTCCGTAATATATCCTATATCTAAGCTGTACAAGCTGATTCCATAACTTATGGTGCATTCGTTTCTGCTTGTTGTTTTAGAGAAGACCTGAGGCCATCACCCCCCGGCACTGAAACAGAAGGAAGAAAAAAAAAGGATGATAATGTGACTTTTACACCCCTTACTGTCATTTTTTTTGTGGTGATATGCTGTGTCATGTTACTGCTGCTATACTTCTTCTATAAATGGTTAGGTAAGATTTTTCTGTGAAACAGTAATTTGTTTTTATTGTTGAACATGCTGTGCACTACCAGACATGATATTTTGTGGAGAATTGTGTTGTTCTCCCATCAAGATACTAATTTCTGATTGTGACAAAAAATGACACCCTTTATATTAAAGGTGTTTAGAGGTGTTTTTTTACCTTTAAATTAACTTTTACTATTAAGTAGACTATGATGTTCAAGATAATTTGCATTTGGTTTTCATTTTTTATTATTTGTGGTTTTTACATTTAACTTATTGTTCATCAGCTCTCTAGTTTGGAATTTCAGCAGCTTTCTGGTTTCTAGGGACTTGTTTACCTTAGCAACCAAATGAAAGGCTAGAATATGTATAGAAGGGGCCTAAATAGAAAGATGAGAAATACAAAGTAACAATAATAATAACTTAATGAATGAATCCAGTGCAACTAGGATCAGAATCTGTAGCATCAGCTTATATGACATCTCATTTTCAGCTTGATAATTTGTGACAACCCCTAAGCTTAGCTTCTCAACAGCTGCCCAGAGCCCACTGAGCGTGTGAGTGTCACTGACACTTTTAACAGAACCCAAGATCCTGTGACAAGGCCTAGATCATTGCTGCTATAGAGATGCTAGACCTTTAGGCTGGTGCATTAAGTGCAATATATATAATATGGCATTTGTAGCCATATTAATTTTTAGGGTTTAGTTCTTCAAGATTTTTACTACTTGAGAAATGTCGTTTGTCTGCATAGAAAGAAAAGCAGTGATTGTTGACGGACTATCAATACAGGTATTGGACCCCTTATCCGGAAACCCGTTATCCACAAAGTTCCAAATTACGGAATAGCCATCTCCCATAGCCTCCATTTTAATCAAATAATTCACATTTTTAAAAATTATTTCCTTTTTCTTTGTAATAATAAAACAGTACTTTGTACTTGATCCCAACTAAGATATAATTAATCCGTATTGGAGGAAAAACAATCCTATTGGGTTTAATTACTGTTTAAATAATGTTTTTAGCAGACTATAGGTAGGAGATCCGAATTACGGAAATACCCCTTATCCGGAAAACCCCAGGTCCCGAGCATTCTGGATAATGGGTCCCATACCTGTATAATATATTAATACACATATGTCTTTTGATAGTTTATTACTATGGGAATTTGTGAGTTGGAGTCCAACAACAGCAGTTGGACATCTGTGCTTGGTTACTGCAGAAAAGCAAGAACGTGTTTCTCTCTCATCATTACATCATTGTATCAGAATAAAGCCTTATCCATGTATTATGATTCCACATTCTTGTTAATTTTAACATCTAAATTCTCTTTGTAGTGTATGTTATTATCGCTGTCTTTTGCTTGGCATCTGCGACAAGCCTGTTCAACTGCCTTTCAGCAATAATTCAGAACATCCCATATGGAAAATGCAGGTGTGTTCATATACCAGACATAAGAAATCAAATCTTTGTGTATTTATTACAATTTTCACCAAGTTTGCTATATGTGGGGTTTGTTATCAATATGGTAGCATGATTTGTAGAATATAAACTTTTGGGAAGGGCCCACATTAACTCTTGTATTGGTTATTAGTTGTCTTTTTATGTAATTTTGTAAGTTTAATGTATGCACCCATATCATATACAGTAATAATGGTTGTAATAAAAAGAAAGACTTAAAAATGCAAGGCCATTGTATTCTGATCTTAAAGCTTAAAATAAAATCAGCTGATCAAAGACTGCAAACCTGCAGCCCTGCTGGGTCAGTTACTTAACATGTAAGGAAATACAGTACAGCTATGTAATCTATTATCCAGAATGCCTGGAACCAGGGGTTTTCTGAATAAGATATCTATCCAAAATTTGATTTATTATTACAAAGAGAAAGAAATGAATTAAAAATGTTGTTGCCCATTATTATTAGAGCCTAATATGCTCGATCTTAAACTTTACAATAATACAAGCCTATGAAAATATGTTGCTAAAAAGCGCCTGTATGTATGTCTCTCTGGCAGTTCTTGAGATGATTTGTTATCAAGTAGAGCAAATCTGTTAAACAACCATGCATGCTAAATTTTCTTTTAAATATGTCTATTACAAGTTGTATCTTCTTATGTTTAAACAGAATTTCATGTTGCAATAAAAGCGCAGAAGTGAGGCTTTTCTTTCTGGCTGCATTCTGCATAGCTGTGTCTGTGACTTGGGTGGTATTCAGGAATGAAGATAGGTACGTGATTACGGCAGTGGAACAACACTTGAAACTCGTGATGCCATTTACATGGTTCTATAAATAGTCAGTGTAATGATGGACCAGCTGCTGTAGTCTTTTGTGGAATATTATCATGTGGCATTAGCTATTATGGGATCAAATACTGAACTTGTTGAAATGTGTTTTATATGTGAACAATGAAATGCTACATAGTTGCTTTAGAATATAATAAGCAGTAAGGAAGCTAAATATGAATATCTTGCTTACATTAGCAATTTAAGTGTTCACCTGGTGTGCAGAGTATGTATCTCAGTAAGTCTTAAGGAGTGAATTCTGAATGAAGCATAATTTGTTTGTTTTTTAACTAGATGGATATGGATATTGCAGGATATCTTGGGAATTGCTTTTTGCCTCAACTTCATTAAGACTTTAAGAATGCCAAATTTTAAGGTAAGATTTATTTGTGATGAATGTACATGCCTGCTAGTTTCAATATAGACTCTGAATTTCACTAAACACACATCCACACAAATACATAGCAATATTGTTCTTCAAAATTACCTTTCAGCATGAAAATCTTGTTTATAAACAAACCACCTGACTGTAAGTAGGGAGCAACCATCTTTTAAGCAGAATTTAGCATTGGTTTGAAATTGTTAGGGTAGTACTTCCATGTACTGGAGACAATCCAGTATGTTCAGAACTTGACTGTATTACAATAATTTCAAACAAAGAAGTCTATGGAACCAAAGGGCTGGAGCCATAAAAATATTTAGGGGGCTACATCTGACCTGAGGGCTTCTGGTATGTTAGCCTTGTGTTCAAATGTGGTACCGCATGATTTCCATTCTGGCTAATGGAAAGACACTTAGAGGTCTATAATGCTATAAAATTCAAGGCCACTGACCAGCACGGTGCCGGCCTGTGTGGATTTCAGCCCCAAATTGCTCGCTTTTGTGTTATTGCACCCAAATTGCTCAGTGTAGCTGCACACAGGCCGACAGTGAAGCAACACCAAGGAGTGGATTAGAGAGGATCCACTTTTCACTATACCACTATACCAAAAGCATGCAGAACAAAATCTGTTGCTCTGCATAACATGCCCTTAACCTAAAGGAAAATGAAACCCTGTTGCTTACTTTCAAACACTGCCCATGTAATTGTAGTTTTTTAGCCCAGCCAGACACGTCATATCTAGAATCTCCCGAATCTCAACCTATCCCAAATTCCAGCCTTCCAACTACAGCTCAAAGTGTTTTCTCTGCAGCAGTTATTTCTTTTCAGTTTATTTTTGGTTCACATGATTTCTCCTCCACTTGCCATCTGTACGCAAGAGATTGGCACCCTTTCAGTGTATTTGTGCAGTTCGTCGCTTTCAGTCCACCACCAGAATTAAAGGTGGCCATACACGGACCGATTTTTTACTTACAAACGACCGATTCCCGAACGATCCGATGCTATCGTTAAGTTATCGTATAGTTGGTGGTGTACGAACGATCGTCGGCCCACTAAACGAGCCGACATTATCGTCCCCAAAATCGATCGGCCAGGTTTAAAAATTTTGGTTGTTTAACGATAAAATCTGCCAGTTGGTGTGAGTGTCAGACATTTGTCTTTCAACGATTGTTCTCTGCGCATGTCACGATTGCCAGCAGCGGAAGTCAACGGCATTCGATCGTACGTAGATGTACGATCGTACGTATTTTACGATAATGATGCGACGAAATCTTTCCCGAATTATCGTTGCCCGTGGATGGCATATCGTATGGGAACTCGATCGCCATACGATCGTTTGTCGATATAATCGTTCATCGCACAACGAGTGAAATCGCCTCGTGTATGGCCACCTTAACTGTACTGGGCATGTCTGAATTTTATAATTATCCCACCATGCATGTCACAATTCGCAAACGAACTTTGCAGTATCTGATTTTCCGTATTTCACACTCTTCCGTGACTTCCTTTTATTGATAACCAATTGTGCATATACTTACAGACCAACACTATGGTCTTGGAGCTTGTAACAAATTCCCTCTTGGTAGAACTATAACTCCCAGCTTCTCTTTTTCCACTTTCTCCTGCTGCTGGACAAATATACAACGGACGTGTAAAATCCTAAAACTTTATTCTAAAACATATTAAAAGTTTAAACTTACAAACGCCATAGAAATTGCGTCTCTTTATGCGATCTGCAGTGCTCGCTTTGATCCTGGCTTGCAAATCTCTCCGTTCGCGTTCTCCCTTTGGCGTCTCTCTCCACCGCTAAAGGCTTACAAAGCAGTCACAGCAGACTAATAAGAATTTTTTAGGCTGTAAAGATATCTAACAGGAATAAGTTTATGAAAATGCATTTAAATTTAATATTACTGTGTCCCAGTTGTAATTAGTTTTTTTATCTTTTGTGTTGGTTTTATGAATTATGCTGAATTGTATGTGGTGATGGGTACTGAGGATCACATTTAGAAAAAAACTATTTTATATACTCTTAAATACCTGTGTTTATAATTTGCTTGTCCTTTTTGTTTTCTTATAGGCATGTGTTATATTGCTTGGCCTCCTGCTATTGTATGATGTGTTTTTTGTTTTTATAACACCCTTCATCACAAAGGTATGTAGGCACACATAATCTATAAGTGAACTAATTGTTTTATTTTTGGAATATAAGAATTTTTGTTTACAGTTTTGGTCAAATAAGAATTACAAATAAATAAACCGTAAATAATTACCAGCTAAAACCCCACAATTTACTCCAGTCCATTAGCTGCTGGTGGAAGGCTGTGTGAGTTGCAGTTTAACATAATATTAAGGGTTTCAGGTTGGGCATCCCTGGTCTGTAACATGCCTGCATGGACCTTAGCTATGATCTGATTGGCCCAAGGTCAGCTAATCAGATCAGTATTAATATTGGCATTAGCATCCTAATCACTTGGCACAAGTCACTTTCTATTGACACTACACTGCTAGAAATTCTGGGTTCCCCTTGCATTCATTAGCCTGAATGAGCAGGGCCGGATTTGTCTTCAGAGCGCCCCTAGGCCGCCCCCGTTGATCGCCCCTCCCCGCCCGCCCAACGCGCATGCGCAATCGAGCGGACGGCCGCTTGCATCCCCCACGCCCCCCGCAAGCGCGCATGCGCATACATTTAAAGTTCCATACGGAGCAGTGGGGAGAAGTTCCACTGCTCCGTATGGAAGAAACCTTTAAAAATTTTGTTGCGGGTGGGGCGGCATGCCGCCCCTACATTTCTGCCGCCCTAGGCCCGGGCCTTTGTGGCCTCTCCACAAATCCGGGCCTGTGAATGAGTGCATTGATGCATACCACAAGTACCTCTCTGTGTATCACCAATACACACTCAGTTTTGTGGCCAAACTAACACTTTGCACTTATGTTAGTGAACCTATATGTTACCAGACTAAAATGTATTTGCATCTTGCTCACCAGTGTGAATAAGGAGTGAAGTGGTATATCTTTGCCAGAAATTTGCAAATTTAGAAGGTTATTGTAAAAGCTGGTACTCTGGTATCCAGGTCCTAGATTCAGCAATCTAGCCCACAAAGAACCCCCATGTTTTTCGCTGTCCAGTGATTAACTTCATTTGGACAGAAGTTTTGACCTTCATACAAGATAAGATTACTTTCTTCAAATGCTCTCTCTCCCCACAGTTTAAGTGTTTTAAGATTCAGTTCCCCAAAGTCTATGACAAGAATACAGTTTTTTACACTTATGCTATATGCAAAGAAACCTGTACTTTTTTTTTTTGTTTTACGATAGGTCTGACTTAACTTTATTTGTAATTATGTCTTAAGGTCCCCATACACGGGTCTTTTCGGTCCCTTGGACTATATCGGCAGATTATCGGCCCGTGTAGGGGCAGAACCGAGGGGCCTGGCCGACCGATATCTGGCTTGAAATTGGCCAGATATCGATCGGCCAGGTTAGAAAATCCAGTCGGATCGGGGACCACATCGGCTCGTTGATGCGGTCCCCGAACCGACATCGCCAAGCAAGCGGATCTGCCCGTGTATGGCCAGCTTTAAATAAGGCAGGTATGAGCAGGTTCTTTAAAATATATGCAGAGATTATAGTAATCTTTTACAAGAAACGTTAAGATACAAGGTGGTCAGGTTCTGTAAAGCGTTTCCTTATGTAACATTTCTAAACTGTTCTGCCTGTGACTGCATGGGTTTCCTCTGGGTGCCCTAGAATTTTTTTCCCGCGCTACAGAAGTGTGAACTAAGACCACTAAACTGGAATTAAGTATACCGGATACTAGTAGTTAGTGTGTATGTCCTGTCCTGTAGTGTAGTATGTATGTTTGGCATTAAACTGATTTAAAAAGGCTGTTGATAGATGCCTAATATCTATTTGTACAATATGCACCAATCACAATTCATGATCAGGGATAAGTGACAAATATTTCTAGTTACTTATGCCTCCTTTATTTGCATTATTTATTCTCAGAATGGAGAGAGCATTATGGTTGAAGTTGCATCAGGCCCCTCTGGAGATGCTGAAAAGGTAAAGCTGTGCAGTGTACATTTACTAATAATTATATACACAAACATACATGAACACTTTGATATATATTTTATTGTCATGATTAAAACTGAGTTTGTCCTCTAAGAGTTGTAATATAAAATGTAACTTACTTTTGTTTGACCTTAGAATGGAGACACCTATCTGGAAGTTCCTGATGAACCATATTCCACAAATGAAAAAGTAAGTTATAGCATTTTGACTTGGGTTTTTATTCAGATGGTCTGCAAGTGATTTTGAGTATCTTGTCCCTGCAGCGATTTGTAGCTCTGAGCGGGGGGACTAAGTACTCAAAAATTACGCTCCCTCCAGATTCACTTTTATGGCAATTGTCAAGAATATTTGTTTGGCACAGATGATGTTTCCACAAAACGTTCAAGCTTTGTAATAAAATTGTAATTGTTGGTAAATGTTAAATTTACATTCACATACATTCTTTAGGGCAGGGATTCCCTAACCAGTGGCTTGTGAGAAACATGTTCTCCCAGTGGTCTCAAAGCAGGTGCTAATTTTTGCATTCCTGGCTTAGGGGCAAGATTTGGTTGCATAAAAACCCAGCATAATGCCAAACAGTGCCTTCTGTAGGCTGCCGGCTAACATAGAGGCTAACAAATAGACAGTCATAGCTCTAACTTGGTACCCCCAGGAATTTTTTTTCATTCTTGTGTTGCTCCCCAACACTTTTTCCATTTGAATTTGGCTCACGCATATAAAAGGTTGGGGACCCCTGCTTTCGGTTGAGAACACATGGAATTTTTTATTGTTTGCACTATATTACCTATAAGGAATATTGGTGCAATCACCCAAAAATGGCTCTTCATGCTTTTTCACAGTTACACAAGTACATAGATAGGAATTTTCTGACATTTTATCACCCATGGATGGATTGTCATAGCTGCCAGATATGATTTTGTGCAGGTGACAAAAATGTCCCATGTGTCCTTGCCCTTAGGTCTTCACTATTCTTCATAGCTTATTTGCTTTTTAAATGTAGCTTTTGGCATGTTTAATGGAGCCATTGTTTTCTTTTTTTAGTATGCATTTTTGTCCTGTACAAATGATTGTCTAGATCTGTAAACTGCATGTGCTGACTCTGCAGACTGCTTCATTGGTTTTGTGTGTTTATAACTTCTATTTGTTTTTCAGTTACCTGTGGTCATTAGGGTCCCTAGGCTGGAGTTCTCTGCAAATACATTATGTCAAATGTCTTTTTCATTGCTAGGATTTGGGGATATTATTGTTCCAGGTAGGTATCAAAATGATTTTTTTTTTTTTTCATTTTTATTACCACTTCCACTGATGTTGAATGATATCAAGTTTCTAATTGTGGTGACCTATATATTGTGTCGTTAGACCAGCAGTTTCTGTTGCTCGCAATCCAGTAAATCAAATTGTGGGGATTCCTTAAGAAGTTGGTGTGTGTTATTTTACCTACTCTACTTACGGTTATTTTACTTCAGATGTACATCTTCATTATTAATTGGCAGTTAATGGACAAGGAAAGCCTGTTTCGTGGGGTGGGGCCATACACACAAATTTTAGCTGCCATTTCAGGTGCATCAGACCTTGATGATCAGGGACCACATTGGCTGGCTAATGTGGTCTTCTGTACAACAGCGCCTAAGTTTGCTGTAGGGCTTAAGTATTTAATTAGCCCATATCGTCCACCTTAGGTGACCTCACCTAACGAGCGGATCTTACTGCGTATGGCCAACTTTATACTTGCACATAATCAGTACATGGCGGTCCACTGGGGAAAAAAATGTAGGGGCTGGATTTACATGGATATGCTTCACCCCCAGTAACTGGGGCTTTATTTGCCCTTTTAATTTAGATGATTCCTACACTATGCATCAAAGTGTCAAACTATTGTCACCTGTGGGTAGTACAGATTTCTTGCTGGCAACAAATCTTCTCCTGCTACATTTAGTAGCATCAGGATTGCGGCACAGAGCTGCTATACAAATTTAAGTGGCAGCTGGTTCCAGGCATCATCCTTGGCTCCTATTCTCCATGTTGCTTATAGACTTTTCTAAATGGTTTAAATCTCTGTACTGGACTTTTGTTGTTATGTCTGTGTAAATAGAGAAACATACTTTGCCATGTGCTGCAACTAAATAAACTTCTTGATAATGCTATGATTTGGTGTCAGAGCTGAGGATGGGTGCAAAGCTGCGCCCACAGCTTTAGCACCGACTAAACAGGAACAGAAGTTCCTGCTTTTGGACATTCTCTAGTATATAAGCCTTGACGTACTGTACTAAGGATCTCCTATATGGGGCACACACCCACACATTTATATCACATCCCCACCTCAGCAGTAAGTATATGCTATGTAGGGAATCTACCTCTTTTTTTTGACACTGAGAACATAGCCTGCGTCAATATCCCAAGTCCTGGAATAATAATGAATATTACAAATAAATAAACTTAATCTCCTCTGTTTTTTTTTCAGGTCTGTTGGTAGCATATTGCCGGAGGTTTGATGTACGATCAACTTCTTCCATGATCTATTACATTTGTTGCACTATCGGTATGTCATAGACTGCTTAGATATTAATATTGAGTGCATCTCTAGGGTGATTTACTTCTAGTTGATATACTTTCAGGCTATGATATCCCCTTTTGTATCATAATTTACATTTAAAGTGACACAGCAGCACTACACTTAAATTATTTGTTTCATGTATGCTGAACGTTATAGTAATAGCCATAGTTTCAATATATATTTATATTTTGATATATAACCAGCTGGCCATATTTGTACTTCTTCTAAAGGCCTGCTATACCCTAAACTGGTTCTGAAACTTTCCTATTATTAGAAGCGATCAGTATTACTTGAAATCCAAGGCTACAATCTTCCATCTGTATAAAAAAGCCCCTAAGCTACACTAGCCTGTGGGACTTATCCCTCTCAAATAGCACAGGCAGTATTTAGTAGTGTGAGCTTCTTACTTTAGTCATGCTGGGGCCAGGGAAAGACTTCTATAGACAATTTACATTTGTACTCCTGCCTACTGAAAGATTATGCTGCTGTGTTCCAGTGTGACAGGTCATCATTTTTTATTTGTATTTTTTTAGTTATTTCAGTTTTAGTTCAGTAGCTCTCCAGTCTGGAGTTTCAGCAGTTTGGACATGTGCTGATTGTATTCCCATTTCTTTTTATCTCCTGATGTACAGGGTCAGACTGGGCCGCCGGGACACCGGGAAAAATCCCGGTGGGCCCCGACTCTAGTGGGCCCCGGCCCTTACCTGCGCTCCCCCTGCCCGACCGCTCCTGTCCCGACATGTTAAATTATGCGTGTTCGGGGGAGGACGTCTGGTGAGGGGGCCCCTGCAAGGGTGGGGCGGAGGGAATTAGGGGACACGGCCGGCGGGGGCACCTGCAGGGCCTAAAGGGCGGAAGCCCAGGTGGGCCCTTCACCCCCCAGTCCGACCCTGTTGATGTATGTTTTACTTTTTCTTGTATAGAAACTGTTATTAAGCAGCTGAGTTACACTTTTTAAAAGTCTGCAAACATTTATCCTGTGTCTACATATTGCCCCACTTTAACACTTTTTTTTTTCCCCTAAAAAATATTTGTGCAGCTTATGCTGTAGGGATGGTTTTGACGTTCATTGTTCTGACATTGATGAAGATGGGACAGCCAGCTCTTTTGTATTTGGTACCTTGCACACTACTCACAAGTTCTGTCATTGCCTGGAGGAGGAAGGAAATGAAGAAGTTTTGGAATGGGGGTGGCTATGAGGTATTACATTGTTGCATAGTTCTCCAGACACTTTTGCAGTTACACAGTTTATTATTTGTATTATTTGTATGTAACTTGTGGCACATAGGCTTTTTTGTTTGCTGCTGCCATCAAGTTGAGAAGATTTGAAGATTTGCATACAAAATTCCCCTCTCTGCCTGTCATGGCTCTCAAATACTACTGACAAGCATCAAATCGTGCTGATCAGTTATAGACAGTTGTAGAATGCACCCTTGAATTATAATTGATCCACAAACCATTTGGGAACTACTGCATTCTGGGCACTATCACCTATCTGGAGTATTGCCACTTATGCACAAAATCTTTAACTTTTTTTGCATTAACAGTTCGTTGTCTTTGCATCTAAGACTAGTTTTAGGGTGGTTAATTTCATGTCATCCAAAAGATGGAGTAAGGCTAACCAGTGGTGTAACTACTTTGGGTCGGGCTCCCCTGAAAAAAAATTTTCAGAGGGGGCTGGCACAGAATAGCAAACCCTTCCTTGTCCCCTGGCCTGCTCAAGTATAGCTCCCTGTCCGGTCCAAAGAAACATTTAAACCCCACTTGGTCTTTCCAGAGGATTTACCTTTTTTCTCTGTTGTCATAAACCTTTTGCGCTCCCTACCACACAGTACATATGGATAATTTATTGCCTGTAAAGCAACCAATCACTGTGAGCCTTCTGGCACTAAATAAGTATTGACCATGTCCACTGCAGAAGCAACATCTCTCACTTGCATGGTTAATGTTTGGATACAGAGCTATGTTGTACAGTAACCATCCCTTATTTGTGTTTGGTTTAGATAATGGAGCATATGGACAATGCTGTTAATGAAGAGGGACTAACAAGCAGTGAACAAGAAGAACAGTGATGGCAATTTTATTTTTGTACAAATTTTAAGATTTAGATTGTTTTCTTGTGGGATTTCTACCTTGAGTCCGACGTTTCATAGTTTTCTTCTGGATTACAAAGCCCATTCTTCAAACCAGCTGCTGTCAGGCGGGCCACAGGGTTGACCTTATTTGCTTCGGCTATAATGAAAGTTAACAAAGGCATTACTGCCCTGCCATATGTTGGTGGGATACTGTAATCTGTTGTGTCGTTTCAATATATTTTACAAGTTTTGCAACAATTTAACAATTTAAAAAATATTTTGTGACATAATTTCCCATTCTAACGTGTTTAAATGGGAAGCAGATTTCCATACAGCTGTGCCTTATTTGAAATAGAACAGAGCTATATGAACTATGCATTACTGAAACTGCAGGGTAGTGTATGGAATTGTACAGACTTGTACATTATATGATCTTTTATTTATAGTTCTTCTTTTTCAGGTTGGAACATAAAAACTCTGTAGACCAGTTGTACTGTGCCCTGAAACTAAGACTTAATAATAGTAATAATATTAGTAATAATAATAGTTGTAATATATGTACCAATGCTACATAGACATTTTAAGACAAATTGCACAGTTCCCGACAGCACACACAGGGCTAAATCATTTGCACAATATTATACTTGCCTTGTGATGAATTAGCACTTGCATCTAATCTGATCCATCATAGAGCTATCTCTTGGGACAAACAGTTGGTGTCTGTCATAGAGGGATCGGTAAAGAATGACAGCTAACAATACAGATGCCTTCCAGTGGGCATTTATTTTTGGCACACACTGTAAAACTGTACAAAAGCATTACAGCTGAAGAACAGTATAAGACTTGATATATAACAGAAGAATAAGAAAATGCTAGAATAGTTATAAAATGAGAACTTGTGCAATGCTAGGAATGCTAGTTTTGATCAAAAGAACCTGATGCTCGCCTGGTGATCCACTGTCCTCCTTTATTCTTATGGATATAAATCAACAAACCAGAAATACAAGATAAATATACTGTATAGGGAAAGATATCTGGTTACCAGCAAGCCAGCAGCTATTGTATGCTATTGTTTGTGACAAGTGCACTGAAGGGCTGGAGCTAACCTCTAAGGGCAGTGGCAGACAGGAAGATTAGTCCCTCCACAACAAATCTTTGTTGCTGCGGGTGACTAATCTCCCCGCAATGCCATCCCACCAGCAAGAATGTATATCGCCAGTGGGATTGCATACACGATGCTATGATTTGCCGAAGTCGCCCGAAGTTTCCTCTCAAGGCAACTTTGGGTGACTTTGGCAAATCGTAGCAATGCGTATGCCATCCCACTGGCGATTTACATTCTTGCCAGTGGGGTGGCATTGCGAGGAGATTAGTCGCCTGTGGCAGCGAAGATTTTTTCCGGGGCGACTGATTTCCCCCTCTGCCACTGCCCTAAGAAAAGAGATCTAGCCTTTGAAGCCCCAGGGTTCAACACAACTTGTCCCAGTGGAAGACAGTGTCCGCTAGATCAATGGTCTACTCCCTGGCACCATGGAAAGATGTAGCTTCTTATGCCTAATGGTAAAACCATAAATCTTAAGAACCAACCATGTCTTCTGTTTTAACAAGGATATGGATGCAAAGCAGGAAACAAGATATCCTAGGCCTCAAGGGTTTAGAGCATTGTCTAATAGCAGAATAGATTTCTTAATTTTTCTACAGTTTTCTTCATCAGTACTGTTAGCTTGCATTTATAGGTTAAAAAGAAATTTGCATCCACAATTTGGCAGGTTTTTTAGAAATTGGGGTATACTAATGTATAAAACAAACATTTAGGATTATGCTTAAAAGTTATTTAGAGTATATATTATCTCACCGAAAGTATAGATGGGCCTGGGTGCTCATGCCCCAGACCTTCAGCTTGAGGGGACCATTTAGGAAATCCAAAAATTGAAAATGGCAGGCACTCCAGGACTTGAGGAAAAAGGTATCAGGCAGTAGACTCCAAAAATTGAAATAAAATCATAAGTTTATTTAATTAACACTAGATGCTACATGGCCTTACACGTTTCATACCGTATGGTACTTAATCATAGGCCTATGATACGAAATGCGTAAGGCCATGTAGCATCTAGTGTTAATTAAATAAACTTATGATTTTATTTAAATTTTTGGAGTCTACTGCCTGATACCTTTTTCCTCAAGTCCTGGAGTGCCTGCCATTTTCAATTTTTGGATATACTTATGTATACAATACTATCTATCCCTCTTCTGTGCACATTGGAAAGAGCTGTTCTAAGAACAAAGGGTATAGCAGTTTGATGTTTCACCCTTCTCAGGTATTGGGCACCTAACATACTAAAAAAGTTATTTTTTTTTATAAAGCTTCAAGAATTAGATATTTGAGATTTAGAGATATTCAAGATATCAAACTGTTGCATGGGACCTTCCCTTAACTAGCAAAACCACCTAATGAAATGGCACTAGGCAAAATTTTCAGTATTTTTGTTACTGCAGTAATTTGCTTTTCTGAAATGCACTCTCAGCAATTTCTATGGCAATCCCTTGAAAGTATAGCTACAGTCATTTGTCAGGTGATTGTTGGCAGGAAATGTGCCAGTCCACATTTCCAAAGAAATAGAGACTGTTATGCAGTTGTACCTGCATTTGCAGGCAGTTGCTGTTCATTGGGGAGCGAGTTCAAGCATTATGTCCCCACAGATGACTAAAAACTCTATTATCCCTGTACTCCTGCCCTTAAGGGGATTTTACTTCAAACTTTTATGGCTAAAGAACTATTTGCCCTAATGGCATCTCCTCAGAGCTAAATGAAAAAAAGACTTGTTATTGAGGCTATAGTGTAGTGAACAATTTGATGCTATAGGCAGTATTTAAAATAAATAAATGTAACATTACTCAGAGTGCTAATTTACCCACTGTATGCAATTTGTTTTGTGTAATTTGTAGATCCCATGATGAAGAAAAATGTCTACTGCAAATATAATGAAGTTTGTAACAACAGCGCTACCCGCTGGTCAGTTTTGTGACTGATCAGCTGGTTAAACATATCAGAAGAAAGTTAAAGAACTGTTCTGATGTTGCTCTCTTTAGAAAAGATATGAGAAATCTCGGATAACATTTCTCATGTCTTCAGCAAAGATAAACAAACTTTAAATTTATTTTGTTCTTTATATGCTGTTTTTAACTGGGTCTTAAGCCCCTTAGAATTTCAGCTCATTGTTCATCCAAGTGAAGTTGCCAAATAGTCTCCTTTATATCTTTAATTAGTTGTAAAATATGCAAATAAGTAAATTTTCCCAATTCAAGCTCTGTCACATGGCTTTCTTATGTATCTGTAAGGCATATAGTTCAGTAACCATTCTGCTGCAGAACCTCAGCATTTCTGACACATCCTTTCCATAGACAGATTCTGGTTTGTATCCCCATTTCATCTGATAACTTGCCATTTATTCATTTAGTGTAGATCAGTTCTCTCTGTGATGAGCCCTTTTTATAACTACGGGAAATGTTTATATCTTTGCTACAGATACTGTATTTCTAAAATCATTTTATAATCTGATAATCTGTGATTCACGGTTTGCAAGAATGGAAATGAACATCTAATTTTAGAGTACTAACTAGCCAAAATGCCAATATTCCTTCATTTGTAATAACTTTTGGACTAAAATATAGATTTAATAAAGATATACATTAAATACACACTTGTGAACACGTTTCTTTATCCCTTGGAGTGAAGTGTGTGAAGAAAGTGGTTACTTATGCATGCTCTCTCTCCCAAATTGAGATTTCCCAATATTATGAGGGTGAGATTAAAGGACAATCAACACCAACAGTAAAACACAAACAGTTTTACAGTAATAACAGTATATAATGCATCATGTTGTTCTTTCAGGCACAAATACTGTTTTTTTTATTAGAGCTTGCTGTTTGCTCTGGCTTTTTCAGCCAAAGTTCATCATTTATCTTATCTGATTTTGCATTCAGTGGAGACTTGGTGCATGGGGCATTATGGATCATTTGGTTTTGTGACTTGTAGCTTTTTGGGTGAGGGGAAAACATTGATACGTGATAAAGTCTTGTCTAGAATGTACAACAATGCTTTCAGTTTAGACAAGGTATCCTAGAGACCAAAGTTTCAGAGCAAACAAGAGCCAGAGCAATAGGTAGAGCCACCTGTGTTTTGGCTTGGACATCAAGCAAAACAGGTTCAGGATTCTGGATAGTGAACTGCAGTACAGGCCTAGAAGCTTGAAATGCAGGCAGAGTGAGTTCCTGGGTACTACGTAGAAGCACAAACAGAAGTAATTTTTTTAAACTTACTTTTAGGGTGCTGAATATCCCCAGAGCACAGGATCTTTCAGGAAGCATGCTTCTTTATCATTAACTCTTTTTTCATCCATTTCAGAGCCTCTGCCCCAAAAGGAAAAGAATGGTACAGACCAGTGCTGTCCAACCTCTGTGGTACCAATGGGCAGAATTTTTCTGGCCTATGTGGTGGAAGGCCGATAATGGAAGCCAGTTTTGACCACTCCCCTTTTTTAACTGCGCCCACTTCAAACCACACCCATGTTATTACAAGAGGTTTTAAGACCATACCCACACTAATGGTGGTAGCGCAGCAAAATCCCAAATGGTTGGTGCTCACTGTAGGGATATCACCCTTCATTAATATGTGAAAGAATTACATTATGTCACATTAAACCATACCCTTAAATCCATATGCCTCCCCTGTGGATAGCACAGAACCCCCCCGTCATATAATTACACACCTTAGGTACCATATAATGACTATTTCCAAATGTTAACAAACCCCTGCCAGGTTCACCTCCCACAGGCAGCAAAGGGCAGGCAGAGTATGGCACACACAGGCAGCAAAGTGCAAGCAGAGCATGGGACGCAAAGGCAGCAAAGGGCAGGCATCATATGGTACAAACAGGCAGAGTATGGCACACACTGCCAGCACAAGGCAGGCAGAGTATCGCCATATACACAGGCATCATAGGGCAGGCAGTACATACAGTGACACTGGCACTGCTCCTACAGTCAGTCTGAGGTGTGAACAGGTGAACAATGTGGGGGTAACAGTCTGACACTGAAGTTTAATCAATACAGGGGCTGTATGTATGAACAATGCATGGGGCCAGATAATCACAGTACTAATACCATTTATGCTTACACAAAGTAAGCAGTCACAGCAGCCAAACAGGTAGAGGGCCACACATGGGGGGGGGGCCTCTAGTTAGTTTGCATTTGAATGTAACCTGTGTGCTCACAAACTAACTGAACAGTTATGTCCCATGTGCCCCCCCCCCAGTTACTGACTAACTAAGAGGTTAGAGAGGTGAAAGCAGGAAGTAGTGTCCTGGCTATTATGTTAGACGTCTGCCCACTCCAGCCTTTATAGATTACATTTTTGCCTAACTATATTACAAATAGTTTTTATTTTATCCAGTTTCATTTTTACACCGAACTGTTCCTTGAAACAGCCAACAAGCCTGCTGATTCTCCTTTAAAGCTGAGGTCTTAATCCTGGGGATATAGCTTGGTCATTCTGTAAGGAACTAACATTGTTTACAGACCATCTAGGTAAAATGGGGGCTGGTGAAAGTCACATACATTAAAAGAGCATTGTGAGGACTATTACATTCATCCTATGCTATCATTCACCTACCATATTGCAGTTACTGTGGTGACTTATGCAACAATCCACTGGTCAAAATAGCAGATACCAGGCAAGTCTAGTAAAGGAGTTAAGAGTTGATTATTAAACCAGTAACTGGTAAAGCTAGTTACTGGTTTGTTGCTATAGGTTACTAGGCCTGGTGCAAATTGTTATGCCTTTTTACATTGCCACAGAGGTCAGGGTAGGTAGCAGGCAAATGCAGAATTAAAAGAACAAACCAAGGTCAGAATCAACAAATATTTAGATCAGCGCTGTCCAACTTCTATGGTACCGAGGGCCGCAATTTTTCTGGCCAACGCGGTAGAGGGCCGATAATGGAAGCCAGTTTGACCACTCCCCCTTTTTAAACCACACCCATGTTATCACAAGAGCTTTTAAGACAATGCCCATATCAATGGTGGTAGTGCAGCAAAACCCCAAATGGTTGGAGCTCACTGTAGGGATATCACCCTTCATTCATATGTGAAAGAATTATATTATGTCATATTAAGACACAACCTTAAGTCCCTATGCCTCCTCTTCCCCTGTGGATAGCACAGCAACCCCCAGCCCATAATTCAGGCAGAGTATGTGCCATACTCTGCCTCCTCTATGCTGCCTGTGTGTGCCATACTCTGCCTGCCCTACCCTGCCTGTGTGTGCCATACTCTGCCTGCCCTACCCTGCCTATGGGTGCCATACTCTCTCTGCCCTACCCTGCCTATGTGTGCCATACTCTCTCTGCCCTATGCTGCCTCTGTGTATGGCACATACAGACAGCATACACTGACACAATGCTGGCACTGCTCCTACAGTCTGTCTGAGGTGTGAACAGGGGAACAATGTGGGTGATTAGAGCTTGAGCCTGAGGTGTGAACACTGCGGGGGATGAACAATGCAGGGATTAAAAGATGTGAACAGTACAGGGGATAACATATTTAAACAATACAGGGGGATTACAGTCTAAATATGAGGTGTGAACCATGCAGGGGGCCAGTTAATCTCAGTACTGGTATAATTTAAAGCTTCCACAAAGGTAAGCCATCAAAGCAGCCAGACAGGTGGGGGCCACACAGAGGGGGATAGCTGGACAGCCCTGATTTAGATCAATGCAAGGACAGGGGCAGGAGTAAAAAACAATATACAGTAACTTTGCAAAGAGCTTAATGACCAAGTCTAAAGAAGGAGCAAGCTTATTGAATCTTATAAAAATTATTGGGAAATAATGCAGTAAATAATGTCAGTGTTCTGGTCACTGAAATTATTATCTTCGAATCATGTTCTGTTGTTACACATTCTTAGTGAATGCCCGATTGAAAACTGTTTTTTTAAGAATGAAAAATTGGATGTAATTCTAAGCAGCTTTTTATTACACTTTTCAACAAATTGTTCAATTGTATTAAAGTTATATAAATACAATAGCAATGGAAAGCAGTATTTTATTTTTCCTGGTTTTGGTTCTAAGAAAATTCTCTGCCTCCTGACGAAAGTCCCTATTGGGGATTGAAACGTTGAGGTCTGTAATGTTCCTTTTTCACATTTTGTAATAAAATTTACCTTTTTTTTCAAATAATTTAAATCCTGTGAGTGCTGACACTTTCTTGTTTTATTTTGTATGCTTGTAGTTAATTTGGCCAGATCAGTCGCACTTCCATTGTATTTGTATACTCTATTTAGCCTTGGAGTGCTCCCACAATTCTACTACATTTTTATAGAAGTTCTAATAGGCAAACAGTCACCTGCAGTACATTAATTGATGGTCTGGGGTGCTGGCAAGCCAAGTATTCGAAGTTTACATTTTCAGTTATATTTCAGTTATATTCTATATTCTTTTTTTTTAAAAATCAAATTTTTTTTGTGAGGCCAGTTTAGAATGAAAGCAGAAAAAAAGTCGGCACCATATTAAATGATTCATATGTAGTGATGCCAGCCTTGCACCCAGCAATAAGGAGACCTCTATAAGGCTAGAGGGCCATGGCAAGTGCCAAGGGGGTAACATTCATATTTTATAGTAATGTGTAATGTTCCACTAGATGGGGATAGGGAACTATAATACTAAAAATATGAGTGTAATTACAGGTAATGGCCAACAAGGGGAACTGAAGGGCATGAAATTCCCTGGAAAATCTCAGATAAGTTGAAGGGCCAAAAACAAGTATAACAAAAAAAAGATCGACCAAAGACCTTTTTTGGCTGGATGAATGACACCTGAAAGAAGCCTAAGGTCCAGTACTAGGTCAAGACGCACCAAGTGAAGTAGCTGAATAAAGTTTTAAAGAGTCTGAATATAAGCTATAGCAGGGTTAGCTGGTAGTTTTGTGTCAGCCCGAAAACCCATGGATCAGGTGGATTAAAGGAGAATGAAAGGCAAAGTCACTTGGGGGTGCCAAAATGTTAGGCATGCCTTGTACCCCAGGCTGGTGCCCCTGTTAGGAGAAAACAGCACCAGCCCGGGGTATCTGTAGCGAGCGCTTCCTCCTTTCTGCTTCGTTTTCCGGCAAATGCCAGTGGTCGGCGCATGCGCAGTACAGTGAAAAGCCGACTTTTCTGTTAAAGTTCGACTTTTCATTTTGTAATAAAAATCGAGTTTTAAGCAAGCCGCTGTGTCCGGTGCATTTGGAGCCCTTTTGCATATGCGTGATTTCGCCTTCCCCAGCTACAGGTTCGGGGCTCTGAGCACCTGAACCACTTCTGAACAACGGTGAGTTCTTTGCATTTAGGATTTCACATTGTGAGAGCTGATATGATGGTGTTGGGAATTTGACCTAGATCAACTGTGAGACAGATCCGGGGTTTATACACCCAGATCTCTCTTTTGTATTTGGTACGTTTTATTTACTTGATTTCCTGACATCTGAGACATTTAGGTTAAATTAATTGAGCCATTTCTAAGTTTAGGTTACTACCATTTCTTAGTTTGTAGTTTAAAGTTCGACTTTTCACTCTACTGCGCATGCGCGCAGGAAGGAGGAAGCGCTGCAGCTATCCCGGGCTGGTGCTGTTCTCTCCGAACAATCAAAGTGGAATATATATATACAATTTAGCAGTAAATATTGCTCTTTTACATCCTTCAGCTTGAGCCACCATATTGTGATGGTTTGCTTGCTTCTTCAGAGATCACATGACCAGAAAAAATGGGGTGTAAAACACGGAACTGTGTCCATTAATTGGCTGATGTGACCTAACATTTATGTGTGCCATTTGTATGCACTGTGAATCTTATGATCCCTGGGGGCAGCCCCCAGTACTTAAAATTATTTAGATAAAGCAGGGTTTTACATATGAGCTGTTTTATGCAATATATGTTTATAGAGAACTACATTGCTTGGAGTATAGTTTTCCTTCAAGGCAAGAAGTCTTATGCACTTTTTGGAATGTTTCAGGACACCCGTATATGAACAAGTATTTGTTAATGTGTTGTTCGTTTATATACAGGGTCGCAGAAAAAAAATGTTAAATGGTTTAGCCTGCCACCGCTCCCCCTACTGTTTATGGTAGATTCGGATATGCTGGCTTCCTATTGGTTAGCCAGCACTCGAGTAGTAAGCACACAAAGCTGGGGCCTATAAAAGGAGCGTTCACCTGTCGCTGGAGTCATTCTTCATTGGACATTGTTGAAGGAGCAGCATCCTGAGATGACAGCCCACCCTCTCCCTAATTATATGTTATGTATTTGATATTGTTTTAATAAAAAAAAAAAGGGGGGGTATTGTTGTGGTTGTTAAGTTAACAATGGAGGTGTGATTTAAGCTTTGACTTACCTGATCTTATGTTGGCTGGTAACTTATTTTGTTGTTATAATATAATTTAAATGAATTAAACCTTTAACAATAAACAGCCACAGCCTTTTTCTCCACCAAGTTTATTGTATTTTGTGTGTTTTTTTATTGGGGGTGGTGCTGGCTACTATTCCCATATTTTAGAACCGGCTGCAGTGGTGTTAAATAAAATGTTTTGTTACTTGCAACCTCTGGTGACTTTGTCTGACTTTCCAGGCATGTGGCAAAGTAGTTATTTGAATTAGTGTGGAAATACATGGGGACCATGGGGTCCACCAGAGAATCTGATATTGAGGGCCCAATGGCCCACTCCTATAAACAATTGATGTAGTAAGTGAGAAGGGGCTAATACGATTTTCCTCTTGGCAATACTAGGCCTGAGCTTACTTGGAGGTGCTCTGACACACCATCCTGACCCTAGTCACTAAAGTGGCTCATATATTACTAAACTTACTCCCAAACTTAATCTGGTACCATGGTTAAGAGACCATGATATAGATTATTTTATTAGCTGAATATTCAGACTTGCCGTTCCTGGTATAGCGTCATTGTGTATGTTAATATTAACAGTGTCTGCTGATTTTACTGATAGTAATTAAGGGTAAGTACCAATTCTTACCACTGGATCTGTTTGGAAATGTCACATTCTGGCAGAATGGAATTAGAATCTGACTGGAATCACACATTTGCATCACATGATTGTAATGTGACTTGGCTGGCAATGCAATTTAATTTCACAAGGATGTGATTGCAACCCCTAAAGCTATGTCTGGGCAACTCTTGAGAAAATTGGTTCAACATTCAGTTTCCACACAAGGGTAGAACACATTTTCTTGTTTTTTATGCATTTCAAAAAATTTATAAATTGCACAATGTGGGCCCCAGAAAGACATTAAAGAAGAGAGTAATGCACATAGTATTATTACTGTCCTTATTTATATAGCTCCAACATGTTAGTTCTAGTAACAGTACCAGTAAATTAGTGTTTCCCTTATTATTTATATTTTGTCCCTCTTTGCCTTGCAGGAAACCATTGGGTAACCATTATCTTATAACAGTAAATAGCTGTAGAACACATGTGTCTCTTTATAAACCTAGCTGATCCTAGTTGTAGAATGGTTGTGTCAGTGTGTGATTGTGCAACATTCCAACATACCAGATTCACCTGGTGACAATGTGTCGGAGGAATGTAAAATGGACGGTGGTCATTTTGCTGCTAGGGAAACCACATATGTATATTAACAGGGAACAATGCTTAAAAAAAGTTCTCTCTCTATCCTTAGTATCCAACAGACCATTCATCTGAAGATTTTCTCGGCTCCTCAGTTCAGGGGGAGTGTTTAAAAGAGGATTCCATGTTTCTGTAATCACAGACCATAAAGAACCTAGAATCTGCAGTACCTCCTTAAACCAGCAGATCCCATGGATACACTGGATATTAAACCAGACAGAGAAATAGTGTGCTTGTACACAGAATTCATGTTTTCATCTACGTTTCATGAAAGCTTTGGCATAAATAGAATTTGTACATAATGGTTACTACACTGGATATTAAACCAGACAGAGAAATAGTGTGCTTGTACACAGAATTCATGTTTTCATCTACGTTTCATGATAGCTTTGGCATAAATAGAATTTGTACATAATGGTTACTTCACACAACACATGCTATAAATGTTTGTAGCACAATATTACTTATGACAATACTGTTTGCTCTAAAAATTAACTAGAAGTTAATGGAACCCAGAGCAAATTCATTAAAGGGGACCTGTCACCCTAAGACAGGGGTCGGGAACTTTTTTGGCTGAGAGAGCCATAAACACCACATATTTTAAAATCTAATTCCGTGAGAGCCATACAATATGTTTGGCCGTGGATGCTGTGGGGCAAGGTAGGGTGGGTCCCAAGGATACCGGATGTGATGCAGAGGAGGGCGTGGACTGCGCTCGGCGGATAGAAGACATGTTCTAAGGCTTAGAACACGTCTTCTATCCAACGAGCGCAGGGGCATGGTAGGGTGGGTCCCAAGGATGCCGGATGCAGATACGATGCAGAGGAGGGTGTGGCTTGCGCTCGGCGGATAGAAGACGTGTTCTAAGGCTTAGAACACATCTTCTATCCGCTGAGCGCAGGCCACGCCCCCATTATTTTTTTTATTAAAGATTTGGCAGCGAGCCAGATGCAGCCATCAAAAGAGCCACATCTGGCTCCCGAGCCATAGGTTCCCTACCCCTGCCCTAAGAAATAATTACAAATTGTTTTCTATTGTGTTTGTCAAGTAAAATAAACTTAAATTACACTATATAAATTATTTTAAACTTATTTCCTTCAGCCTTGGAATTCACAATTGCAGCAAGCAGGGCCGGCTCCATTTTGTGGACACTGTTATTAAGGCAAGCTGTGCCTCCTGCTAAAATCTTGTTTCTGTGCCAGTATGGGGGGGACCTGATGCCCATATCCATGCACTGGTTACACAATTAGATGGTGAGGAGGGAGGGGGAATGTGAGGAGTGCAGCATCATCTAAGAAGTTCTGAATTGAAAGTGAAAGTAACTGTCTGCCCCACCCCTATGCCTAAGGCATAGGGGTGGGGCAAGCAATATATGATTGACAGCTGGGACTTTTAAATGCTTATATAATGGGTATAGATGTGTTAATAAAAACATGACTTTGGGTTACATGTTTCATTTGAAAAGGGCTTTTATTATACAGCTTTTTATGTCTGGATGACAGGTCCCCTTTAAGGGCTTCCAAAAGGGTGGGGATCTGTTTTAAAAATTGTCAGGGCACCAGTGGGCCCTTTAAAATCCTTTCCCCATCCCAACATTCACAGGGTCCATACCTTCCAACTGTCCCGATTTTAACAGCTTAGCCCGCAATCCTGGATTCTTACTTCAAAAAAGATACAAAGTTTCTTAAACTTAATTAGCAAGTAGGCTTTTGTCAGAGAGCCCAGAATACACAACACTTGCACTTAGATACAATTGTAACTAATAAGATAAACAGGTCTCTTGGGGAGCTGAGACTTTCATCTTAAAGGACAATTTCACATTCATTAGCAAAAGCCTCCAGAAATGTGTTCAAACTTTACATAACCTGCCAAGTTTTGTAAAATGGGAGGAGGTATGAGAGTCTACTTCCCCTATGGCTTTGCCTCTGTTTAAATACAACAATCCCTGAAAGTCCAAATAAAATCATTAAAATTGCTGGCCTTTTACTTTGCTGTCTGTCATTGGTTTAAAATAGAAAATAACATTTTCCATGCATATGGCTACTGCTGCCTGGCCAAGGGGGCAAGTAAAACAAGAATGAAGTAGCAGCTCTTTATAAAAGCATTAGGCCAAGGTTTACTGCAGTCCTCCACTTTTGAGAAACTTTCAGCACAGTTAATGGTCAGAGCAATTGTAGTCCTGCATGCTCACTTTTGGCCATAGACCAGCACTGATTCAGCGTTTCCGGTGCAACATGGGAGCATAACTCAGATAATGCTGTCTTCAGTATCCCCATAAAATGCAGTGTCCCTATAAAGTGTCATGGTGGCAGCAGATTTAGGGGAACACTACCGTGAATGTCTCTCCTCTGGCCTAGTCCTTCCTTCTCTCCACAGTTCTTTGGAACATAATCTTTATTAATGAGAAGAACTGTCAGGCCTTTGGTACATGCAGCATTTTAATCACCACTGCTGTTACCAGTGACAATAGACATCACTACTTGCCAATTATTAATTCCAGTTGACTTGAACTGGAAATCTTATGGGTTTCCAAGCTCTTTGTCTTTGAGGCATATCTCTGTGCAAAAGAAATTAATTCTCAAAGATAAGTGGGCAGTTTGACTATTGCTACATATAGCAGAGCTCAGGCCAAAGTGCCCCATGTGGCTCTGCACTTACAGTGCTGTAAGTTCATGCAAGTATTTCCTATACCTCCAGGAAAACACTAAAATTTTACAAGGTAAAAAATTAAGCCCCTGTATTCAGATGTCAACAGATGACAATTCCCCTTCTCCATTGTTTCTAGCAATTGTACCAATGTATTGTATTTATGCCACAAGGAATGATGCCTCTTAGCTTACATTTCTACTAAAGACTGCAGGTGCTTTTATTTTTGGCACTCACATATTTATTTATTTTTATATATTTTCATGCTTTACGCACATCATTGTCTTACATGCATGCGATTAAATTATATTAACGGTATGGGATCCATTAACCGGAAACCTGTTATCCAGAAAGCTTTGAATTACTGGAAGGTAATTTCCCATAGATTCCATTTTAATCAAATAATTCAAACTTTAAAAATTGATTTCCTTTTTCTCTATAACAATAAAACAGTACCATGAACTTGAACCAAACTTATAATTCATCCTTATTGTTTGCAAAACAATTCTTCTGGGTGTATCCAGAAAACCCTGGGTCCCGAGCATTTTGTATAATAGGTCCAATTCCTGTATTTACATTTTTAGTTACCCTTTTGTTGTCACAGAGACACTTTTCTAGGAAAGGACTTCTTTTTCAGTGACTGCATGCTTTTGTGCTTTGTAGAAAATAAGCCATATTGGTTCCGTTTGGTGGTTTATTGCATTTGCTTCGTTTTTGCCATATTCAGTAGATGAGTTCTTCCTAAAACAAGGGAAAACTTTCCATTTGTTCTCCTTTTTAATGTTAAGCGATTTGCTGCAGTAATCTGAGTTTTGTGAAACTATTCATTCAATGCTAATCTCCTCAAGAATTCTTCTTCTAGGCCACAGTAGGGTTGATGATTATCTAGTTTTATGGGCGGGCAGAGGGTTAACCTCTTTCAGGGGAGAAAGATCTTGATTCAGATAGCTGGTTGTTTGGTATTGGTGATATTGTAGTAGTTGAGTCAGTTTTGATTTGTTTTTCCAAGGTGAATTATAATGTTTTTGTATTAGTAGGAATTGGTTCTGGTATCAGTATGTTTAATTACATACTACTTTTGCACTATAACCAGAAAGGTATTGACAGAGGTGGAGAGCAGCATTTAGCATTGTTTTTAAAACCACTATGGCAGAAAAATATCTCCTAAAATATCTCCTAAAATATCTCCTAAAAAAATTCTCCTAAAAGAGTTGCTCAAATATATACATTTTCATAAACAAGGGTTATTAGTTAAAAGATAAGTGGGATAATTTAATAAAACACATTAGGGAATATTTATTTGTGATCTCCAATGGAGAATGGCTTTCCCTGTTGTACAAATGCCCTGCTGTTGAAATGCAACACAAAGACCTGCGTCTACCCCCTTGAACAGAACACTGTCTGCATTCAGATGGTGTTCTATTAAAGACAGACAGGTGGGGAAGGCACTCGCCCTCCTGCTCCCTGACTTCTAGGTCATTCAGACACGCAAGTTAGGAAAATGGCAGAGGATGAGGCCACAGTGGGGCCCTGCTATAAAAAATGCCATCCCAACTACCACTCCTAAATACTTCTAGCTTTGGCATACCTTCTACTCCCAATTCACTGCATACACTCTTAAACTTCCCGCTCTCATTGCTGAAGAAATCCTTCATAACTCTAGCACCCCAAAGCTAATATCTGTGCCATACTCTGCCTGCCCTACGCTGCCTATGTGTGCCATACTCTGCCTTCCCTACTTTGCCATGTTTGACATACTCTGCCTTCCCTACATTGCCCATGTGTGCCATACTCTGCCTTCCCTACATTGCCCATGTGTGCCATACTCTGCCTTCCCTACATTGCCCATGTCTGCCATACTCTGCCTTCCCTACATTGCCCGTGTGTGCCATACTCAGCCTTCCCTACATTGCCCGTGTGTGCTATACTCTGCCTTCCCTACATTGCCCATGTCTGCCATACTCTGCCTTCCCTACATTGCCCGTGTGTGCCATACTCTGCCTTCCCTACATTGCCCATGTCTGCCATACTCTGCCTTCCCTACATTGCCCGTGTGTGCCATACTCTGCCTTCCCTACATTGCCCGTGTGTGCTATACTCTGCCTTCCCTACATTGCCTGTGTGTGTCATACTCTGCCTGCCCTATTTATATAATAATAAATAAACTTTATTTCACTGGGTGGTATCCCTGCAATGAGCACCAATTTGTTTATTATTTTGGTGTGCTAGCACCATTAATGTGGGTTTTGTCTTAAAAGCTCATGTGATAACATTGGTGTGGTTTGAAGTGGGTGTGGTTTGAAAAAGGGAGTGGTCAAAACAGGCTTCCATTATCGGCCCTCCACTACATAGGCCCTCTGTACCATGGAAGTTGGACAGCACTGGCTTACAGCCTGGCTACAACTGGTCACCAATGTGGCCCCACTCTTTAAACTTACATATGAGACAAGAGGTTAAGATAAGAAATTTGATAAGGTCTGGGGCACATGTGAAGTAGCCATGGCCCTCTTCTTTAGTGACCCCTCAGTTATGTTCCGTGCTTCTAGTCTTTGGTGAGTCATTATCGCTCCTACCACCTATGCTATTATACTCTTACTCATGTCAAATTGATATCTGCCTTTAGTTTCTGTTGTTAACTTTTGTTTTGTCTGTATGTTTAAAACAATAAAATGTACCTTTAATAAAATAAATAACTATTCCCTACATCTTTATCTTTAATTAAGGTCTCCCACACATCGGGGATGATGATTGGTATCATTTACATATACTGAAAATTCACCTCAGTCCTCAATACTCCTGGGACGCTCTACTTATAGACATTGTTCATGATAACAGAAAAAAGGTATATTAAAAGGAAAATGCAACTTTAAGTTCAGTGAGAATTATTATGTCATTTGTGCCAAATTTTAAATTACATGTTTATTTAGGAAGGGGTCCATTATAACCTTTCTGCTGATCCGTGACCTCTTTGCAAAGCACAATGACAGACACAGGATATAGCAGTTCATGAACATGGAATAAAGGAAGTTACATCAGAAGGGAAATGGAACATGTGTAGAACAAACACAGTAAATCAAAAAGATAAAAGTTATGTATTTAATATCCCAGTAATACAGCCACATGCCCTTAGCATCCTTACTAAGTTCTAATACTTGAGTGACTAGATTGTGGTCACAGTGTTCTGTCACAGGTCAGTCATCATGGCTGAAGTTAACATAAAATGAGTCGTAGATCAATCTGAGCCATGTCACGGTGCTATATCATTATCATGCTATTGTGTTAGGATGGCTTGCTAAGAATTCATACTATAAAACATGTTGCACATAATTAGAGTGATGAAAAGTGGCATCGCCATTTTAAAGACCACTGTGAGGCAAATTAGCAATCTTGTATACCAAAAATTAAGTCATTGCTTCCCTTATAAATCAGTGGATTATCTGGCAACACAGTGCTATAGGCCGCTTGATCTCCATTGGAAAAAGATAATAAATCAGAAGGTTGAAAACTGTTACATAGAGATGGTTAAGTTTTGCAGATGTTTCCACATATGTGAAGGAAACAAAAAAGAAAGGATTTTTAATGCATTTACATATAAAGCACTGTTACCCTGCACTGGTTAAAGATTGGCTAATTGTTTCAGCACTATTAGAGTATATAAATAACTTAAAAGCATTATTCAAAAAGCAGGCTCTATTTTGGAGCACACAACCTGCAGCTGTTCTTGAAAGTTCAGGGCATGGTGTTTTTGCACCTGAGAAGCAAGTTTAAGGCTAATGCCAACCTGAATACTTTCCCCCTGCAATAGACAGATTGTAAAATGATCCATATTTCTCACTGTTTAAGAAAACATAACAGGAACATAACAGGAACATAACAGATCACAGAGCAGTCCGGGCAGCACTAGGATGCAATATAAGTAACAGGCACAACTTAGTCTTATCAGACAGGTTCATATAAAAGATCAGAAAGGATATCTGGCAATGTAACCTGTAATCATTGTAGAGGAGGCAGGGCTAACTGCAGTTTTACCCAGAGAGGATGGTGAAAATGATTGAGGGCATACAGTATCCTGCTTATCAACTGCACTACATACAGAATTAAGGATACAGCATTGGTGCAGCTGTTCTATGAAAACTTATGGCACACTGTCACTGCCCTTACCAGAACCCTCTTTCTTGGCACTTACCTCAAAAGGGCTACTAAAAAAGAAAAGCATTTACACAAATGTGCTGTTCGGGATGAACAATGGACCAGAAGATGAAATTATCCCTGACAAATATGAAAGTTAATTATCTTTCATCTCTCCATATTTTCCACAAGAACTGGTGAAAGGTCATTGAACAGAGGAAAAACAATTGACTACATGTGGTTCCAAAGTGTAATGGAGAGCTCATCAACCTATTCACCTCATAGGTATTTGTAACGGCCCAGTAACATCTGGCAGAAGGCCTGGTTTTTGTATTCTGCTTGGTATAAAGGCACAAGGGAAGACATAATTCCATCATTTTTTGCTATTTAATTTAGAAATAATATTACATTTTGTTACACACTGTTAAACTCAGTGTGTTTTAACATGTATAATTTACTCATAATTGCATAAGAACTGGGGCTTTTAAACTTTTTTTCACACAGGCCTCACTTACTTGCATTTAACACAACGCTGCTGAAATAAAAATAAACAATCTTTTAGACTAAAATATCTAGTACACAATCTTAATTTAAGAGACATACAATATATGGAGAATAAGGACCCTACTAGGGCAGTGGTTGTTGCACTTTTTGGTTCAAGCTCCCCTTGGATGAACAACTTTGATTAGGGTCACCCTTAGCTCATAACAAATGTAGGAACCCATAGGGTTAAGCTGCCCCTATGGCTTTAAAACCTACCACTTCCTTATTTCTACTGTTACTGGGCAAAGACCCATGTATCTAGTTATTCTTTGCACTATGCCTTATTGGTTGCACTCTCCCAAAGAGGTGGGATATACTGGTGGCATCCTCTCTTACTATCCTCCCAGGTGTTTGCTATTTCTGCATGTGTGAGTATCTTGATTTATCCCTGCAATACTACAACTTGTCTTGGACAATAAAGAGTTACAGTTTGATACAAGAGCTCCTGGCGTCCATCTTATCAATTGATCTAAGCATTTACACCACACAGTGGCAGGGGAGGTTTAGTTCAGCAACATCCTCCAGTAGTTCCTTCCATATAGCAAAGGCCCATTCCAGAGAAAGAGAGTCGCTATGTACCCCATGCTCTACCAATAGCTGGTGTTTAACTGGTTTACAGCTAAATAGGGGTTACACAAAGTTAAAAATTATAGGGAAAAAACATTGCTATATTAGCCATGTACAGTGGCGATTCTGGGGCTGCTGCTGCCCCATCTCTCCTGCTCTGCGCTTAAAACTTTAGCATTGGAGTGAGTTCAGAGGGGGCTGCATCGCTAGCAGAGCTGAATTTTGTTTAAATGCAATTTTTTATTTGTGAGAGATGAAGTTATGTAGTCAAAGCATGCTTTTTATTTTGTAAGTGTGCATAATGGATATTAACAAAAATATGAACAGCAAAAGATTAATTGCACAGCAACATCTAAATTATTTTCCTTGTATTTATTTATCCTGCTGATACTTTTGATCTCTATGATGAATGGAAACATATTCATGGCCTATGATTGCAGTAAAAATCGAAGTCTTTACAGCATCATAAGTTGTCATATGAAAGATGCAGAGTTGTGAAGTGACTTGTATTCACAGGCCCCTCTAAATTTATCTATGAAGGTTGTCATTCATCCAGCTCACAGCAAGTCCAGTTGATTGGACTTATTACTATAGAGAGCCTTTAAACTTAATTTTTTAAAGAATACATCTATTTGGGGATTCTAGTAAAGTAAGTAGACCTGTCGCCGCCTTACGAGGAGCCGAGTAAGGAGCAGGAGCCCAAGAAGTCTATGGGGGCCGCTATGTATGAGGTACTCACTATGGGGGCAATTGGGGGGGTACTGTGTATGGGGGGCACTGTGTATGAAGGGCTACTGTGTATGGGGGGGCACTGTGTAAGGAGGGCTACTGTGTATGGGGGGCACTGTGTATGGGGGGGCACTGTGTATGTGGGGGCACTGTGTATGGGGGGCACTGTATGGGGGGGCACTGTGTAAGGAGGGCTACTGTGTATTGGGGGCACTGTATGGGGGGGGCACTGTGTAAGGAGGGCTACTGTGTATGGGGGCACTGTGTATGGGGGGCACTGTGTATGGGGGCACTGTGTATGGGGGCATTGTGTATGGAGGGGCACTGTGTATGTGGGGGCACTGTGTATGGGAGGGACACTGTGTAAGGAGGGCTACTGTGTATTGGGGGCACTGTATGGGGGGGCACTGTGTAAGGAGGGCTACTGTGTATGGGGGCACTATGTATGGGGGCACTGTGTATGGGGGCACTGTGTATGGAGGGTACTTTCTATGGGGTGCTGTCTATTGGGCCATGGGCACTATTTTAACTATTTTAAAAATGGGGTGTGGCCACAAAGTGGGCGTGGCCAAAAATTCTTTTTGTCCCTCTTTTCATTTTTCAAATGTTGGGAGGTATGCTACTTACTTTACTAGAATTGAATAAAGCAAAGCCCTGATTGGTTCCTGTTGCCAAACGCACTGACACTTGGCAGCTATATTCTTAGGATCCCTGTTAAGTTCACTACATATATGTGAAATGGAGCTTTAATATTCCTATTAATTTCAGTGGACTTGTGAATTTAAAACCGCCCACTCTATGCAGAATGTCCTGTGACCGCATAGGAAATGAGGCCCGCCACACGTTTGAACCCTGCGTAGCATTCCTAAACACTCGAGCACGTTGGCTTCTCAGTTTTATCAGCCGGGCGGGAGCGCGTACTCGGTGGCGCTTGACGTCAGCAGGGACACATGACTGGCAGCCCATCGCTCGCCGTCCTCCGCCAGTCCGGAGTGAAACCATTATGAGAGACTCATCCTCCGCTGGGTCCGGAGCGGAGACGGCTGCTGCGGTATCCTACCTAACACTGGATATTCCCGATACATGGCTGAGAGCCCCGGGGGAGAGCTGCTTGTGTCTGCACGCTGAAGAGAATGGTAAGGAACAACAGTAAAGGGGCCCCACTCAGACCGGTAACCCCTCCGGACAGGGGAGAAACGAGAGGAGGGAACACGAGGGGTAACTCTCCCTTGAACAAGTGGAGCCCTTGGCTAGTGAGGGTTGGGGTAGGTGCCGCACTGAGAGGCATATGTCAGGGCTGCTCAGTCTGTCCCTCTCCAGCTGTTGTACAGCGCACAGCTTGCTGGGACGGTGCAGGTTAAAGGTCTTTAAGTCTATGTGTCACCTGCCTGCAGAATGTTTTATATTTATCCCCAGCTCTACCCCACGGTTATATCTAACGCTGTGTATAGGGACGCGCCGAATCCTAACAGGCAAGAGCACTTCCCATCCCTGCTGTCATGTTAATGTTTGATAGGAACCTTCACTTCCGGATGTGATCTGCTAATCACACATCACTCCCAGGGAACAGATCAGCCGCTAGAATGGATCATGTCTAACCGCAGTGCCGACAGATATGGTTTCACTACAACTCCCAGTATTATACCCTAAAAATATTTTGTGAGTTGTGGGTTTACAACATGTGGACCAAGGGTCGGACCCCAGCATCACTTTGGTGGTGCCTCATTGGTCTTTGTGGCGTTTGATGTAGATGGTTGAGAGGATTTGGGTCTGCCAAGGCAACAGACTCCGCCCCCACCAAGCTACTGTCAAAGTAATGATCAAAAAGTTATCTTAATCTACATTGTTCTTTCCGTCATATGGCACACCATTGTGATTCTATTTCCAGTTACATAATTATAGCTGCTGCTTGACCCCACCCTTACCTTTTCAAAATAAAAAAAAAACAAAAAACTCAAATTAGTTAGGCTTTGCGCCTTATTTGTCTTTATGGTGCTTAGTTAAAGCCAGACATCTTAATCTACACGAATCCCTGTCTGCTTGCTTAAAATTCCCCCCATGGTTGCCTAATTGCCCTTTTTGTGGTCTGGCTGGGATTCCCACCCCAAACTCTTTTGTAGGATGTTCCTAATTTTTTTTTTTTATATAGCTGGAGATTACAACTGTAGTTGTTCTATGGGACTAAAGCTGCCCATACATGACAATGCAAACGTGGCCATGCCACACATGGCTTTTTCTGTAGGATGTTCTTGAATGGATTTATGTTTGTGTTAGAGGTTTCTTAAAGAGTGTTAGGTTAATGGCAAACTAGGCATTTTGATTGCAGCAAGTCTTTTTTGCAATCACTTAATTCTTAGTATAGCTTATGTGAACCAAGGGCTCCTACAGACAGGCTTTCCCCCTGAATTCAGCACCTACACCCACCTGTGTCAATACAGGCACATAAGAAATGGAAATGCTTTTAGTCCTGCACTACCCTGCAGAAGACTCTACCGTAGGGGAATGCCCTTATATATGTGCCCTTAGGCCTTGTGTTTCTTATAGCTGAGGTTTTCTTTTACAAGACAGGGCTCGTACAGATGGGTGTTTTGCCCTGCATTCATCTGCAGTGGAGTTCTCCTGCATTCCATTGCAGGGGAGCGCAGGATGAAATGCATCCTATTCTTGTATATCATGTTGCGTTCCACGTGCGTTCAACATGCGCCTGTGTTAGTATAGGCACATAAGAAGGAATGAGATGCTTTTTGTCCTGTACTTCCTTGCGGTGGAACGCAGGAGGAACGCAGGGCTTAACGCTCTGTACAAGCCCTAACTATCTGAACTGTGCTGTCCTATTTAGGCTAGTGCCACACAGGCCAAATTCTCAGACTGCAAATAAACGCAGGATGAAAATCGCCCCTATGCTTAAAAAATCTGAAAGCATTGCTTCACCCATGTGCAGGTGCACACAGCGTATTTTATCCAGAAACTGCTTAAGTGGATGTTCTAGCAAAAGTTTGTTTAGATCTATTAACCCATAGTAACTAATCAGCCCTAGCAATGCTATTTTCAGCTTTATTGGTATTTGTTTGCAGACTTTGCCCCTGTTATTACACTCCCCCAGTTTGTTTGCCTTAGCCTTTTTGGGGAATATTCACTGGTCCATTAAAGTGCTAAGAATGGTAGCAGATAGTTTTTACTGAGCATGATGTTTTTGCAGCTAGAACCACAAATGTGATTGTCCTTGGATGTGCCGTACAGTCACTTCAGTACTTATGAATAAGTAACAAGCCTGTTAAAAGCTTGGATATGTCTTGTAAACATTCCTGTTAAGTTGGCATTAACCTGAGGTGAAAATTGCTGTTGATCTTTGTTTGTTGAAAGGTGAGACTAAAGCTGGCCATACACATTCAGATTTTAGTCTTCTTTCGATGAACGTTCAGATATCTATTGTACATTTAAAAGCAATGAGCTGACAAACATTCAGACTGAAATTGTAGGATAAAGCCTTAATAATAATAAATTGGAGGATGTTATGAACATGAAATAGTTAGCAGACACCTGTCATATGAAAGTGACTTCCTGGAAATGCGTTGTTGGTCCCCCAAGGATATTGTCAGATACATAGTACATGTGCAGATTTTATTGTTATCCCACTGAAATGTTCTAACCTGACAGATTTCCATGGTACGAATATTATTGGGACGATAATTTGGAGGCCACACAAGGTCTGAAAATTGTGCAAGACATTTTTCTGATTTGCAGACTGTGCGTGGGCTCCATTATATCGGTGCGTGTATGGCCAGCTTGACTTTTAAAGGAGAAGGAAAGGCTAAACCACTGGGGGTTGCCAAATGTTCCTCTTTCTCCTGTCTTTTTTCTTTGGAATCCGGGGGCCAACTCATGCGCAGTTGAGCAAAAAAAGTCTTCTTTTCACTCTACTGCGCACTAGCTTGCATACACCGCTGTCTGTGCAGTTTTCTGCTAACAGGAGCACTGAGTGGGGGTTTCAGGTAAGCAATTACAATCACTGGGGGCTGCCTAACTTTTTCGCACCCCCCAGTGATTGTAAGTTTCCTTCTCCTTGAACTGTGGCATTATTTTGTGTGTGTATGTTGTTTTAAATAGGCAGCCAATACCACCTGAATGCTTGGTGTGCATATGGTACATGTAGCCTGCAGTATGCATGGGATGCTTTAAATGTTTGGGGCGTGTTTCAGCCTGTCAGAATAAAAGGAATAACTTACAAGACACAATCAGAAGCAGTAGTTGTATACAGTTCCTGTATTAATGTTAGTGGAAGGATGTTTGCTGAGCTGTATAAGTACACAGTGCTGGTTCTGTTATGTGTTTAAGACTACTTTTTTGAATTTCTGATGTGATGAGTCCAGGGCCATCACATAATAAAATATTAATTCACAGTCTCTTTTCCCCCTTCATATCCCAGGGATATTTCTGGAATGTGGGATTACCAGAAAGTTATTGATCACTACCTGGGTATGCCCTTTAACATTAACTCAAAAAACGTGGACAGGCACTCCAAAAATACTAACAGCAACAGTTTAGATTAAGTAACATAAAAACATATTTCTATTGAATATTGAATTATAAATATTCTGTCCAATAAAAGCCTGATGCTTTTCGTGCTTCAAGGCACTTAGACATAGGCTACATGTGTAAACCATACACTTCTGATTATAAAGAAAAATCAGCTAATGGCAACAGGTGGGAGGGGAAAATAATTAAAACAATGAATCATAAAGTATTGCTGTTCAACTTCTGTGGTACCAAGGGCTGGAATTCTTTTTGGCCTATGTGGTGGAGGGCCGACAATGGAAACCAGTTTCGACCACTCCTTTTTTAAACCACCCCTACTTCAAACTGCATCCATGTTATCAGGTTAACTTTGAGACCATACCCACGTTAATGGTGCTAGCACACCAAATAAGTGGTGCTCCCTGCAGAGATATCACCCTTCACTCATATGTGAAAGAAGTTTATTTTGTCATATTAAGACATACCCTTAAAGCCATATGCCTGTGGGTAGCACAGCAACCCTCACCACATAATTAAAATCCTTATATACCCTCTAACACAGGCAAGGCAGAGTATGGCACGCACAGGCAAGGCAGAGTATGGCACGCACAGGCAAGGCAGAGTATGGCACGCACAGGCAAGGCAGAGTATGGCACGCACAGGCAAGGCAGAGTATGGCACGCACAGGCAAGGCAGAGTATGGCACGCACAGGCAAGGCAGAGTATGGCACGCACAGGCAAGGCAGCATAGAAAAGGCAGAGATTGGCACACTGGCAGAGTAGGTCACGCACAGGCAGAGTATGGCACGCACAGTATGGCAGCATAGAAAAGGCAGAGATTGGCACACTGGCAGAGTATGGCACGCACAGTATGGCAGCATAGAAAAGGCAGAGATTGGCACACTGGCAGAGTATGGCACGCACAGTATGGCAGCATAGAAAAGGCAGAGATTGGCACACTGGCAGAGTATGGCACGCACAGTATGGCAGCATAGAAAAGGCAGAGATTGGCACACTGGCAGAGTGTGGCACGCACAGGCAGAGAATAGGGCAAGCAGAGTGTGGCACACACTGGCAGGGCATAGGGCAAGCAGAGTGTGGCACACACTGGCAGGGCATAGGGCAAGAAGAGTGTGTAGGTTTAGAGCCTGAATTTGAAGTGTGAACAGTGCAGGGGGGCAGTTAATCTCAGTACCGATACCATTTAAAACTTACACAAAGGTAAGCAGGTATAGAAGTCAGACAGATGGGGGGGCACAAGTTAGGAGTTATATAATACAGTACATTTAGTATTACAATTGCTATATTCTTTAAGAGCATATAATGTACCAGTATTTGTAGATATAACCATATAGGTGTTGTTTTATGGCCATTATTTTCCTTTAGAAGCCTAGGAGAATAAGATATTAGCTAGAGTACTATATTTGTAGGGAACAAATCTACATCCTTCTTGTCTAGAGTTGGGTCAGTTCTCAAATTGGATAATTTTTTTTGAATGATTTGTTTAATTTGAGAAAATAAAGTCCTTTTGAGAAATATGCCCTTTAACATGTCTAGTGGCAGGTAACTAGTGTTATGCTGTTGATGCTGTAATAAAGCTTTATTATATGGTTATTTCATTAATATTGAAGCATCTAAACTGCCAGTGTAAATGCATGACTTTTGGCACCGTATTCTACAAAGCAAATGCATGGAAATCAATTACTGTGTTGCTGAAGAAAGTTAGAGGAAAGTTGAAGGGTTCGAGCAGCATTCTCCTAATGCAAATCAGTGCACTCTGCTAACACTTCATGACTTTTCTGCAGGAGGGTCTGATAAAAAGGCAAGTATCTATTGGTTACCAGATGTGTACAATAATTCTGATTTCTTGTGCTGTCTTTTCACTGAATTTTGTGGCAAAAATCATCATTTCAATTTTCTTTGGGTAAATTAGAAATGTCCATGATTGGGTTCAGGTTTTAAGAGGTTATGGGGGCACAACTGCTTGAACCCAGAATGTGAATTAATGGAATTCATTCAGTCTTAGATTTGTCGCTGCTTTCTGTTTCAGGATAGTCAAAAAAATGTTACAAAAGTAACAATATGTAAGGCACTGACAGAATGTTTTAATGAAAGAGTTTTCCTCTTTCATTAAAACATTCTGTTAGTGCCTTACATATTGTTACTTTTGTAACATTTTACACATGTTAAAAAGTTACAGTGAAGCAAAGCTAGTATCATATGCTGTAGCTTAAATTGGGATCCACTTTAGGCATGTGAAATGTGGAGTATTTTCATCTCAGCTTGCCATTGACATTAGTCGGTATCTCACTGGGTCACGCAGAATCCATAAATATCTTCAAAAAATGCACCAGTGTGCAATTCCTACAATAGTTGCTTGTGCAAGTTGACCTGCAATAAGTGGAGATCAGAACATCAAAGGGTCTATTTATCAAACTGTGTTTTATTAAAAAGAAACAAAAAAAAACAAACAGCATATTTGTAAAACTGTATTAGTTTTCAGTGTAAAAATGTTAAGTTTAAAAAACAGTGGCCCATTGAAATGGTGGTGGAAAGAAAGGTTTTCCCATTGACTCGAATTGGCTATGCATTAAAACAATAGTGCATAACAATAATAACAATAGAGCTGTTAAAGCTCTATTAATGTCTAAAAGTGTAAATGTTTTCTTTTATTTTAAAAATGTGGCATTTTGCCTTATTCAGCTTGAATGCCCCCTATGGCTACACAGCAGCTTTTTTATATACATTTTCAGTGTTTCTGAAGAAAACACATTTTTACCAGTGCAGGGTAACAGCACATTTCATTTAAATGCATTTTTTGGTGTTACTCTACTTTTCGCCACTTCATGTTCAATTCTTTTTACACTGCTTTTGTGGTGTAAATAATTTCATACAGTATTATGAATAGGCTCTTTCGTGTATCATTGCCATGTCATAAAACATTATAGTAATAATTTAAGTTCAATATTTTGCACTTTTAACTTTGGGTAGCAGCAGCAGCTATTGCCATGCATGGTGTGACAGTGACCTAGACAATATTCCAAGAGGTTGCAAATGTCTCCCTTTTTTATTTCAATTCAGGTACCTAGGATCACTAAACTTTGCATAGAGGGCATCAAATTACAGAATTAACTTTCAATATGTTGGGCCTAAACAAAATGATAATGAAAAAAAATAGCCACTCTATTTTCAGTCTGAGACGGTCATTTACAAAGTGAAGCTCTTTTAGTTAAAGGTCCCTGAACTCATTTTGAAAATTCCCTGGTCTTGCTGTCTTAAGTAAATGTATTGTTTTTAAATAATTCACACAGTTTACTGTGAAAACTGTTGCATGTAAAGATCATTCTGTACAAGGAAATCTAATAGAGCGTCTCTGGGCTGCTGTTTTTTACAGAAAGAAAATGGGTAGACACAATTGTCAAAAAATCTCCAATTTTCCAATATTATTTTTCCAGGAAACCACTGTATTACTCAATTTTTACAATTTTTTGGGGGGGGATAAAGTTTGTAACTTAAAGATAGTAGTCCTTGAAATGCTTGTAACACTCCAGTTTAATTTTTTTTGTTAAAGGAATACTATCATGGGAAAACATGAAATCTGTTTTTTCCAAAACGCAAACATATTTTTTTTTATATTTAATTTTTAAATTTCACATGGGGCTAGCCATAGCCATGTGACCTGTGGTCTGATGAACTTCAGTCACACTTTACTGCTGAGCTGCAAGTTGGAGCGATACCCCCCACCATTTCCCCCCAGCAAGTGATCAGCAGAACAATGGGAAGGTAGCAGCTCCTAGTAGATACAGAGTAGCACTCAATAGTAAGAAATCCAAGTCCGGTTCAGGACTCCTCCGTTTACATGGAAGTAGGGGAAACAATAGGTTACCTGAAAGCAGTTCTAATGTGTAGCGCTGGCTCCTTCTGAAAGCTCAGACTCAATGCACTGAGATGGCACCTACACACCAATATTACAACTAAAACAATGTATGTATGTATGTATAACTTTATTTATAAAGCACCACAAGGGTACACAGCGCTGTACAATCTTACAATATACATAATTACACACAGGGAGGACAAGTGATATAATAAATAAATACAATAAATACATATATATATATATATATATATATATATATATGTGCCATGTGGTATGAGACACAGTAGGAAGGAGGCCCTGCCCCATAGAGCTTACAATCTAAGTGGTTGGGTAACATACAGGCACAAACTGGAAGGTAAGAGTGCACTAGGTATGGGCATTTGCCCTTAAGTGTGTAGGACTAGGCAAAATAATGTTTTAGTGTTCCAGAAGGTAACAGCTGAGCTTTTTCTTAAAGAGAGTGGGTGAGTGTTCCCTACGGAGGGATTCAGGGATAGAGTTCCAGAGGTAAGGAGCAGCGAGATAAAAAGGTTTAAGACGAGAAAGCGCAGTGGGTGTGGATGGTGTAAAAAGACGGAGGCTCTGAGAGGAGCAGAGGAGACGACCAGGAACATGCAGGGAGACCAGTGAATAAATGTAGTGAGGAGCAGAGGAGTGAATACTTTTGTTGGTTCAAGAATAACATTTTAAATGGTTGAGTGAGTAATTTGCCATGTAAACAGTGTAATTTAGAAATAAAAAGTATACCATAAAAATCATGACAGAATAATTTTATTTTTCATGGTTGCTTGTAGCAAAGTCAGATGACGGACTGTAAGGCTAGTGGCACATGCAGGCTGATCTGCAGGTAAATCCCATGTGTGTGCTGATGAGTAATCCCATGTCTGTGCACACATGACAGGGCAGACAGAAGCAGACTGATCACGTCTCTACTAGCATAAAGGGAAAGAAAGCACAACCAAATGTGTTCCATTGTAGAAGAAATCTGTCAGGAAGGGGGGCAGAATAGGTTAACTAGAATTAAGGGTTGATTATTAAGCTTACAATATAAGACAATATACCAGGCATAAAAGTCAGTATGAATATCTAAAAAGTCAAATAGAGCCCCCTCCAAAACAAGAAGGGACACCCCCCTGTGATATGTTGAAAAGGGTGCATGGTAAGCATTAGTCACCCGGTGCTTTTTAAGTGAGAGATGCTTCTGTCACGTGAGATGGGTGTCCTGTAGTATTAGTGTAGTAAGATGATGTTTTTTAATATATGTTTTAGGTGTTAGGGGTGTCTAGAGCACTGCTTAATTGCATACACAGCGAAAATGCATAGTATGCAGTAACAGTAGCTGAAGAAGGGAACAATAGAAAGAAAAAAGTAAATTATAACACAACCCACATCGAAACCCATTTCCCAACTGCCCCCCCCAAAAATCCTCCAGGGGGGATAATTAGCAACAGTGCTGCTAAACTTGCACGGTATCGGTTGTAGCCAAACTGTAGCTTGTTCACCTAGCACCATATCAAGTTGTTAAGGAGCACTGTTTACCAAGTATTAGAGTTATAATCGTGAATAGTTTATTACGGCCTGTAATGGCCCCATGCTGCATAAACATCTGGACAATGAAGCAACCCAATGAGCTATTCCACATATAGGATTTACCATATATTAGAAAACAATAGCAGCCAGTTGTTGGACACTGAAATCCGGTAGTACGGAAGTATTTTGGATGCATTGGTTTGTATAATAAGCCAAAATGTAGGCCATGCAACCACAAAATCAAGGGAACTTATTGCCCCTATTGTTGACACGAGTAGACACTTAGGGGTATATTTATCATGCTGTGTAAAAAGTGGAGTAAAACATCACCGGTGATGTTGCTCATAGCAGCCAATCAGATGCTTTGCTTTGGTTTTCTGACTGTTGAAATCTAATTGCTGATTGGTTGCCCTGGGCAACATCAACAGTAATGCTTTACTCCACTTTTTACACAGCATAATAAATATACCCCTTAAGGTCCTCTTGTGTGTAACATTTTAAGCATGAGAGACCGCTGGCTGGTGCCAAATTCTGACAGGTGTCTAAGACTATAGTGAGAGACAAGGGGTCTCAATCCTGTGTGGTGTATAGCCCAAAATGCAGTAAATGTAACCTTGATATTCAACGATGTGGCCATTGTATTCATAGGGGTAGCTCTATATATTCCCAGAGTATACTAGAGAACATAGCATTGTGTCAGGTGATGTCTGTGATTAGGCTACCCAGGTACTCCGCCATAGGAATATCAGTGCCCTGTAGTTTATGATCCAACCAAAGGGTAGAAGGTAGTAAATACTGTGTGGCAATGAATATGTCTTAGCGGGCTGTTCCGTGGGGCATTATGGCATTTACGGCTCTCCCACCAGCGATCTGCTTTCTCTGGTGGTTTGAAAAAAGTGTGAGTTCTCCCCTGTGTTAAAAGGCTCTGATGCCTGTGCCACACCATTAGTTGCAGTGGGAGGAGAAGTGGCACCCACTTGGCTCACATCAGGTTCAGTTGCCGGTTGTGAGACTTATAAGTATTTCTCCATACGTCAAGCATTAGTTTTGCCCATTGTGTTGGGCAGCTGGCAAGCTACTTGGTACCCATGAGAAATAGTTATTATTCACCGAATAATAGGCAGAGTTGCAGATGTTGCACAGAGATACTCATAGATGCGTCCTCTCGAGTCGCTATCTTGGATTCGCTCCATTACATGTTTTTAGTATAATCCAGGTATCCATACCTTAAAGGAGAATGCAAGTCAATTTAAAAAGCATACTGCTAAATAGTCCGCCTATTATTTAGTAAAAACGCCACACTTTTGGCTCACCTAATCAAATATTTACTCAGTCACACTTACTTCACATTTTCTAGAACAGGCAGCCATCTCTAAAAAGGTATTCTCCCTTCCTTTCCCGCCTTGCTTCATACTGCACATGTGTTTCATTTCCTCCTCCCCTCTGCCAGATCCGCTTCTGATTGGCTGGTGGGCATGTGCAGCTCAGAACAGGAGACAGGATCAAGTTACACACATGCTCAGAGAATAGGAAGGCTGCCGCTGGCAGCCTACAGGAAGGGAAGAGAGATTTCAGTGATGTCACTGTAGTCTTCACACTGCTGTAGGCTGCCAGCACCATATCTCAGAGAAGCAAGCAGGGATCTGGGAATTTAGATATGCACTAAGTACTTAAAAAGAATGTCGTTAGACTTACTTTTAATGTACATTAACCTTTCATCGTCCTTTAAGTCTGCAAAAAAAAAAATATCTCCATTAAATAAACTCAGTAGGAATGCTTTGCCACCAATATGGTTTTACCCTATAATGATTATTTGCTTAAAAGGAGATGCCCTTTCTGTAATTTAGAGCTTCCTGGATATTGGGTTTCCTAATAAGGAATCCCATTCCTAGGATATAATAACTGGCCCGCTACATGTAAAAAAGTGAACCACAAACTATAATGAACAGTGGGTTCTGTTAGAGGAAGAATGCTCACTATCAAGATCATCTTACTCCCCCCACTGATTTTGGCAACCAGTGATCACTTGACTCAAATCCAGCACGTGTTGTACTGTTGGCCTAGTATGCTGCATGGTAAATTCTTTTTCCGGGTGATCACAGAGCTAAATGATCTTACTAGATGCATGCGGTCAGTACTTATGTGCCATTTGCTTTATGATCAATGTAAATAAGTGTAGCTTCAGCTTCTTTCTGCCTCTGGTTTCTCTGTCATTGTAGATTTTTGTGTTCAGTTAAATTAGGCATCCCTTAGCTCTGCCATCTCCCATGGGGTCTATGTTTCTTTGGGGGATTAGTTCAGATCAGTACTTTTTAGCAAAAATACTGATTAATTGAATGCAGCAATATATAATACATTTAAAATACATGTTACTGGCGGGTGATTGATTTGATTTGTTTTTTTTTTATCAACCTTAGTAAACGTTTACAGTGGTTAACTAAAAAAAAAAAGTCTAATTACTTTTACTCTGTACGTAAAGTACAAAATATATCCTGCCTTTTTTTTTTTTTTTAAACACTCGGGTATGTAGTTTTGTTGGTTAAATAAATCAATGCATACATTTGCATCTATGTGAACCAAAGTACATTTATGCTGATTACATTGCAAGAAAACAGGACTTCATGCAGGAATATCTGAGCAATGCATTTTTCAAGCTTCTAACATATGGCAGCATACCTTGTTTTTTCTTTTTTTTTTCTTTTTTATTTGTATAAATAGTGTTATGCTGCAGTTTAGCACCAATAGCAATGTACTCTTCTTTTGTTGTACATAGGCTTTTGAAAAAGTTGTATAAAATATGCTCGTGTAAAGTAGTGTCCTGTGAGTTGCCATACTGATTGTTCTGATGGTCTTCCTATGGCAAATGCTGTAATTTCTGACTTCTGCTCTCATGAGAACTGGAAATACACTTAAAGGGATTCTATAGCAAAAGAGGGAGAAGTTGTGCTCAACCACTAAATTTTAAACCTTTTGGCGGGGATTGTTTGTCCATATATTGCAATATACTTCAAACTGACCAACTACGTCAAAGTCATCCCTTCTGGCCAGTCCTACACTGACTTATGTGATTCATTAAGAATTCTACTGCTTCAATATACATTTAACAAAGCAGTGGCAGCTGGCTAGCAGTGGCCAGCTCCATGTTGTAGCTCCCACCCTTCCCAGCTACAGTCAGGTGATCCCAGTAGAGCCAATAAAAGGGCAACCATATGGGGGTTTTAACCTTGTTAAATGTATATTGAAGCAGTAGAATTCTTAATGAATCACATAAGTCAGTGTAGGACTGGCCAGAAGGGATGACTTTGACATAGTTGGTCAGCTTGAAGTATATTGCAATATATGGACAAACAATCCCTGTTTTGTTTAAAGGGGAGGGCATTTCTTAGTAGCTTAATGCACAGAATGTCTTCATGTCCTATATATATTGTTAATGGGTGAGTGCAGAGGATCTCTTGTTGTTGACTTAAAGGGATTCTGTCATGATTTTTATTTCTAAATCACATGGTTTATGTAGCAAATTATTCACCATTTAAAATGTTATTCTTGAACCAACAAATGTATTTGGTTTAGCTGTAATATTGGTGAGTCTGAGCTTTCAGAAGGAGCCAGCACTAGGTAACTTATTGTTTCTCCTACTCCTATGTAATTTTAGGAGTCCCAAGCCGGACCTGGATTTCTTACTATTGAGTGCTATTCTGATACTTACTGGGAGCTGCTAACTTGCTCCCTTCCCATTGTTCTGCTGATTGGCTGCTGGGGTTGATATCACTCCAACTTGCAGCCCAGCAGTAAAGTGTGACTGAAGTTTTCAGAGCACAAGTCACATGGCTGTGGTACCCTGGGAAAATGAAGAAAATGGCTAGCCCAATGTGAAATGTCAAAATTAAATATAAAAAAAAATCTGATTGCATTTTTGAATAATGCATTTCAATGCAGCGTTCTGCTGGAGAAGCTCTATTAACTGATGTGTTGTGGGGAAAAAAAGCACGTTTTTCCATGAAGTTTCCTTTAAAAATATACTCTTTTGTGAGGTTGCCAAACAAGTTGCTATTTGCCCAGTTTGACCACTCATGCTGGGATAAAGTAGGCTCATCAAGCTCACAGGTGCCCTGGGCTGGTTCAGTTTTCTGCTATCAGGAGCACTGGCCTTGGGTATCAGGTAAGTGATTACATTCACTGGTGGGGTGCCTAACATTTTGACACCCCCCAGTGATCATATCTTTCCTTCTCCTTTAAGCTACCAAAAAATTCCCTCCCATTTTGAGGGCAGTGGCATGTGGTAAGATTTGTCACCTACAGTTAAATCTATACTAATATGGGCAACTTGCCTTAGCATAACATTAAGATTGCCACAGGTAACCCATATTACTCATGGAGATCCGGCTTAAATTGCCTCCTTGAATAATACATATCACTTACGAGTAGGGTGTTTTACGTCAGTTAACCCTAATGTAATACTATGGCAAGTAATTTATGGGAGATTAGTTGCCCCATTGTAGCTCTGATATGTCTGCTATTGCCCTAAATACAACGGGGATTGTTTGTCCTTATATTTGTCAGTATATTCAAGCTTACTAACTATTGGGCCAAACTGGTGTTCATAAACATTGTTAGAAGGTAAGGAATACTAGGAACCAAAAAACAATACTAACTGTTTATTTTGAAGATTAGATCTCACCAGTGACCTGTGAAGTGGCAATATACCCTCCTGCTTTCTCATTGTAATTCCTTTTTCTGTACAACTCAGTAATTTTGTTAACTGTTCAACTGCTACTTTGATAGATTTGATTTGTTGGGTGTACACCACCCTTCCAAAACTCCTCTGTATTTACTTTGTCATCCTTTTTATTATAAAAAAAATAAAATAATGTATTGTATAGCTAGTCCAACTAGGTGTCTGCTTGTCTGGGAGATATTTAGTTCAGATTCTATTAAAAAAAAAAAAAACAAGGTCTTAGCTGCAGCACAGAGTGTTCTCTTGCAGCCCTATGGAGAAAATATTAACAAACCAGGTACTGCATCCAGTATTATTTAACCTATTTACAGTAACTTGGAATTGCAATTTTTGCTTTTGGTTATTTTGGCTAATATGGTGTGGTGGGAATTATCATTATGTTTTTGGAACTCTTCTGAGAAATGCTTTGTTCAATGATAAGCAATGTGCCCTTGTTTTTGCACAAATCATGCCCATCGAAGATTACCTCAGGGTTTAGCAGCTAAACAGTGCCAGCCACAGAGTGTCAGATCTGTCAGTCCTACATAGCCATGGACAGCACAATCATCCTGTAGGCATACTCGCACCTGCAGCAGGATTATGCTACCGTATGCTCAGCCAAGCATTACTGACCGATCTGACTTTCTGTGGTCTGCACTGTGTAACTGGTATTGGACTGTAGGGTGATGCTAAGCTGATGGTGGGATGATTTGTTCCAAAGAAACCATACACAGGCTTGGCCACAAGACAATTTTGTTTATTTAAGGTTGGAGATGTGAGAAGTGAGGTGCTGCTGTGGCTCATTTATCAACAATAGGGAAATTTGTCCCAGGCAATCAAATTGTTGCATTCATTGTTATACCTGTAGCTGGCTGAAAATAAGGTGTAACTCTTGTTTGGAAACTCATTTTGTACCCCAATAGGGATTATAAACTTGATACTTTAGACAGCATGTGGGAAGCTCAGCAATTCTTTTAATGTCAACTTTTACTTTATCTTATGCTGTCATTTAGCTGAATCTTTCATTTGTGTCAAAAACATATATATGCTGTTGGGTTTTTTTTTTTTTTTTTGGAAGCGCTTGGTTTCCTGGAAGGGTTTAATAAAGGCTGGTTGTGAAACCTTGTCTCTGGCATAGCACCATAATTGCAAGAATTCTGAACTGAGAATGTTAAGTCTGTAAATTCCTTAGGATAAAGATTATCTGCCTGTTGTTTTACACAGTCTTGGAAGCCAGGGTTTCTTCTAATCACTTCAAGGCCAGTAGCTGTTTAATTTCACAGGTTCATTTAATTCTTTTTTGTTTTTTTTTATCTAAAGAGATATGGGAGACTGTCATAAAAAATTATGTATCTATATCTGAAAATTGTATAATCTTAAATTGATTTAAAATAAAATTATTCAAAGAAACCTACTGTTCAGCAGAAAATTAGACATGGCCTGAATCTAGCTGTTATTTTTTTACAACCTGAAGCAGAGGGAGATATGGAAAAGGGTTGCTCCTTTTTTTTCAGTAGTTTACCTTTTTATGTCTTTTTCTTAAAATATGTGCATGCGCAGTATAATGACGTCATACATTTCTGGACTGTATTTGGGTAAAAACTTTTACAAAGACCAAGCACATTGGAAGGATTTTCTGAAGGTTGCTGTCCCCTTGAAAGCAGATTATATGCTGTACAGTGCTGCATATATAAGTAGTACTATATAAAGTACTATCCGGAAACCCATTATCCAGAAAGCTCTGAATTATGGAAAGACCATCTCCCATAGACTTCATTTTATTCCAATAATTCACATTTTTAAAAACAATTAACTTTTTCTCTGTAATAATAAAACACTAGCTTGCATTTGAACCCAGCTAAAATATACATAATCCTTATTGGAGGCAGAACAATTCTCTTGGGTTTATTTAATATTTAAATGATTTTTTAGTAGACTTAAACTATGGAGATCTAAATTACGGAATGATCCCTTATCTCAGTCTCAGGTCCCGAGTATTCAGGATAATAGGTCCCATACCTGTATAAATAAAAGCTTACATTATGTTCACTTAAAAACCTACTGTTTATACAGCATTGCCCCACATAGCCAGAAAATTAAAAAAAAACTATAATTTGCGAAAGTGCAGGTGGAGCCACACAAATAACTCTGTTTTTGTTGTATTATTGTGCATCCAGAATTGCTGATTTAATAGCACGGTTGCAGTAATTCTGAGGCATATAACCCACTGATTAACATTGGATATTGATTGTATGTTTAAATGCAACAATCTAAAATGAATCTGACAATGCTTCTGACATTCAGATTGTAGGATAAAATACTAAAAATAACAAATCAGAGGATTTTCTGAAAATAATTGGCAGACAACAATCCTATGAAAGTGATGTCCCACAAGGATATTACACGATACACAACATGCATAGATTTCGTTATCTGCGCAAGCGATTTCGGCAAATCGCCGAAGTTGCCTCGCGAGGCATTTTCGGCGATTTGCCGAAATCGCGCCGCCGCGTGTGCCATCCCACCGGCTACTTACATTGTCACCGGTGGGATGGCAATTCGGGGAGATTAGTCGCCTGTGAACAGGGAGATTTGTCGCGGGCGACTAATCTTCCCGTGTGCCAGAGCCCTAAAACACACTGACAGGTTATTTAAACAAACAGGCAAATTTCTAGTTCTATTTAGCTACACAGGTAGAATACTAAATAGTCGTCTAAATAATGAAACCTTAGGGGTAGCCTGTGCTGATGGTTTGGCTGGCAAATGTATACTATTCTACATAAAAATAATTTCCTGCAACATAGATGCTTGGGCATTACTGCAGGATATTCAGATAAAGAGTAATTTTTGATCTTTCTACATGAACCATTAAGCTGCAGTCTTTTTCAGGAGTGTACCAGTCCATGCTGGCCCTTGTATGGCCAGTTTAAGGCTAATGTCCCATGAAGAGATTAGTTGCCTGCGATAGATCTCTGCTACTGTGGTCGACTAATCTTTTCAAAACACCTTTTTACAAAAGAAAATCACTGGTGGAAACGCCTGCGCTCTTTGGTTTTCTGAAGTTTTCTCCTGCAGGCAGCTTCATGTGAATTTGGAAAGCCAAAGCAAAGGCATTTCCACCGGTGATTGCCTTTGCCAGTGGAAAGGCATTTCAGAGAGAAGGTCAACTGCGGTAGCTGCAATCTATCATGGGCAACTAATCTCTTTATGGGACTTTAACCTAAGGAGGTAATATAATAAGGCATAGCGTTTGTAGCTGGTCTGGTAGCCCATAGCAAGAAGCATGTACTTACCTAATTAAAAGCAAAATTTGGGACACATTGCTTGCATTACTCAATATGGCTTCTTAAAACAAAAGGTATTTAAATTTCTCCTGAAATACACATAAATATAGGCCAAGGTATGTGCATTGATCAAACCCCCTTTATTAATAATTCGGAAAAACACATAGCATTCCTTTGCAAAACCATAAAATGAGCAAAGTGTTATTGTATCTGCCATGCATCCAGAACAGTTGCTTTATTTGTATAGCTGTAGCCATTCATTTTGCCGAGATGCACATTATCATGCAGGGAATATAAATACTTAGCACATTGTTTTTGAATATCGCTAGTTCTTGCACATAATGATTTTCCTTGAAATTCTTTTAGCTACAAGTCCAATGAAATACGTGAGAAAATTGACTACACTGTTTGGTGGTTGATTTATAAACCACTGTAGTTTCCATAATGGAGGTTAAGATTCCGAGATAAAGGCATGTTTCGGAATTTCTGCCTTGCAGCTATTGCTTGCAGTACCTAGGTTCCTGAACAAACTGATATCTGCAGTCTATCACATGTACCTGGGTACTTTTTAAAGTGGGAAAATAACAGTAGGAAAATAGTTTATCAACTATTTTTCTTAGGATATTTTTTGATGTATACAAATACAAATTGGATCATAGATACACATCAAGTGGCTTTCAAAAGTATTCAAATCTTTGACCAGACTGTTTCTGACCCATTATTTCTAACAGAGTTATTTCAGGTAATTCAGGCTTTTTAATGATGCTACTGCACCTCATATTTCAAATAGTTCTAAAGTTTCTCAGTACAATAGAGAGCAAGGCTTTCACTGAACCATTGTAGAACTTTAGATTTTTTGTTCTTGACCCACTCCAGTTTGCTTAGGTTCATTGTTCTGCTAAAACGAAAAACTGAACAGATTGTTTGTTTGCCTCTGTGGCTTCTTTCACAAATCTCCTTATTTATGCAGAGAATTTTTGGGGGAAACTTTTTCTAAGCAGCGTCTGGATGGTTTGGTTTAGCCTCTGCTTCCTGATAAGTGTAACAACAGTGCCCACTGGAACATACAAACAATATTGTTTTTACCTTTTTTTTTTTTTTTTTTTTGGCATTTGTACTCTTTTTACCTATTCAAAACATTTTTACAGTTACATTCCTACTTGGATTAATGTAAATCATCAATGGTAACACTTGTGCATCGCATGTGCATCACACAGTTGCCTTACACAATGCATATGCAAGCCACATGTTGTACGGCCAGTAGGAATGTAACTTTGAATACTATGTCCCATCCTCCAAGGCCCTATATCTTCATTTATGATTCTATCGCCATGAGCTTTTTACCCACAAATATGGCTGTTATTTTAATAATTAATTAGTAAAGCCCAGTTCTAATATAAGAAAGTTGTGCTTGCCTGTAAACATTTGTAAATGATAAAAGGGCCTGCAATAAGGGCATGGCTAAATGCAGACAGGAACCTTGATCCTCTGAACTGCTCATATGAACACTTTAAGGTTAATGTCAGATGTATGGGATTTTCTGAACCACCAACTGTCTCCAGTGGCTCCTATGAAAGGTAACACATAAAAAAAGTGCAGGTGTGAGTGTTTTTCAGGCTTAAAAGTGCTTGCACTTCCACGTCTGCGCATTTCCTATTAGTCAGTCACATACGGTGGTCACAGCATTTTTCTGCTGGTGGAGATTATGATAATGTAACTTTAGCCGTGGTGCAATAAGTGACTTAAGAACACACCCACACCTTTACATAAAACAAGGATTTGTCTGTATCTTGCAGCTTCCCAACTGTCAGCCATCCCTAGTGTGGCCAGTCCTAGTCTCACATTCATCCAAATAATTTGCTGCTTATATAGGCATCTACAGCTGATTAAAAACAGATAAATGTGTGATATAAGCATTTGCTTGTATTTCACAGTGAAACGAAACTGATCTTGTCCAGTCCCATGTGGTGGGACAGTTTTTTTTCTTTCATAAAGGTATAGATTATATTTATGGCATCCGCCCGAAACATCAGGTTATGGGGACTGCAAGGGCATTCCTGTTTTTTACTGTAAAGACTTAGGGGCGTATTTATTATGCTGTGTAAAACTAATTCACCGAAAAAACAGAGTAAAAAGCTGTGTAAAATAAATGGAAAAGAACGTTGGATATTACGCCATTATTTTCCATAAGTTCCGGTGGAAGAAAAAACCCGTAAAACAATTACGCCGATTTTACACCGTTTTTACGCCATTTTTACACAGCGAAGCCTGGCGATGTGTGGTGAATTTTCTCGCCATTTTTTACACAGCATAATAAATATGCCCCTTATTGTGTGTTTAGCTTTAATCAGGGTTAATCTATATAGCTTCTTAAACACCCTTCATTGTTTTTAATAAACCAAGCCACACTAACAATAATAAGTTAACGTTACAATCAACAATGAAACCTGACTGAAGGCAGCATCAATTGCAACTACAAATCTCCACACGTTAGATACTCTGGCTGATCAGCATGTGACCAATCAGCTTGCAGCTGTAGCTCCTTTTCTGTTCAACTGATGGATATTCTTGGTGTACAATGGTCCATGGTGATCCAAGGTGAATTGTATTTCTGCCAGTGCTAATGAAAGTTTAATTTGGTCTTTATTAAAAAAATCATGACGTTAGACCAAATGAATAAGCTTTTGCAGAATATCACATTTTTGAGTTTAATAATAGTCATATATCATGCTGTAATTACAGAGTATTTTAATTTACACTATATACTTTGGAGGTGTTCTTCGTTTTCTTGTTTTGACCTGTATATTTTAAAACCTCAAATTAAAATATTTTGTGTGTGAAAAGTTTGTTGCAAATTAAAAAAGGTCTTTTGTACATTCCACTGATGGATAAAAGGAACGAAAAGTGCAGAGAAACCTTATATCTGGAACAGGTATCTTTGTTTTATTTCCTATTCTATATATTTAGTTTGTGATTTGTCATTGTAAGAGATCTTCCAGTAGCTACCCACAGCTATTGTTGAACTGCTTTATGTAGCCTTCAACTTTTGGAGGATGCTTGGTATTGTAATTCAACTTTTTGCTGGCCACAGTTTAAACATATGTAGCTTTTTTTCAGCATTTTCTTACCACTGGTGTCATCTTTAGCTAGATTAAAGGAGAACATATAATGGCATTTATAAGCAGTCGTATACACCTGGCATTTATTTTATTTATGGATGCGAAAAGGGGAAAAAATACATATTTATGCTTTTGGGCCTAATACTTCAAAATATTGAATATAGAACACTGTGGGAAATGGCATTGTAGTATGTCAAGTGTCTGGTTTATAGATCCATACTGCTATTAAACATAGTTAAAAAACCACCTACCCATGTAGGTTTGGGTCTGGCATGAAGTACTTACTACTGTGTTTAAAGTAGTGCTGTAACTATTGGTTGTTCTTGTATAGAAAATATCTTTGTTTTTCCCTTAACTATAAAAAGGTAATGTAAGCATGCCACTAATTTACATGTAAGAGCAACAATCTTAATATACCATATAGGTTTACATTACTTCTTACGATGTTTTGGTATTAATAATTTTACACAGCATTAGGACTTAACTGAGAGGAAGTCAAACAAATTCTCCAAGTAGACTGGCTGCATTTTGAGTTGATATTGCCATCAGAGTAAAAAGTATTTGCTTTTTGTATAAAAATAATAGGTAATTTCCAATCAGTCTAAGAAAAAAATGTTTACTTTGAGGGCCCTGGCACATGGTATATTTTCTTGCCCACGGTGAATCAGCGCTACTGCGTGCAAAAAACATCCACCCTTTCCTTCTAACTGGCAGTAATGTAAATTGTTGTTGAGAAGACTAACATGAATGCATCACATGATTAGGGCATGGATTCTAGATATACCCTCTGTGCCACTAAAGGCCTGCCCTGTATTTGAATGTCACATAGAATCTTTGGCAAATACGAACAGAAGAAGCTCCAAACACTCCGGACTTCAAAGATTAAAATTCCATCTTTATTAATCCATTAAAATACGAGTGCCTAACCCATTTCGTGCGCGTGCACACTTAATCAATTGGCACACAATTCTTGGGTGTTTAGCCTGCTGTAGTTTTTGCTACCTGATGTTGCCTGCTGCCTCCCATTGTGTTCAGTGGGAACTGCCTGAAAAAAATGTGACAGAAAAAAATGTCTGCAAATCACTCTGTATGCCATAATATTTACTGTAGTTCTGATTCAAAGTGCCTATGTATGGTTTTACAAAGAGGGCAAAGCATGCCAGTGTAGCAGAGGCAGGGTAAACCGATGCATTGAATGTATTTCTAGTGTCACAAAAATAAGGAAGTAGTATTGTACAAAATGAAGTGATTTAATACAAGTAGTTAACTATGCCATAATCCTATCTCTTCAGTTTGACAGGGAGGCCAAATTTGAATCCACCACTGCCACAGTGACACTAGTCTTTCTAATTAGCTTTGTCCAATCAAATACAGAGCTGCAATCTAGTCAGGTGCCAAGATTGCGATCATATGATTCATATTGGAAGAAATTATGTATGCTTTCTTAATTGCACATCCAATTGTTATTAGGTCTGTAAACCCATGTTATTGCTAACATTTCATTTTCTGTCTAGATTTTAAGCCTTGCGTCCGCAATGCTAAGTAGACTTATGAACGTGCAGCAGAAGCCAGCAGGTCTGTTTAGAAGCATGCATCTGTGACTTCTGCTACATTGTTTCAAGAGACAGAACCAGCAGTAGCAGAAAGGTGCAGAAAAATGTAGCTTGCAATTACATTCACAGATAAAATTAAAACCACTTTTAATAAATACATAATCAAAAGTTATTTAGTATTATGTTTCATTAGGCAAAATTTTAGTTTACAGCCCCTTTAACCCTTGATAACATGTGTATGTTGGGACCTGTTGTCCAGCAGTATATGGGTGGATCATTCCAAATATATTTTGGGCACTTAGAGACATGGTGGTTTCCATTTTGGTTTGAAGTATGTTAAAATATGATTTACATTTTTCCCAATAACCATTTAGAATGATTCAAGGACAAATATTTTCTGGGATAGTCCTCTTACTCTTTTGCTGCTATTGCTATGGCGAGCCATTGTTTTCCCAAGCTATCCTAGGCACCTCATGTTAGTTCTTGTTATTTAGATATCTACTCAGGTGGCTCTACCTGTGTTTTAAGCAGACCATCAGAGGGAACCATTTGTGATCATTTTTTTTTTATCTGGCCTCAGAAGAATCTCAACAAGGCATAGAAAGAAATTATTCAGATTTCCCTGGTGCCCAGGGATATAGAGAAAATGGGCAGCAATGAGGCAGAGTTTACATTGTTTTTTTTACAAAGTAATCTTTTGCTATGCTCCTGATCCTTTTTCATCTGGGTTCATGCCTCTGGACTGGCTTGTACCTTTTACCTGTTACTAAAACTGCCTGACATGAAGCTTAAATTCAGATAGGCTAATGAAACATGCTAATGTTTTCTTTAGTTGGGCTCAGTTGATATTATACTGAGAGCAAATAAAATTTTCAATTACTTATTTGACAATGTATGTGAAAAGCTTCATTTTTTTTCTAACCCCGTGATTTATCTCTATGCAGTCCCAGAAATCTTGGATAGAAAATTCTTTCACCAAGAGGGAATGTACCTACATAATTCCAAGTTCAAAAGATCCACACAGGTAGGTTAACAAAATTAAAAAGTAAATATTCACACTAACATGGGTTTAGAAATCTTGTGTATTTTAGTGTATTATCTCATTATGGCCATTAGGGCCAAGGTGTATATTTTTTGCCACCCAGCAGAAAACAGTGATGGACAAAACGTTCTTCTAAACCTGTCATCGGTCCTCTACTAGTAATAAACACAAAATTGGAAGCACATTGAGCGTTGGCATGTGCACCACATTATATTCAACACCAAACAGGGCCATTGGGTGCAAATTTTTTATATGACTTGTTTATATAATACAATACAAAAATATGACACTCTGTACATAAGATAATACATATCGTACTAGGTGTCATAGACCCTTTTCAGTGTAATTCAGAAAAAAATTAAATATAACTTGGCCCATCACTGATCCCTTTTTTACTTAGAAATTAATTGTCTCAATTATCCAGTTTATTACAAATCTCTTTATTCTGCCACTCCACTAATGTTCAGTCTAAGTAGAATTTATTGTAGTCTGTACTGTAGTCTATTTGTTGAAAAGCACAAAATAAAATCTTCAGCCTTTCCTTAAACCACTACTTACCACCTCTTGAAGGCTTATTAAATCTGTCTGACATGACATGCCCTTAAGAAAATCATGCTGACTCTCTGTAATCAAATTATTATAATTAAACTATTTTAGGGTAGTGTCTTAAAACTTAGCTAAACTTTTTTCTACACAACTGCTAAAAAGCTTATTGGTCTACATTTATCAGGTTACTTGCTTTTATTTTAAATGTTGTTGCCAGCTCAGTTTTTTTTGGAGTCTAATATTTTGTGTTTATAAGGCTAGAGAAGCCATAAAAACAATTTGCATACATTTTTGAATGCAGGTTTTACTGTTTACTGCATGCAGATTAATATAGAAAAATATGTATTCTAGTTGGAGCAACAATTTTAAAGTATATATCATAGTATATGTAAAAGAATGAATACATTTAACACAGTGAAAAAAGGGACAGGTTAAATGCATTTCCTCTGTTCAAACTCTGACCTCCCCATAGATTCTGTACACGTTTAGATCTATTACTGCACCATGAAAGTGGAAACTTTGCAAATGAGTAATAGGAAAGTTGTTTAACTTTCCGCATCACATTAAATTAAATTTTACTGTATGATTCTAATTCAGGCATGATTTGACTCTATTCATTTAAAAATGGGAAAATAAAGCCTTCCGTATCTTAGACCAAATGCCCCCCTAAAACGTTTATGCATCATGTGCACCAAGGGATCCCTCAGCTTAACATGTGAGAATACCGCCTTAAAGCCCACATTATGTGATATGAGTTAACCTGTTTTACTTTTTCTTTGCTGATTGCTTTTTATTTCTTATTAGATGCCTTCCAGGATGCCAGATTTGCCAGCAACTTGTGAGGTTTGTTAGTTGGTTCATCTCTTATATTTATATTGCTATTACCTACCTTTATAAATATATTTTTCAGGTTTTATTTTTCTTTAACTTTATCCTACTTTAGCATAGACAAATTGCAACATTGTCACTAATCCCAAAATGCTTCAACACTTTTAGTAGTGCAGTAGTTGGGGTCCTACATTTGTTTCTAGCCAGGTCACAACATTCGAATCTGTATGTTCAGCAGTGCTTGTTTGGATTTCCTTCTGATGCTCTGATTTCATTTTTTTTATCCACTCTCCAAAAACGTACAGTAAGGTTAATAGTTGATAAAACTGATCCTCTATAATTCTAATACTATTGAACATTAAAATGCTTAGCCACACTTTTTTTTTTTTCAACAGATGTTGCTGTGGCCGTCTGGTCAGACAACATGCTTGCTTCACTGCAAGTGTTGCTACAAAGTACTCCGATGTAAAACTAGGTGAACAGTTTAATGAAGAGTTAGAAGAATGGTCAGTAGAAAAACACACAGAAGAAAGTCCAACAGATGCCTATGGTGTCATCAATTTTCAAGGTGGCTCGCATTCTTATAGAGCGAAGGTATTAAATTCAAATAAAACAAAACCTTATATTTTCAGTAAAATCCTATTGTACACAAACATGTATACAGTGTTTATAGGATGTGCTAGTAAGCTCAGCATATAAAAAAAAAAAAAAAAAATACAATTTTCTGCTTTCAGTTACTACTAGACCAGCACAAATTTCCAGCTCTCTCTATCATTTGAAACACAGCTGTGGGATCTATTATCCATAAAGCTCAAATACTGGAATCGCAATTTCCATAGGGTCCTATTTAAGCAATTTATATTCTCTTAATCCCTAATAATAAAACAGGGCCTTTATATTTTAATGTTTTTATTTGGCTTAAGCATTTGCCATTTTAAAGTACACAAATACCCCTAAGCCAGAAAACCTAGGTCCAAGCATTCCATTTAATAGATACAATGCCTGTACTGTATACATTTGAGCATACTTTGGAGCCTGTACTGTATACATTGTCATATTATTATTATTAACATTTATTTATAAAGCGCCAACATATTCCGCAGCGCTGTACAATACTGTATGCTGTTGTAGACAACAGTAGCCACTGTACTATTTAAGACCAATAGTAGGTCTTTTGCTATAGCTGTTTGTGTCAGGCAGTATAGCAGCTCTGATTGGATTACCACAAGTAAGTAGGGATGAATACGCTGTAAAATCCTGTTATAAGAATTTTTTTTTTTTACTGCATTTCAGTATGTAAGGTTATCTTATGACTCCAAGCCTGAGGCCATTTTACAACTGATGCTAAAGGAATGGCAGATGGAGTTGCCAAAACTTGTAATCTCTGTTCATGGTGGCATGCAAAAATTTGAACTTCATCCACGTATCAAGCAACTAATTGGTAAAGGTCTCATTAAAGCTGCAGTGACCACAGGAGCATGGATTTTAACTGGAGGAGTTAATGCTGGTAAGTTAAAATTTGTTTCTGAGGCCCAGGGAATTTATGATTTATGCAAACAAAGATTAAATTGAGAGGAGACTGTGATATTCATATTATTTTGTATGTGTCTATGCATTTTTTTTTTTTTAGACATGTTGGATTTTATAGTGTGAACAGATTACCAGTGTTCTGGCATATTTTAAAATTTTAACTAAAGCATTAGTGAGGCTGCTTCAATTCCGGCATTAGAAAACAGTGTGTGCCCAACCAGCTATTTGAAAATTACCCCTGTATTGCTTCATTTAATAAGTAGGGTTGCCATGTTATGAGAGCACACAGTGCTTATTATCGTGTATTTATGGATATTAGTAGAGTACGACTTACAGACACTCTGCCCCAGGTTTCTGTTACAAGCAACATCTTAACCATCCCCTGTATGCATAATAGGTATGTGTTAAAGAAAAACAAGCAGTGTCAGCAAGGTATGGGGCCTGCTTCCAAGATTAACAAAATTGCTATTTAGTTGCTGTACAAACAAAATTTTGTTAACCCCTTTTGTTGTTAAGAAGCATTTATTTTTCAAAAGGGTAATGTCCTTTTTAACAAATATTAACTGAAAATCAATTAATCTTGATTGGATTGTTTTAAAGTTTTTGGCATATATCAGGGGTGTGCGCACAGATTTGCCATATAAGGCTAATGTCCCACAAAGAGATTAGTTGCACATGATAGATCATTGCCGCCTTGGGGTGACTAATCTCTCTGTAAAATCTTCCACCTTTCTTTTAGCCAGAGCAACCACTATCTCTCTTAAAAATTCCTGCATTTCTTTGAAAGGATACTATATTTTTTTAGTTCAACTCTTCTTAAACTCTCCATATTATAGAACCTATTTTTAAATGCGTTTCCCTTCTGAAAACAGGTGTAGCTAAACATGTTGGAGATGCACTTAAAGAGCATGCATCAAGGTCATCCCGAAAGATTTGTACCATTGGCATTGCTCCCTGGGGAGTAATTGAAAACCGCAATGATCTTATTGGAAGAGATGTAAGTGAAATATTGTGTACTAGAAAACTGCTTGTTGCATCACTTCTTTTTATAATGTGTTTCTCAAATTTTGCTATATTTTGCCTTCAGTGACTGGGTTATAGCATGTGATGCACGTAAATGGCCAGTCAGTTTTTAACAAATATGCAAACAAACATTAGGGGGCAGGTTTATTAAAAGGTGAGTTTAGAGCTTAATACATAAATACCTCACCCACATTCTATTCATTCATATTTATCAATGGGTGAAAATCAGAACTCGCCAATTGATAAATATGCTTCTTAAAATCCCATAGGATTAAGTAGAAAGTGGGTGAGTTTCTAAATATTAAGATCTAAACTGATCCTGTCCCTAAAGGTGCCCAATACACTATAAGATCCGCTCACTTGGCGATGTCGACAAGCGAGCGGATCTTCACCTGATATCCCCACCTACGGGTGGGCGATATCGGGTAGCAAGTAACTTGGCCCTGGGGCCAAACGATCGGATTACATTTGTGGTTATGGGGCAGTCAGTTCAGGGACCGCATCAACGAGCCGATGCGGTCCCCGATCCGACTGGATTTTCTAACCTGGCCGCTCTGTTCTGCTCATACACGGGCCGATTAGCTGCCGAATCGGTCCAAGGGACTGATATCGGCCGCTATAGTTGGCCCGTGTATGGGGACCTTAAGAGTAAATTTGCTGGGCTGTCTGTGCCTTTGGAAAAACACAATAAACAATCAATCTTTTGTCTTGGTTAGGTGATTGCTCCATATCAGACTCTCCTAAACCCACTGAGTAAACTCAATGTCTTAAACAATCTTCATTCACATTTCATACTTGTGGATGATGGCACAGTTGGAAAATATGGTGCTGAAGTTAATTTAAGAAGGGAATTGGAAAAAACAATTAATTTGCAACGCATTCATGCACGTAAGTCATTATATAAAATGTAACAACTCTCTAACAATCTCCCAATGTGAAAATATCTATGCATACATACGTTAGCAATATTGTGTTATTTCCATTTTAACAATTTGTGAAAATTGTAGTAGACGTGATGGTACATTTAAAATAGTTTTTTCTTGGTTATAGGTATTGGCCAGGGAGTTCCGGTGGTGGCACTGATATTTGAAGGAGGTCCCAATGTTATTCTCACTGTGCTGGAATATCTTCAAGAAAGTCCGCCTGTGCCAGTTGTTGTGTGTGAAGGCACTGGGAGAGCTGCAGATATATTGGCTTATGTACACAAGCAAACAGAAGAGGGAGGGTAGTGATGAATTTCCTTTCTACTATATCCAACAACTTCAGAATTTTATGTGTTTCTGAAATTGGCAGTCTGTAGTGAATGCTATCTTCCACCCATTTACTTTTTGGACTATTTTCTTTTAATATGCAAACACAATATGAATCTACTATTCAGTGACCATACTGTTTAAATGTAATCACAGACCACATTACAGTATATATATATATATATATATATACAAAAATATTCAGTGATGTAAAAGTTATTTCTAAATAAAATAATTTAAAGCAGTATCTCACCTGCTTTTATATAACTGGACATTCACAACTGTGTGTATGTGTTTGTCCAATGATTGGGTGCATAACAAGGTTCCTCAGTTTACAAAGTTGGACACGTGGATCCTGCTTATTATTCTATATAAACAATACACTACCCATTTAGGGCAGTGAGAATTGCATAGAGAATGGCACTTGCACAACTGTCACCTGAAAAGAAAAACCATGTTTCCAGGGTACAACTAGGCAGGTTCACAGTAATCATTATGCTGATTATAGTTTTTTGGAGATATTTTTTTACTGTAAAACAATAGGCAGTCTTGATGCTCTGTTGCAGATCCTCAACCTTTAAAGTTTTAATAAGGTGTACCACCCACAGAGTAAACAGAAAGCTGCATTCTACTTTTTCCATAGCCTGCTTAGTATCCTCTGTATGGAGCATTTCATTTTCTTCTTTTTGACTTTTTAGAGGCAGGCTGCTCTTGGAACTTGTCTCAAAAATAATTTGGAGTTTCTGCTTTTAGAACCTTACCAGAAGGGGCTGATCTAGAAATCATTTCCACAATCAAGAAGACTTTTAACTTTAGCCAGTCTGAAGCCATCCACCTTTTTCAGACCACAATGGAGTGCATGAAAAGCAAAGAACTCGTAAGTGACAACAAATGATTTTACACGCACAATGAAAACAATATGTAAATGAAATGACTTCTTGTTTAACTGTTGCCAGTTAGCTACCTCTGACCCCAAAGTCAGTGGGAATCTTCAGTGCTAAAATAAATAAATAACATAATCCCTAAAAAATGCAGAAAGCAGCAAATTTTCAGTGATAAAAAGTGCAAATATACAAGTGCTGGCGTTTCCCACTGATAGTAATGCAGGTATTTTGAGGTGATTTGTTGTCTGCAAGTATTGCAGATTTCCAGCGAGCTACTGATCTCCCCATGTGCCATAGGCCTTATACATAGGCAGGCCTGGATTGGGATTCAAAATGGGCCCTGGCATTTGAAGTAGACAGAGGCCCAGACTATCCCTCCACCAGACCAATATATAGTGACTGTCTGTGGCATTTTATAAGTAGCCTCTCTGGCTACACAGATTGCCAGTCTGGACATAGACAAACCTAGAATCTGAAAAAGCACATAGGACATACCTAGAATGTGAGAAGCCACTGGGTAGATTCTGTGGGAATTCTACAATTTTGTGTATATTTTTGGTAGAACTCACACAAAGTATTCTTTCCCACAGATAACGGTATTTCACATTGGATCAGATGAGCACCAGGACATTGATGTTGCAATACTTACTGCATTGCTAAAAGGTGAGATAGTAACTGCTCTATTTTAAAGGTAGAATAATATTTGATGAATTGCTTGTATAGCACATTCTCACAGTGCAGTGGCTATTGCAGTTTACAAAATTTTTCCCTCTAAATGTAGGCACATTGCCTCTTAAAGTAGAACTGCATGTTACAAAATAGTACAGGACACTAAGGGAGCAATGTATGAACATACAAATTTGAGGTTTTTACTGTGATTAAATGTGTTTTTTCCTGCTAAAACTAACATTCAAATGATAGTTTTCAAAATTAAAATGTTTGAGATTTATTAAGTGCAAAAAAACTCAAAATACTGGAATGTAAAACGTTGGCATCTAAGCTAGCAAATTCATGTAGAAGGCAATGTCCTAGGCAAAATGTAAGCGATTGTATGTGTCTGTTTGAAAGTCATTAGACCCATTGAAACGGATGAGTAGAATGCAATTTTGATGCATTTTAGTTTTTCACTTTTTTAATTGATCAAGCTTTCAATATTGAGTATTTTAATAAATATGCATTTATTCAAGTTTGCATGGGTGCTTGTTTTGTTTTTCTCGGTGTTGTATTTTTCTGTATTATAGGAAAGTTTTTATTGAAATATGGAGTTCATATTTAAAAAATAAATGTTTTGGCTCCAAAAATATAAAACCTACTAAATGTATTTGCTGCTTGATTATTGATTAACTGCTTACTTTAATATAAAACAAGCATGTATAGGACTTCTGGGAGTGAAGTGTATGTACAAATAATACGGGTGATTTTTTTTATACACTTAATTCACGGCTACAGAAGTTAACAGCTCAATATTCATCCGTGTGACAGCTGAACACTAAAATTTAAAACTGTGGTAAAATCATTACAAAATTAGAAATTAAACAATGGGCCCAAACACTGTAGGAGAAACTGGCAATGCCTCCTGTCTGCTCTTCAGAATAAATAAATAGGCAGTAAATTGGTTTGTAATCTGCTGTTAATTAAATTTTTTATGTTTGAACAGGCACAAATGCTTCTGCTTTGGACCAGTTAGTCCTTACACTGGCATGGGACAGAGTTGACATTGCTAAAAACCACGTTTTTGTATATGGACAACAGTGGCTGGTATGTTTTAATTTTGATTGAATATTGATGGAGAGACTTTGCTTGATTTGGAGACTTTTTTTTATCTTTAAATGATTTACCATAACATGCAGGGGCTTTTTTACTAACTGCAGGAAAGATTTACCCCAGAGCAGTAATCTGATTGCCGTTTGGCTCCTATGTCTAAAGGTGGCCATACACCTTCAGATCCAGGTCCAGGGCGATATCGGCGAATCCAGGCTAATTCGGTCGTTTGGCCTTGGGGCCAAACGATCACATTAGAACGACAGGCATAGGAGAAGTCAAATCGGGGACCGCATCAACGAGACAATGCGGTCCCCCATCCAACTAAATGTTTTAACCTGCCTGATCGATATCTGGCCGATTTAAGGCCAGATGTCGGTTGGGCAGGCCCGTCATTGGTGCCCCTACATGGGCGATTAGCTGCCGAATCGGTCTAAGGGACCGATGTCGGCAGCTACAATCGGCCCGTGTATGGCCACCTTTACTGCACTTATGCAAAAATGTAGAATAAATAAGCAATGTTGTGTCAAGAGCACAAGTGACAAAATTGTTTTTGTATTCATTTGTATACTGATGTAAAGATTGATTAGACCAGTGAAGTGGCATATTGATCTGACATGTAAAATGCAAAGCCTATATCTGAATATAGTAAAAATAGCTTTTAACTTTATGGTTCACCTTTGAGTTAACTTTTAGTATGATGTAATATTCTGAGACAATTTGCAATTGGTCTTCATTTTTTATTTGTAGTTTTTTAATTACTGGTATCTCAGTTTTTGTTCAGCAGCTGTCCAGTTTGGAGGTTCAGCAGCTTTTTGGTTGTTGAATTCTAATAACCAAGTAACTAGGGTATGGTTTGACAGAGACTGATATATGAATAGGAGAGGGCCTGAATAGCAAAAAGTAATATAAAGTAACAATAACAATTAAACTATAGCTTCAGAGAGCAATAGTTTTTTTGGCTGCGGGGGCCAGTGACCCCCATTTGAAAGCTGCAAAGTGTTCGATGAAGAAGCCAAAAAATAAATGAAAATAAATATTGAAGACTAATTGAAAAGTTGCTTAGAATTGGCCTTTCTATAACATACTAAAGGTTAACGTAAAGGTGAACCACCCCTTTAAGATCAGTATTTACAGTCACTCTTCTGTACTTAGGTTGGGTCCCTGGAACAAGCCATGTTGGATGCACTTGTAATGGACAGAGTTGCATTTGTCAAGCTTCTGATCGAAAATGGGGTCAGCATGCACAAATTCCTAACAATTCCCCGTTTGGAAGAGCTGTATAACACCGTAAGTTAGATAAGAGCAAAAGTTTTTTTAAAAAAGAAAAAATACAGTTAAACACATTTTATAATTTTTGTATGCTTTTACCAACATTCTAAATCATTTACACATAAAAGGTAACCTGTTTAAATGTTAATATATCCATAAATATCCAAAGAATTATCATGTATTAACTCATGACCCTATTTACAAAAAATATTCTTTTCTATTTTTTTTTTTTTTTTCATATAAAGAAACAAGGTCCTACTAACCCAACTCTGTTTCACCTAGTCCGAGATGTAAAGCAGGTAAAGTAAAATTGTACTGTCTATTTCATACCTTTTGTTCTCTTCCTTTTTTCCCCCCTCTATTAATGCATGGAAACATATTGCTGCATTTGTCATCCATACAGCATTTTTTAACCAAGCTTAGGGTACATTTTCATTAACTGGGGAATGTTCCATTATATTTAAATATATTTTCAGCATTTACATACTATGTATTCTGTAAATATATTGAATAAATAAACATATGCCATGAAAATGTTACATTTGAATGCCTCTTTTATAAAATACATAAAAAAATATTTTATGGCTTTTTATGGCTTGTCTATTTTCATTATGTGGTTGTAACTGCTGTGGAGACAAATTGCAATATTATTCTAATTGGTCTTTTTGTCATTATTTATCTGAATCACTGAATTGACACAGCGACACAATAAATTTGGTTTTCATTTTTTAGGGAAATCTTCCTCCAGGGTATAAAATTACTTTGATTGATGTGGGACTTGTTATTGAGTTCCTGATGGGTGGAACATACAGATGCACTTATACAAGGAAACGCTTTCGGATTATTTACAACAATATACAAGGTGGCAATCGGGTAAGTGAATCATTGAAGAGATTGTGTATAATAAAAAGATATTTATAGGGATAAAAATGTTCATATACCATTCAAGGTCTTACAGTAGCATATCAAAATCATAATATATTGTCTTGTTCTGTGCTATAACTTGATAAAGGTAAGAACACAAGACACTAACATTTTAAACTAATTTCACCTGCTCAATTAATCTAAAATTTAGCATGTTTTGCAAAAATTATGAAGATCCTTAGTAGTCACGAGCGAATCTGCCCTATTTCTCTTCACTGAAAAATTCACTATTTCTCATTGGAGTCTATGGCCTTTTTTTCGTGGCAAAACCTATGGTATACAGACATGAAACCCCTAGTAAAATTTTTTTTTAAAAAGTTGTCTTTTTTTTTTTTTTGCACAAAATGCAGTTTTTTTCAGGTGTCCTTAAATATTATTTTGTTTAGCTTAATATTTTTCTATTTATTTATTTTTATTTGGCCGAAAACAAAAATTAGGAATTTGGTTCATTCCTAACATGACGTGAAAGCTGTGCTGTCTAATCAGCAAGCCCATGTAGCAGAAGACTATGAAGAAGTAGTATTTACTTCTTGGTTGATGGTTGTCACAAGGCACTCTAAAGGTGGCCATACATGGGCAGATTTCAACTGCTAATTCAGGTCCTTCAGACTGATCCGGCAGCTTACCTAAGGCGGGCATATCGGGAGAACATCCGCTTATTTGGCGACCTGGGCAAGCGAGCGGATCTTGCCACGTATTGACACCTTAAGAATTCAGTCTGTGGACTTTCTAGCCTAAAGGTGGCCATAAACATATCGGTCCCTTAAACCGATTCGGCAGCTTATCGGCTCATGTAGGGGCACAAACGATGGGCCTGCCCGACCGACATCTGGCCTGAAATCGGCCAGATATCATTCAGGCAGGTTAAAAAATTTAGTTGGAACCGATTGTGCCTATTACCGGCATTCTAATTCGAACGTGTGGCCCCAGGGCCAAACGACCGAATCGACCTGAATTCACCCGATATCGTCCACCAGTAGGTGGGGATATCGGGAGAAGAGGTCGCCAAGCGAGCGGATCTTAATGTGTATGGCCACCTTTAGTCTACAAAGATGAGTTATCTGATGAGGGAACACAAGGGAATTCAATTATTAAATAGATTCACTTACATTATTATTCATACTTCTCAAGATAAAACGTTTTTCTTCAGAGATCTGGGAGAAACACTTCAAGCAATACACCACAGATGCGTAAAAGTCATGAATCGTTTGGAAACAGGGCAGACAAAAAGGAGAAAATGCGACACAATCACTTCATCAAAACAGCACAGCCATATAAGCCAAAGGTACTTAATGTTTTCAAAGTTGTTTGTAAATGTATTTGCTATTATATGCAATGCTTGTTTACCCCTGTCTGTACTCTGGGTCTGACTCTTAATACAATGCAGGAGTTGTGTCTCAACCACTTTTTTAATCACCTTGTTTGCAACATTGTTTCGGGAGTTAGGAGTGCATAGAATGTGAACAGCTAGACAGACACTGCTTTCAGTAGCAAATACATTTGCAAATAACAGTAAAACCATTAATAATGTGTAAAGTATATATATTGAAAATGTGCTTAGAATAGCATTTTCTTTTACCATGCAAAAGATTTTAGGTGGAGGACCCCTTTTATAACAAGCTTTTATTTGTAAGGATAAAGTACATGTAGGTTCTGTGTTCCTGTCAAAATAAACTTTTGTCTTCTCTTTATGGCTCTTATTACTGTATTTTTTTTTTTTTTTGAAAGTTTTTCTTTATTTGTTTTAAAACAAAAAGAAGATAGTAAAGTAGGAAGTGAAAGAGAATAGGAAAGAAAGAAATACTCATACATGGTAATACTCGGTGGTGGGCGTTTACATTTGAAGAACTTTCCTTTGTAACAGTGCCTAGCTACTTATCTAGGGTTTATTGAGGTATTAGTGGGTTACGTTATTTGTTCGTGGGACTGTCAGCCAGCAGCTCCATATTTTGTCAAACTTGGCCGGGCATCCTCGGGCCAGGTAGGTAAGTTTCTGTCTTGGGAGTGTATCATCCACCAGTTTTATCCAGAATCCCAGGGTTGGCGGTTCCATATTTTTCCATGTCAGCAAAATAGCTTTCTTGGCATAGTGTAGGAGTTGCTGCAGACATATCCTGTCCCCGGAGGGCAAAGTAAGACCTTCAGTATGGCCTAGTAGACAAAATTCAGGTGTCCTGATATTTGGGAGTCCCAGTGAGGAGCCCATAAAGGTGAGTATAGTAGTCCAGTACTGCTGAATTTTAGGACAGTCCCAGAATACATGGATGTAATTGCCCTGATCTACATTACATTTTACACACACGTCTGGGTAGCCCTGGTAAATACGTGCCAGCCTGTGGGGGGTTAGGTACACTCTGTTAAGGAATTTGACCTGTATATAGCGGTCCCTTGTTGCTATATTGGTTTCCGTTATTTGTTCTAGTATGTCTTTCCAGACCTCATTATCTAGCTGGGGAAAATCCTGGGCCCATTTCAGCCTAATATGATTTACCGAGTCAAAACTCCCCTGCAGTAGTATAGCATAGAACCAGCTGAGGGGCTTGAGCAGATTGGGTCTATGTAGGTATCGTTCAAGGGTGCTTTCGGTAATAATGGGGGGTTCCCTGGGGAACTGTATCTGGAATGCATGTTTCAACTGGAGGTACCTGAAGAGCATGTGGTTTTGCAGGTTAAATTCCTCCTTTAATTGAGCGTATCGCTTGATACCTCCTGCTTCCACCACATCATGTAGGCGCTTTACCCCTGCAGCAGCCCAAAGGTTAGCATCTGGGAAGGTCTTAAATTGCGTTAGAGTATTATTGCCCCAGAGTGGTGTCCATTTGGACCAGCTATTTGCTTTTTGGTGTGTTGCTTTTACCGTTCTAGAAAAGACCTGGATTAAGGTTTTCATGGGTGGGGTTAAAGGGTGTATGGATGGTATCCCTCTATATATTTGGTTTGCCAGTGCTTCAAACGAGGAGACCACCGCTGCTTCTAGTACCGTGGCCTGGTTATTGGGGTCTGGGTTAAACCACCAATTTGCATACACCAGTTGACTGGCATAGAAATACAGGAGGAAGTTAGGAAGAGCAAGTCCCCCTTTTTTAACTGGGGCTTCTAGCATTGGCATTTTTATTCTGGGTCGTTCCCCCGCCCAGATAAATTCTCTGACACAGACATCAATTTCCCTGAACCATTTTTTGGCAGGGAGGATTGGGGCGTTATGAAATAGGTAAAGGAACTTGGGTAGCCAAATCATTTTTAGAATATTAATGCGGCCCGGCAAAGAAAGTGGCAGGCTAGCCCAGTGTTGTAGTTTAGTCCTTAGGGATTTGAGTGGGGGTGTCAGATTCCTCTCTGTAAATTTCTTAGGGTCCTTATGGATTACTATGCCCAAGTATGTAAACGATGTGACCCATTGTAATTGGGGTCCATGTGTTGGGTCTCTGGCCGCTTCATTGTCTATGGGGAACACCAATGACTTAGCCCAATTAACTCTGAGGCCGGATAATCCTCCGAACCTTATGACCTCAGTTAGGAGCTCCGTGAGGGGTTGTTTCGGATTGGCCAAATAGATTAGCATATCATCAGCATAAAGCGATATTTTTTCCTCAACCCTTTGCAATTTGAGACCTTGTATGCCTGCGTTGTTACGTATTTTGATGGCTAGAGGCTCAATGGCCAGTGCAAATAGGAAGGGTGACAAGGGGCACCCCTGCCTTGTACCTCTTTTAAGAGGAAATGCCTGGGACAGTTCTGAGTTGACCATGATTCTTGCACTGGGTGATTCGTATAGGGCTTTCACCCAGCTAATAAACTGGCTCCCCAGCCCATAGCGTGTGAGAAGGGCCCATAAGTAGGACCATTCCACTGTATCGAACGCCTTTTCAGTGTCTAGAGCTACAACCACTCTTTCCCCTGTGACATCGTGCTTGGCCCATATGTTTGTGAACAGGCGCCTGATGTTGATGTCGGTGGCTTTGCTTGGCATAAAACCGGTTTGGTCCGGGTGGATTAGGAGTTCTATGACTGTCTTGAGTCTATTGGCTAAGACTTTAGCAAGTATTTTTACATCTGAGTTTAGCAGTGAGATTGGCCTGTAGGATTCGCATCTCTCAGGGGGCTTTCCCTGTTTAAGAATCAGGGTGATAGTGGCCATTCTCATACTTTCTGGTAGGTGGGCTCCTTGTGTGATCATATTGTACAGGTTGCAAAGTTGGGGTGCCACAATATCTTTATTAGTTTTGTACCACTCTATGGGGAGCCCATCTGGTCCTGGGGATTTCCCGTTAGGGAAACTGTCTATGGCCTTCGTGACTTCCTCTAGATTGATTTCCCTATTAAGCACCTCGGCTTCTACTTGGCTTAGAGTGGGTATTGGTGTCTCACTTAGATATTGAGTCAGGGTCTCAGGGGGGTAGTTTATTTTGGAGTCATATAGTGTGGAATAATAGTGGGCAAATTCAGCTGTGATCTGGTCTTGTCTGAGGACTTCTTGGCCTCGGGAGGAGATTAATCTAGGAATAGATGTTATGTGTGTGGGTTCCCTGGCTAGAATGGCTAGGAGTTTTCCACATTTGTCCCCTTTTTCATACCATGTGGCTGCTTTTTTGAGTTCCCATTGGGTATACTTATGAACATAGGCTAAATTTACGTCTCTTTGGGCGGTCTCAAGGGCCTCTCCTAGTGGGTCAGTTGGGTCATTGGTATATGCCTCTTCGGCTTCTCCCTGAGCTTTACGGAGGGATTCTAGGTCAGCGTCCTGTAGGCGCCTGGCCTCCTTTATTAAAGATATATATGCTCCCCTTGTATAGGCTTTGCTAGTGTCCCATACTACTTGTTGTGTAGCTGTCCCTGCGTTAATTTCCCAGAATTCTTTGATTTGGGTTTTATAGGCCTCTTGTATAAATTTATGTGTGATCCATTTTGGAGGTAGTCTCCATTGCATGTTCCCTTTTCCCTCTCTCAGTCTCAATTCCAGCTGGAGGGGGGCATGATCAGAGCAGATTCTAGGGGCTAGGGAGATATTGGCCACCATTTGTAGTGCTAGTGGTGAGGCAAGGGCTAAGTCTATACGAGAGAGGGCCGATGAGGCTACCGTCTAGCATGTATACTGCTGTGCCGTGGGGTGCGACCATCTCCATATGTCCGTTAGGTTAGTGGCATTTAGCCATTCACCTAGCGCCCTAGAGTCTCCCTTGAGAGGTCTAAGTCTATCTAGTGTAGGGTCCGGGACTGCGTTGAAGTCCCCCAACCAGTAAACGGGATGGTCTCCCAGCTCTGCCACTTTCCCCAAGATGGTTTGTAGTATAGTTAAATCACCCGGAGGGGGTGAGTAGATATTGGCCAATATTATAGTTTTTGTGTACACGGTGATCTTAAGGATGATATAGCGCCCGTATCTATCTGAAATTATCTTTTCAATTTTGGGTGCAGTTGTTTTCCTAAAGAGAATGGCGACCCCTCTTGAATATGTGGAGTACTCTGCATGGAATACGGGGCCTAGCCAGGACCTGTTTAAAGACCGGACTCTTTGTCCTACCAGGTGGGTCTCCTGGAGTAGCATTATGTCTGCTTTTAGTTTTTTAAGGTGGTCTAGTATTATTGCTCTTTTGACTTTATCATTCATCCCCCTAACATTCCAGGAGACCAATTTTAGGTTAGTTCCTGCCATGGTATATTTTGTCACTATTGCACGTATTAGTAACCCACAGGCTGGCACTTAAATAACAAAATACATTTTGTGGACGCCCATCCACCGAGAGGTTTTTATCTAGTGAGATTGAGAAATAACAAATAGACATACACTGAACAAGTCCCCCCCCAACTGTCCCCCCACCCGGTATCCCTTCAGAGAACGTCTGGAGATACATTATTCCCATAACTGGTTTCTTGGGGTGAGAGCCTGGAGCTGTATCCGGGCGATCAACCATATCATATAACAAGTCAACGTGACTTGCTAGAACAAGAAATGTGTTCCCTTTTACTGTCTTAGTAAACTGATAACGTAAACAGTGCATGTTGTTAGGGGGAGTGCGGGTTTGCTCCGCTGGTTTTCTCCGTTTTGGACCCTACATATGGGAGCTTAATGGGGTTCTTTGGCCTTTACTGTGCCCAGTCTATTTTCCAGGATCAGTGGAGATTTGCAAGGGCCCTGTTTGCAGAGTTTGTCCCGTGGTATAGGGCAGTAGTGCCCACCCCTGGTTCTCCCGATACAGGGAGTTGATGCCCCTTTTATAAGATGGGCCCTGTGGCTATTTACTTACGGCACCCTCATGGCTTGTTTTGGGCATCTGGTGGCTGTGGGGAGCGTGGAGGGCTGGCGCGCTGGGGGCTATGCCGTGAAGGTGCTGGGCGGGAGTCGATCCAGCTTTCGGCCCCGGCCGGTTGGTCAAAAATATGGACTTTACCGCCTTCCATAATCCTCAGCTTGGCTGGAAATAGCATATTGTAGTTGATTCCCAGGTCCCGTAAGCGTTTTTTGACCCCGTAGAAGGTACCGCTTTGGCGCTGAAGGGCTGCTGAATAGTCCGGGTACAGTGAAACACGGACCCCTTGGAATTGGATGTCTCCCTTTTTCCTTGCTGCCTGGAGTGCTGCATCTCTGTCTCTATAGTTGAGAAGCTTTATGAGGAACGGTCGTGGTGGTGCTCCCGGAGGTGGGGCGCGGGTGGGGACTCGGTGGGCCCTTTCAGCGACAAGTTGTTTGGAAACTATCTCTGCTCCCAGCATATCTTGGAGCCACTTCTCAGCAAACAGTTCAGGGTTCTGGCCCTCACTCCTCTCTGGGAGTCCCACCACTCTGATGTTAGAGCGCCGCTGCCTATTTTCCATATCTTCCATACGCTCTGTGGCCTGCTTTATTAGTTTATGGAGTTGGGTAATTTCGTTAGGCAGTGGGGTTGTGCAGTCTTCCAGGGTACTCACCCGCTCCTCTATCGCTCGGGTTCTGTCCCGGATGTTTTGGACATCTTGTTTTAGTAGCGACAGTTCCACTTTCACCTCCTCT